>NC_083335.1:27317798-27621728 GCF_963455315.2 Globicephala melas | reverse complement strand
CTTCAAACACTCTGTGTTCTTTCCATGTCTGTGCCTTTGAACAGGCTGTTGTCGAGGCTTCTCACTCTCTTCCCCTTCTCCACAGACAAGTTTGAAATTCAGCTAAGATCCCGCTCAAATACTGTCGTTGCATCTTGTGAACCCCATCACCCGTGCCCCCACATACTTCAGCAGACTGGATTTCCCTCCCGTCCCCCTGTGCACCAAGGAGAGGACGGGGCTATGGCAAGATACAGTCAATGCATGCAGTGCGGACTCCCCAGCTGGACCCATCTCTTCAGCTGTGCACTTTCCCCAAACACACACACACACACACACACACACACACACACACACATCTTACAGAGTACAGTATTGTGGTTATGTGGGTGAGCTCAGGATTCAGACGGCCTGGGTTTGAGTTCCAGCTTTGTCACTAACTAAGTGAATGACCTTCGGAAAATAACTGACCCACTCTGTGACTCAGTCACCTCATCTCTACAATGGGAATAATAACAGTACTTCTCTCACAGAGTCATTTTAAGGATCAAATGCGAGGATATATAGAAAGTGCACAGAGAGCACAGTGCCTGGCATATAGTAATTGCTCAGTCAGTGGTACTTGGTATTATTATTACACAGGGCTTGGCACCTAAAAGGATGCCAGATACATATCTGAGTGAGTGGTTCACTCAGTAAGGCTTTCGGGTTTAAATTAGGGATGGGTCAGGGTCAGCTGGGCTACTCAGGGAAGCTGCTTCCCCTGACCTCATTAGTCTCTCACTGCACCCTGTTCTTTTCCTTCAGTGTACACATCACAGTTGGTAATTATACATATATTTGTATATTTGTTTGGTGCCAGTCTTTCCCAAGAAACTAAGCTCCATGAGGCCAGGGCCCATGTGTGTTTTCACCACCATTATATCTCCTGTACCTGGAACAGTACCGGGAAGATGGCAGGTGCTCAAGAAATAGTCTTTGAATTAATGAATAAATGAAAGAAGAATTCAGGAGCTATGTGGGATGTAGGTGGCCCCGGAAGATGGTTAAGAATTGAGTAGGTGGGCAAGAAGTCTTCCAAATGGAAGGAAATCCTGAGAAAACTGAGCTTGTATGAAGCACTTGGGGGGAATACAGCCAGTAGCTCCATTTGGCTGGAAGAGCAAGAGACTGTTCCCATAGCTCAGGTCATATACGGGGTAGCAAGATAGGAGATTAGTGGGAGGAGGTAGGGAATGGCATTGAATGCCTGGCCGCTCAGGATTCATTCTGTTGGCTAAGGCTTTGGCCTCTATCAACAAGCAAATATTCCTGGGAATAGTGTGTATTACCAGCCAAGTACAACTGAGTATAAGTTCATTCACTTACTCTTTGCATTACAGAAAACTTTGCTTAGAGGGGCACGTGGTGATACCAAGAGGCCACTGGAAAGAGAAAATAGTGCCCCTGAGATGATCCAAAAGCATATGAAGAGGGAGGTGAAGACGAAATTTATCCATCTCCAGTGTTGCCTTGGTCCAAAACCTGAACCTCAAATTGTATATAAATCATTTCATTGAAAAATGACTCTTCTTTATAAAAGGTATTGATGGAGAGTAGGAGTGGCCTGTGTGATAAGAGGAAGCTTTTGATCACTGATTCAATCTCTTTACTTGTTATAGGTCTGTTCAACTTTTCTGTTTTTTCTTGAGTCAGTTTTGGTAATATGTGTGTTTCTGAGAGTTTTTCCGTTTCATCTAGATTGTCTAATTTATTATTGTACATTTTCCTGTGTCATTAAAAGTCCTTTGTAAGTATTATTTTTGATAGCTGCATAGTATTCTATTGTATGGCTGTCCCATGTTTCTTTTCTTTTTTTGCGGTACGCAGGCCTCTCACTGCTGTGGCCTCCCCCGTTGCGGAGCACAGGCTCCGGACGCACAGGCTCAGCAGCCATGGCTCACGGGCCCAGCCGCTCCGCGGCATGTGGGATCTTCCCAGACCAGAGCACAAACCCGTGTCCCCTGCATTGGCAGGCGGACTCTCAACCACTGCCCCACCAGGGAAGCCCCCATGTTTTATTTAACCGTTCTCCTAATGGTTCTCCTCAGGTTATTCAGAGCTGAAATAAATGTCTTTGTACAAAATCTGTCTGTATTACTAGTTCCTTAAGATAAATCCCTAGACAAGGAGTTTCTGGGACAAAAGCCTGAACTTTTCTTAAGGTTTTTAATGCATCTCGCCAATTTGCCATCCCCAAAGGTCAGACCAATTTGTTGTTCTCATCAGTGCATTCAAGTGCTTTATAATGTTAGGGGTTGTGATTTTTAAAACATCTTTGCCAATTTGATGGGTGAGAAATGCCATCTTATTTTTAGCTGTTATTTAAAAATTTCAAGTGGGGTCAAAATTTGTTAATATTTCATTACATGTTTGTATTTCTTCATATGCGATTCATCTATTCAGTTCTTTATCCATTTGTTTGTCTTTGTTCTTTTAGTGTCTTTCTTATTGATTCATATTGTCTCTTTATCAATTATCTTCAGTATTTATTGCAAGAACTTTCAGGGGGTTTTTGCCTCTAAATTTGTATATGCTGTTTCTTGGTGTCCAGAGGCTTAATTTTTAGGTAGGCATACCAATCAATTTCTTCCTTCATGAGCTCTTCTATCCTATGTATGCCTAAAAGTACTTCCCCACCCGGGAATCAGATGGGGAATCTCATTTCCTCCCTCTTAAAAATTTATCTTTTATACATGCAGAATTGATTTCAGTATTTGATGTGATTATTTTTCCCCAAATCGCAAGTCATCCCAGCACTGTTTATTGAATAATCCTTCCCTTTCCCAATGATTTTTGATCTTTCCTTTTACCTTATAAATTCATATATATGTATGCATACATATGTACACACACACACATCTATTTTTGTTTCGTTTTTCTGGGCTGTCTATTCTGTTTCATTGATTTGTCTCTTCTTGCACTACAGTCACACTCTTTTAAATGCTGTGGGGTTCTTTTGTTTGTCTTTTTTAATATATATAAGTTATTAGAATAGATTTCTTTTTTAGTTCAAATTTTATGATATTTACTTATAAAAGAATTCAATGAGAATGATGATGCTACTTTGACAAACAAAATTTTATTTATTTAATTCTGTGGTTTTTATAATATGTTTTTGATAGCATTACTCCTCTGATTTGAACTTTTCTTAGCTATTTATATTTGTTTTCTTTTCAGATAAATATTACATTTTGTCGGGAGGGCCGGTTCCTTCCCAGAGCCCACGTAAGTTATACGAATTGGGGGCTGCCTAATTCACCTACTTGGATCATTAAACAGCATCCTCATAATGAACAAAGCAAGAGCCCACATGAGCCAGGCTCCAATTGTGCTGTCATACCTCCTTTACCTCCTAGAGGGAGAGATCTAAAGAGGGAAGAAGATTTTGGCCACAGTTGCCTGAAGAGCTGAAATGAAAAGGAATAGTTCACCATGCCCACCACTTTCAAAGTCTACTTTTCCCTCTCTCCAAAGTGGAATTACTCTCTCAAGGGACAGATTATTTTTTATTTCATTTACCTTAATTTTACTATCCACATGATGGAATTACACATATAAAAGCTCTTGGATTTGTCTCTGTCTGTGGAACATGAACCAGTTACTCAGCCTCTCTGAATCTCAGGTCCCTGAACCATAAAATGGCAGCAACGACCTCATTATGCAAGATGCCTGGCCCAGAATCTGACTCAGAGTAGGCAATCAGTAAACGGCAGCTATAGCATAGTTATGAGAGCTAGGAGAGCATGTGGGTTAAGACTGCAGGCTCTGCCTGCGCTCTAGGGCCTGCGAGCCACAACTACTGAAGCCTGCGTGCCACAACTACTGAAGCCCGCGTGCCTAGAGCCCGTGCTCCATGACAAGAGAAGTCACTGCAATGAGAAGCCTGCGCACCGCAACTAATAGTAGCCCCGCTCGCCACAACTAGAGAAAGACCGTGCGCAGCAACAAAGACCCAATGCAGCCCAAAATAAATAAATAAATTTATTTAAAAAAAAAGACTACAGGCTCTAGGGCCATATTTCTTGGGTTCAAATTTTATTTTTAGCACTAATTAATGTTCTGATCTTGGACAAGTTACTAAACCTGAACGTGTTTTGGTTTCCTCTTCTGCAAAATGTGGGTAATGAACGTACTTGCTTTACTGGTTGTAAGGAATGAGTTCATTCTAGAAAACACTTAGAACAGTTTCTGGCACATATTAAGCACTCAATTAATGTTAGCTACTCCTGTTGGCAGTGCCCTTGGTAGTGGTCTTACTGTCCTAGGCCTAGTTATTTGGCCACTTACACAATCAAGACTGTATTACCTCATAGCACCATCTAGTGCTTATCTGGGGAGCCTCCACATCTATCCTCTAAGCAACAGTCATTTGCTTGAGAGAATATTTTAAAGGGAAAAAAAAGAAGAACCATTTTTAGGAATACAAAAAGAATTTTTTGAAATATCTTGATTTCAATATTTCTCTAGTCTATCTGGGCTTGTATTTATAACAGTCAGAATTGTTGACTGCAAACAACAGCAACAGATTGACTGAATTAAGCAAATTATTGGGCATTTCACAGAAACAACAGGAAGGCAGATGAACCAAGCTAAGGAAATGGGCAGGAAGCCAGGGAGGCTTGGCAGTGGGGACCCCAGCTAAGGTCATGCCACAGGACCAGCTTGGCTAGCATGTCACTACTGGCAACAGCTATGTCCACTGCTTCTAGACACCATCACCACAAATCTTTGGTGCCTCTGGACTCTGCTGATCCCACGTTGGTTGCTGGGGCCTCTGCTAGATGCAGTTTCTATGAATAAATTCAAAACTTCCACTTTTTGTATAAATCTCTCAGGATTCAAAGTCTTTGATGAGAGCCTGAGTCCCCTGTTGGTGCCCTAACTGCCCCAAGGCATATGGATGAAGAGGCAATATATGCTTCCCTTGGTTTCCATGGTGGGAGTTGAGGCTTTGCTTTCCAGATTCACAATGAGGGATTACCTCAAAAAAGAAGAGGGCTTGACTAACACCACGTTAGAAATCAACTATACTCCAATAAAATTTTTTTAAAAAAGAAGAAGGAGAAGAGGGCTTGGATAGTGACCTCAGGGAGGGTTGCCAGATAAAATACAGGACACCCAGTTAAATTTGAATTCAGGGGAAAAAAAGAATGCTTCTTTTATAGTATAAGTATGCAAATATTGCATACTGAGAGCAAAAACTTGAGACAATCATGCCTAGTTTGAGGGAGGAGGGAGACAAGTACCCTTATTGACTGCCAGTAGGTGCATGCATTAGTACACCCAAGTGTATTAGTCACGGGTTTCCAGAGAAACAGAACCAATGTGTATATAAGAGATTTATTATAGGAATTGGCTCACGTGACTATGGAGGCTGAGAAGTCCCACAATCTACCTTCTGCAAACTGGAGACCCAGGACAGCCAGTGGTGTAATTCCAGTCCGAGTCCAAAGGCCTGAGAACCAGGGGCACTGATGGTGTAAATCTCAGTTCAAGGGCAGAAGAAGACCAATGTCCCAGCTCAAGCAGGCAGGAAGGCATGGGGGTGAGGAGCGAATCCTTCCTTCCTCTGTTTTGTTCTATTCTTCAATGGATTGGATCATCGGCCCACTGCCTCTGGGGAGGGCAATCTGCTTCGAAGAGTCCACCAATTCAAATTCAATCTCATCCGGAAACACTGTCACAGATACATCCAGAAATAATGTTTAATCTGGGCACCCCTTGGCCCAGTCAAGCTGACACGTAAGATCAACCGTTGCACCAAGTGCATTAAAAACATTCACAATTTCTGACCCAATAATTCTATTTTTAGAACTCATCCTAGCCTTTGACCCAGAAGTTGAATTTTAAGGAATTTATCCTAAGGAAATGATCAGAAACAGGCAAAATAATTTGTATGCATAGTACTCATCAAAAAAAATTGGAAATAAGCCTAAATATGCAACTAGGAGAATGGTGAAATAAATTATGGTTAATACATATGATGGTATCTTATGCAGTCAGTAAAATTATGTTTATGAAGCATTTTAGCTATGTGGAAAACTCTGACAAAGGAATGTTCAGAGATAAAAGCAGGGCAGATAATTGCAGATATAACTCACTAGCTATATAATCTTCGGCAACTTAACCTCTATCTGTTTACTCATCAGTAAAATGGGGATAATATAACGACAGAACATAGAATGGTACCTTGCACGCACAAAGCATTAGCTGGTGTGCGTGTGTGTGTGCGCGTGCGCACACATGTGCATTTGAGGAGAGAGAGAGAGGAAGAGAAATGGTGGTCAAGAGAAAGTTGTAATAATGGCAACAACCCAACTCAGTGTTCCTATATCTCAGCAAGTCTCTTGGATGTTGGGAAGCAGTTTATGGGGGTGACGGCAGTGGCTCGGCTTCCCTGGATTGCAGCTACGGGGCTGTGTTCTTGAAGTAAATAGTCCTGGTAGAGGCTTCCTGATTGCCCACTTCCCTGACTGGGGCAGAGGCACTTCTGGTGGGCATACGTAGCTGCAGCATCCTGGAAGTCATTCCTGCCGCCCTACTCCTCCAACTCTTCTAGTGATTTTGTGAGTACTTACTTCCCTGTGTTGAATTCCTTTTTCAAAATAACTAAACAGTTTCTGTTTCTTACCACTGAACTCTGACTAATACAAGGATGAAATAGAAAGACTTATTTGGGACATGGAAAGATTCTGATGCCTACTGATGTCAGGTATGCCTAACTGGATAGAAGAGTCTGAAGTCTGGGATAAAACCAGAGTAAATAGTTTAAGTATGTGAGTCGTAAGTCTATGAATCACATTTTAAGTCGTAGGACTGGATGATGGATGAAATTATCTAGGGAGAGAGTGAGAACAGATGCTGGCCCTGGACATACCTGGTGCACTCCAACATTTAAAAATCTGCTAGGGATTTCCCTGGTGGTCCAGTGGTTAAGACTTTGCCTTCCAATGCAGAGCTAAGATCCCACATGCCTCAAAACAAAAAAAACAAAAACAAACAAACAAAACACACCAAAATATAAAAGCAGAAGCAATATTGTAACAAATTCAATAAAGACTTTAGAAATGGTCCACATCCACATACATACAATGGATATTGCTCAGCCATAAAAAGAAACGAAATTGAGTTATTTGTAATGAGGTGGATGGACCTAGAGTCTGTCATGCAGAGTGAAGTAAGTCAGAAAGAGAAAAACAAATACCGTATGCTAACACATATATATGGAATCTAAAAAAAAAAAAAAGGTTCTGAAGAACCTAGGGGCAGGACAGGAATAAAGACGCAGACGTAGAGAATGGACTTGAGGACAGGGGGAGGGGGAAGGGTAAGCTGGGACGAAGGGAGAGAGTAACATTGACATATATACACTACCAAACGTAAAATAGATAGCTAGTGGGAAGCAGCCGCATAGCACAGGGAGATCAGCTCGGTGCTTTGTGACCGCCAGGAGGGGTGGGATGGAGAGGGTGGGAGGGAGGGAGACATGAGAGGGAGGAGATATGGGGATATATGTATACGTATAGCTGATTCACTTTGTTATAAAGCAGAAACTAACACACTATTGTAAACCAATTATACTCCAATAAAGATGTTTAAAAAAATGGTTGACATCAAAAAAATCTTTTAAAAAAAATCTCGTAAGAGAGGTGGAAATCGTAAAAAGAAAAAAAAAAAAAAGGCTGAGAAGGAGTAGCCAGTGAGAAAGGAGAAAAACCATCAGAGTATGTGTATCCCAGAAACCAAGTAAGTAAGGAAAGCATCTTGAGGGGCAGAGATCAATTCTGTCAAATGCTGTTGAGAGACTAAGTCAAGGTTACAGAAACGTCCCTGGGATCGGGAGCATAGACAAGAATGGTTTTGAAGGAGTGATGGGGGCAAAAGCCCAACGGAGTGGGTGGAAGAGAGAATGGGAGGCGAGGGTGTGGAGATGGTGTGTGTGAACAGACAACCCTTGTGAGAAGTTTGGAGATCTAGGGAGCAGATAAATGGGGCAGTAGCTGGAAGGAAGATCTGGGGTCAAGGAAAGGAGTTTTATAAGAGAAGAAACACCAGAGCATGTTTATTTGCACAGAGGTATGATCAAGTAGAGAGGATGATATGTATATGCAGGAGAGAGGGGGTGGATAACTGTGGCAGCCAAGGTCTTGAGAGTATGTGAGGGAAATGGATTCAGAGTCCAAGGGGAAGGTCCTTGATAGGAGGAAGGATACTGCACTGACCAAGGAGGTAAACAGAGAATGTAGACAGAGATGGGGGCGGTTGGTGGTGGGAAGATGATGGAATTTCCATCTAACTGCTTCTACTTTCTTACTGAAATACAATGCAAGGTCATCGGTGGAGAATGAGAATAGAGGGAATATGGGAGGTTTGAGGAGTGGAGGTGGTGTGAGATACTGCTCCCGGAGAAAGAGAGCGGGAGAGAGTGAGAGAGTGGGAGAAGGAGAGTGGTAGTGACTGTAGAACATAACTGTTGGACTGCATTGTCCATTTGTGAATTATAGTCAAAAATTTTCAAGTGAGCCCCTCCCCATTCCCCACCCCCAGGCAGCTGCTGACCTGCTTTCTGTTATTACACATCAGATTGCCTTTTCTGGAGATTTGTACTGATGGAATCACATGTATGCCTTTTTGTCCCCAAATATTTCATATTTTGATGCTATTGCAAATGATAACTTTTTCGTTTCAATTTTTGAGTGTTCGTTGCTATTATATAGAAATAAAATTGAGATTTTTTTTCATAAATTTATTTATTTTATTTATCTTTGGCTGCGTTGGGTCTTCGTTGCTGCACACGGGCTTTCTCTAGTTGCGGCGAGCAGGGGCTACTCTTTGTTGTGGTGCGCGGGCTTCTCATTGCAGTGGCTTCTCTTGTTGTGGAGCACGGGCTCTAGGCACGCAGGCTTCAGTAGTTGTGGCACATGGGCTTAGTTGCTCTGAGGCATGTGGCATCTTCCTGGACCAGGGCTGGAACCCATGTCCCCTGCATTCAGATTCTTAACCACTGCGCCACCAGGGAAGCCCAAAACTGAGATTTATTTGTCAATTTTGTATCCTTCAACCTTGTTAAACTCACTCATAAGTTCTAGGAGCTTATTTGTAGCATCCATTGGATTTTCTATACAAATGATCGTGTCATCTGTGAATAAAAACAGTTTTACTTCTTATTTTCCAAAAAAATTTCTTTCAAGTGAGGCCAGCCACTAGAGTATGATGCCTTCTGCTACAATGTCCAGTCGTTTATGTGCAATTAGGGAATAAGGGGACGATTGGGTTTAACCAGAGTTGTGCTTTCAAAAATGTCTAGTGTGTGATCAAGAGAGAGGGTGGCTGGCCGGGGGCGGGGGGGGGGGGGGTGTAGAGGAAAAGGTCGTTGGAGCTGAAGAACATCAAGGAAGTGGGAGGGAAAGTGTGGGATGGTTCAGCCATGTGGATGTTAAAGGCACCGCATAACCTTGGGCAGGACAACTGAGCCTGGAGGAAAAGTCTCCCTCAATACAATTTACACACCTCCCGCTGCAGGCTTCTGGGAACTGAAGGGGTCCAGGGCTTAGATCCTGGATTCTCTAGGACTCCGCCTCCATGCCCAGTGTGGGGCCAAGCTGCGGGGATCTAGCACTCTCCGGGGCTGGCCTGCACTCATGCCCCCCCACCCCCCGACCCCCGCCCCCCCCACCACCCCCACCCCCGTCCCAGAGCCCTCCACCCTCAGACAATCCGGCTCTAAGCTCTCGAAAAGTCTCAATAACCTAGACTTTTTGAAAACAAATTCCTGTTCATTCTCCTCCTGAGGCAAGTAAGGTCCAGACCTCCATGTCACAGGCCTTGGCCACCCTTTGTGGCAAGATTGAGTAAGGGAGAGAAAAATAAATTTTACTTAGTGATGAAGCTACAGCAGAGAAAACAGGCAACAGTTAGATTATGCTGCCGCACAGAAAAAAAAAATCAAAGAAGGAATAATTCCCACATCTTAACACTATATATTTCTGGTTGGTGGTATAGTGGAATCACACCTATACGCATGCAGAGGTATGGAGTGTGTGTGTATGTGTGTGTGTGTGTGTGTGTCTCGGTAGACACACACAAGCACAAGGAAATAAAGGAAATTTGTCTTTGACACCTACTGTCTGCTACTTATTTTGATTCCTCCCATTTTATTGGAGTCTCTTGTCCCAGGGCGACTCCTGCCCCTCTACATTCCCTTAGCTACAGAGGATGCCCACTGTGTGCTCTGTGAAGCAGAACTCTCCCTGTTTCTACCCCTACTCACCAGTTCTCTTTTAAGTGACAATGGATGCGAATGGGTTAACGAGATTAAAAACAACCTACTGTTGCTTTAGCAAACCACTGAGTTTCCTAGGCAACATAATGCCTGGATGTCTCCTGTTTCTTCCTGTTTCTAAAAGCCCCTATGGAAGGAATGGTGAAAATATTAATCTTGGCTAACACTCAATTCCCTGCTCTTCCCCCCAACTACTCCCCACTTTACTCCCCCAGCAGTTGACCTTGCCTCCTGCTTCATGGAAAACATTGAGGCTGTCAGGTGTGAATTCCCTCTGCCTTGAGGTCCCCGCACCTTTCTCCCCCTCCTCTTAAAGGATGAAGTACAATCCCTGCCTCCGATCCCTACCCCTGTCACCTTGGATTTCATCCTCTTCTGTCTCACTTCCTGCCACAGGGTTGATTAATATCCCCTCTCTTCTGTATTTTTCAACCTCTAAACACCTACTAGCTCTGTGACTACAGCCTGAGTCTATCACAGCTCTCAGAAAAACAAGTCAAACCAAGAAATCCAACTGCCCTCTGTCCTCCATCCCCCTCCCTTTAGTCAAGCTCCTCAAGTTTATTGTTTGAGAGCTGGATCTCCTCAATCCTCACATCCCACTCACTCCCTAGGCCCCTGGAACCAGGCTTTGGTCTTTCTCACGCTCCCACACTCACAGGACTGTGGCACAGGTAAACTGGGACTTCCAAGTGGCCTAGTCCAGTTTACTCTTCAGTCTTGATTTTTCTTGATCCCTCTGCAGCACTGTGAACCTCTCCCTCCAGGAAACTGTCTCCCCTCCCTTTGCTTCTGTCAGACCACACTCTCCTAGTCATCTGTCCGTCACTGGGAGTTTGTTTGCTTTTTTAAAAAAATATTTATTTATTTACTTATTTATCGATTGATTTATCGTTGCAGCACGCAGGGTCTTTTCGTTGTGGCGTGCAGGCTCTCTAGTTGTGGCACACAAGCTCTAGAGCATGCGGGGTCAGTAGTTGAAGTGCACAGGCTTAGTTGCTCCCCGGCATGTGGGATCTTAGTTCCCCAACTTAGTTCCCCAACCGCGTCCCCTGCATTGAAAGGCGGATTCTTAACCACTGGATCACCAGGGAAGTCCCCCATCACTGGGAGTTTTTAATCTCAATCTCCTTGGTGGGTCCTTCTTCCTGTACCTCTCCCTAAAATGGCAGTCTTCCCCCAAGATTCTACCTTGGCCCTCAGTTTCTTTCTACAACTGGCTAACAACCTATAGATGCCAGGCAAGTAATTTGAATGAGTCATGCGAGGATGGTGGATACGTGACAATGTAGTACGCGCCGGAATTCACAAAGAAACCTGCTCTCTCCTTTTTTTTTTTTTTTTTTGAAGCAATAGTAACAACCCTCTTCCCCTCTTCTCTATCTTTCCCCTTCCATTTTCAATGGAGTCATGGGTACAAAAAACATTTGACTCCTCTTTACTATTAAGAAAAACAGAGCAAATATGCTAAAAGACGACTGATATTTGGTCTCGGCATTGGGGATACAGTAGGGAGCAGCTGGCTTCCTGTAGGTGCGCCCTCTGAGGGAGGCAGCTGCCAATCGGCTCTGTCAACTGTTGCCACACGCGGATCTAATGCCACATCGTCCAACTTTTGCTTTTTTTAACATCTTTATTGGAGTATAATTCCTTTACAATGGTGTGTTAATTTCTGCTGTATAACAAAGTGAATCAGCTATACATATACATATATCCCCATATTCCCTCCCTCTTGCGTCTCCCTCCCACCCTCCCTATCCCACCCCTCTAGGTGGACACAAAGCACCGAGCTGATCTCCCTGTGCTATGTGGCTGCTTCCCACTAGGTATCGATTTCACATTCCGTAGTGTACATATGTCCATTTCACTCTCTCACTTCGTCCCAGCTTACCCTTCCCCCTCCCCGTGTCCTCAAGTCCATTCTCTACGTCTGCGTCTTTATTCTTGTCCTGCCCCTAGGTTCTTCATGACCTTTTTTTTTTTTTTTTAGATTCCATATATATGTGTTAGCATACAGTATTTGTTTTTTGCTTTCTGACTTACTTCACTCTGTATGATAGTCTCTAGGTCCATCCACCTCACTACAAATAACTCAATTTCGTTTCTTTTTATGGCTGAGTAATATTCCATTGCATATATGTGCCACATCTTCTTTATCCATTCATCTGTCGATGGACACTTAGGTTGTTTCCATCTCCGGGCTATAGTAAATAGAGCTGCAATGAACATTGTGGTCCATGACTCTTTTTGAATTATGGTTTTCTCAGGGTATATGCCCAGTAGTGGGATTGCTGGGTCGTATGGTAGTTTTATTTTCAGTTTTTTAAAGAAATCTCCAGATCGTCCCACTTTTTAAGAGAAGTCAGAAATATGGGTTTTATGTAAAAATCTTTTGCTTAAGTGTTTACATCTAATATTTTTTAAAGTAACATAAATGCGAGGGTCAAATAAGCATGGATTGGAGCCAGTTCTTGTCACAGGGCCAACAGTTTTCAGCCTTGGGTTAGCACACTGTGCATTGAACCTTGGCAGCACCTCTGCCCTATGTTCTCCCTGGTGATCCTATTCAACGCCAGTGACTTATTTCAACTCCCACTCACAGCCTGATGATCCCTCCTGCCTTTATGTCTCCAGTCCAGACCCCTAGCATGAGCTCCAAGCCCCAGTACTCCACTGGCTACTTTACTAGATCTCTCCAGCATGTTCCTTCTGCCTGTGCTTTTCTCTTTTTTGTATTTTTTAGAATTTTAAAATTTTATATTGGAGCATAGTTGATTAACAATGTTGTGTTAGTTTCAGGTGTACAGCAAAGTGATTCACTTATACACATACATGTATGTATTTTTCAAATTCTTTTCCCATTTAGGTTATTACAGAATGCTGAGCAGCATTCCCTGTGCTATACAGTAGGCCCTTGTTGGGTATCTATTTTAAATATATCTGTCGGTGCTTTTCAAACATTAATGTGCAGGTGACTCATGTGGGGTCTTGTTAAAGTGGAGATTCTGCTTCGGTGGGTCTGGGATACTGCCCAAGATCGTGCATTTCTAACAGGCTCCCAGCCAACGCTGCTGGTCCATGAACCACACTTTAAGACACAGCCCCCATCTGAAGACAAGGTCCTTTCTGCAAGTTTGCTCTCCCCCCGCATACCTCCTCTTGGTGGATGATAGAGCTTCTGTCCACACACCCAACCAAGGGTTTGGGACATAAATTGGATGTAGAGAGAGTAGGAGAAGTAGAGGAGGAATCCTAAGCTCTGTCCCATCCAACTCCTTAACATCGATCCTATTCATCCCTGCATGTGTGTCCACACTGTCACAGCCTTGATTGACATCCTCGTGCTCTCCTGCAGCTAGGCCCCTCACTGGTGTCCCTGCTCTAGCATTCGCCCCTCCAGTGCATCCTCAGTTGTCCTACCGGTATGATATTTCTAAAACAGTGAAATGATCTCATGGAAAGCCTGGGCCAGACTTGTGGGTTTAAATCCCAGCTCTGCCTCTTAACTAACTGTGTGACTTTGGGCAGGTAACTTCACCTCTATGTATATCGGTTTCCTCATCTATAAAAAGAGAATGATAGTAGAACCTAATTCGTTGTGAGATAAATGAGGCAATATTTGTAAAGTGTTTGTAGCACTCAATAAATGCACGTGTGAGCTGTGATGTTGGCCATGTCACTCCTATAGCTTCAGTAAAGTTGGAGTGTTGAGGGTAAGCAGGAAGTAGAAAGACATAAAGCAGGAGATAGGTAGGCTGAGGCCAGATCACGGAAGGTTAGAGTCTCAAGTTGGGGTCCCTGGGAAAACAGGCTCCATGATGGAGGTTAGTGCAAAGGAAATTTATTGGTGAGTGTTCTTGGGTTCTGTGCCTGAATGGTCAGGCCAAGAAGCAGGATCAGGCAGAGGGAGAAGTTGAGCTGAGGTGAGGTCACAATACAGCCTCAGTCACTCCCGCAGGGAGTGCCCCACGCGCCATCTGCCTCAGAGTGTTTTATGCAAAGCCCAAGAGTTATCCAACTATACCTATAATTAGGTAACAAGATAGAGGTGCTAATTATCGCTAAAATGGCAAATATATTACAATATATAAATGTATCAAATTAACGTTGCTATATACCTTAAATTTACACGAGGTTATAAGTCAAATATATTTCAATAAAAAAAGGAGCACAAGCGTTATTCCATACAAAGGGTTTAGAACATTGCCTGGCACATAATAAGTGCTCAAATAAGTGCCCAAGTAATGTCAGCTATTACTAAAGATGCAGATTCTCAGACTTGACTTTAGACCTACTGGCTCAGAATCTTTGAGGGCTGATCCTAGGAATAGACATTTTATAAGTACCTTCTCCCCTCTCCAGATTATTCCGATGCTCACCGAAGCTTGAGAACCACTGGTTTCCCTAGAAAAATTATCAATTTCCTTGTCCATCTGGCAAACATTTTCAAGACTCAGCTCAAATGTCACCTCTTGTACAAAACCTTCCTGGATCAGACCTCCCATCCCTCCTTTGCCTGCCTCCCTCTTACCGTGTGTAGACCACAATCACAGCATCTATGACACTTTGGCTGTCTGTCTCCCCTTACTAGACAGTGAGCTCCTTCCTTGGGGGCAAAGACTTTGAATCCCCAGCACCTACCACAGAGCCTAGCATGAAATAGGAGTTCAAGAGAGGATGGTCAAGAGGATGTGACGGGCAGACCCATTTTGGGTCTCTTTAGAATCTCAGCACCAAGTGCTGCCTACTCTAGTCTCTGAAATTGAAAGTGTGGCATCCATATACCCCTATTACTTAAGACATAGTTGGCAACTTTGGAATTTTTTTAAATTTTATTGACGTATAGTTGATTTGGAATTTTGTATTTATCCCTTAAAAGTTTGAACTTTGTATTGCTTTTTATAATAATGAAAGAAATTTATGCTCACTATATAAAAAAGTAAGCAAAAATTACCCATAATCTCACAACCCAGAGATAACTCTTATTAACTTCTATGTGTATTTCTTTCATATTTTTTTCTATACATGTATATTTAACATAATGGGTTGCCATGTTCAAATCAAGTCCACAAAAGAAAAGGGAACCCTCCTACACTGTTGGTGGGAATGTAAGTTGGTGCAGCCACTATGGAAAACAGTATGGAGGTTCCTCAGAAAACTAAAAATAAAGCTACGATATGATCCAGGAATCCCACTCCTGGCATATACCTGGACAAAACTATAATTCAAAAAGATACATGCACCCCTATGTTCATAGCAGCACTATTCACAATAGCCAAGCCACAGCAACAATCTATATGTCCATTGACAGATGAATGGATAAAGAAGATGTGGTACATATATACAATGGAATACTACTCAGCCATAAAAAAGGACAAAGTAATGCCATTTGCAGCAACCTGGATGCAACTAGAGATTATCATACTAAGTGAAATAAGTCAAAGAGAAAGACAAATACCATATGATATCACTCATATGTGGAATCTAAAATATGACACAAATGAACCTATCTACAAAACAGAAACAGACTCATAGACATATACAACAGACTTGTAGTTGCCAAGGGGGGAGGGGGGAGGGAAAGGGATGGACTGAGAGTTTGGGGTTAGTAGATGCAAACTATTACATTTAAAATGGATAAACAACAAGGTCCTACTGTACAGCACAGGGAACTATACCCAATCTCTTGGGATAAACCATAATGGAAAAGAATATTTAAAAGTAATGTATATATGTGTATACCTGAGCCACTTTGCTGTACAGCAGAAATTAGCACAACATTGTAAATCAACTATACTTCAATGAAAAGAAATTTAAAAAAGACAAATCAAGTCCACAAATATTTATTGAGCTCCTACTATATGCCAGCCACTAGTCTAAGCACAGGGGATACAGCAGTGAAGGAAATAAACAAAATCTCTGTTCTCATATAACTCACAGTCACGTTGGAGGAGATGACCAAAAAAGTGAGTAAACGATACTGCGATGGAGAAAAATAAATTTGAGAAGGAAGGAAGGAGAGTTGGGGGAGGGTGTTTTGAGATTTGAAAGCAGTGAGGGAATGATCCATGAGGCTATCTGGGGAAGAACAGTCCAGCAAAAGGAATCATAAGTACGGAGGAATTGGAATATGCCTGATTGTTCAAGGGCCAGCGAGGTGGCCACTGTGGCTGGAGCACAGTGACCAGGGAAGGAAGTGGGAATGAGGTCCTAAAGCCTTAAAGGTAAAGGCAGGGTGGGGCGGTGCAAACCCTGTAGGGCCTTTAGGCGGCTGTAAGAACTTTGGGCTTTTATTCTGAGTGAGATGGAGAGCATCTCTGGATACTTAACATGGTTTCCAGTTCTTTGCTACCATGTATTGGGCTTTGTGATTTTTCTGTACAAATCACTACTCATATCTCTGAGTACTTCCCTAGAAAAAATTTCTAGAATATAAATTCTTTGGTCACAGGGTACAAATACTTTGAGGCTCTTGTTGCATATTGCCAAGACTGCTTTCTAGAAAGTCTGCATCCACTTACAATGTAATTTATTTTTTTGATCTTTAAAATCAGTTTTTTTAATTGGAGTAGGGTTGCTTTACACTGCTGTGCTAGTTTCTGCTGTACAGCAAAGTGAATCAGTCATACGTATACATATATCCCCTCCTTTTTGGATTTCCTTCCCATTTAGGTCACCACAGAACACCAAGTAGAGGCCCCTGTGCTATACAGTAGGTTCTCATTAGTTATCTATTTTATTACAATATAATCGAATTCAACAAATATTTATTGATCACCTACTACATGGCAGACAGGAAATACACTGGTGAACAAGATGACTCTTTCATGCTAGCAATTTCACTCTGGCCAGCATTGTGTCAGAGCGCTTGCCAACACTGAGTTCTTAAAAAGCTTCAAGCAACAAAAAGTAGAAAAGAATGCTCCAATAATTTGAATGATGAGAAATGATATGTTGCCATTACACTCCTTTGGGTTTATTTGATTATGAGTGAGGTTGAATTCCTTCCTACACCTTTTCTAGCTAATCAGCCAATTGTCCTATTTTTCTTTAAGAGTTCTTTAAAACCTTTGAAAATAGTTTAAAGGAGGCAAGAGGTTTGGAAACATTAAAAGATTTAACATATATCTTGGGAAATAAGTAGTTCTCAGGTCAAATACATAGGCTTTAGACACTGATTTGAAGAAAAGAATATATATAATGCGACTCTCATGTTCTGGAGAGGGCTTTTTAGTCAGGAGCACCTGGCTTATTTCCAGAGAACTTGAGAATTGTCACTCTGTACGAGACCTTCCCACTGAGCGCTGTGACATGAGCTGGAATGGTAGGAGGCTTGCCTTCAACAATCTCAACATCTCAGTGTTTACCTAATAGCCCGCTTTATTGAACATCAAATCTGCTTTGAAAGCATTTATATTTTCAAGCTGTATCACTTCTTGAGGTTTTCAATGGCACAAATTTTCTAACCTCTGTATGAAGTAGGACTTTAATCCTTTAACCCTCCGAGGGTGAGCCCTGCTACAGAGGTATAGCAGGAAGGACACTGGACTGTGATAAGTGAAAATTTTTAAACCCCCATCCCTCCATAAAAACATTTCCCCCCGCTTTTTATTGAGATATAAGTGACATATAACATTGTGTAAGTTTAAGGTGCATGACATATTGATTTGTTACATTCATATTGTTATAGATTGCCACTGTCGTGTTAGCTAAAACCTCTGTCACCTCACATAATTATCATTTCTTCTAGTGGTGGGAACAATTAAGATCTAGTCTCTTAGCAAGTTTAACGTTTATAATATGATTTTGTTGTCTACGATCACTGTACTGCATATTAGATCTCCAGGACTTATTTATCTACTAGTTGCAAATATGTGTCCTTAAACATCTCTCCTATCCCCCCACCCCCAGCCCCTGGTAACCATCATTCCACAATCTGTTTTTTTAAGTTTAGTTTAGTTTTGTTTTGTTATTTTTTTTTTCAGATTCCACATATCAGTGATATCACACGGTATTTGTCTTTCTCTGTCTGACATTTTCCCCACCTTTAATAGCGGTTACCTTTGAGGAGAGAACCAGGGGTGAGAAGAGGGGATTTAATTTACCTTTTGTATCTTTCCGTAGTTTGAATTTTATAAACTTAAACAAATATAACTTTCAAAACTGTCCAACATGGTTTATCTGGGTGGGAGCTAATGGCTTGTTCTTATTTTTTACTTTGTATCTCTGTTTGTCAGGGAAAAAAACCCCTGAAGAATCCTTTATTATTTTAAAAATTTCCGTAGTTTTGTAAAACAAAATCTGTGTGTGTGTGTCTCATATGTCTGCAGGCATATAGACCAAACTGCTAATGTGTGGGCCGGATTTAAAGATTGTTTGGGGAGCTGGGAGGGGGAGAAATGAGTTTCACTTTTTACTTCATACACTTACATACTGTTTAGGTTTGTTGTAGTGAACATGTATTATAATACATTCTACATTTTTTCAGAGAAGAAATAATAAACCATTTTTCCCCCTGAGGCTAAAAGGGACATGTGCTCATTCTGGAAAATGTAGACTAATATAAAGAAGAAGCTAACAATCACAACAGTTAACATTTGAGCATGTTTCCTTTCGGGCTTCCTTTTATGCATTTTTTTTTTTTACATAGTTGAGTTCATGCTGTGTATAGTTTTGTATCCTGTTTTTCTCTCTTAAGATTAAAACACAAGCATTTTCCTGTGTCATGCATGATCACATTTGGATGGCTGCATCATACACCATTTTATGGTTTTGTCACAATCCAAGTGGATTAGTCAGCTATTTCTTGAAGTTGAACATTTAGGTTGTTTTCAGTATTTCCATATTACAAATGATTCTTTGATGAGCATCTTAGCAATGAAATCTTCATTTGCATTTCTAAATGTTTCCTTGGGATAGATTCCTAGCGGTGGAATTACTGAACCAAAGAGTAGATTTCCAGAAGTGGGATCAGTGGATTGAAAATATTTTTATGGATAACAAAAGGTTATACCAATGTCTACTCCCCCCAACAGTGTACAAGCGTCTAGCGCACAGCTCTCTGGCCAGCATTGTATATCACCCCAACCTTTTTTTTATTGTATATCACCCCAACCTTTTTTGTGTGTGTGTCTTTTATCCTTTCTATAGGAAAGTGGTAGGTGACAGTGTCATCTCCATTTTTCATTGCTGAGACTGAACATTTTTCATATGCTTATTCACCATTGGTATCCCTTCTCCCGTGAACTCCCTATTTCAATTTTTGCCCATTCATTGACTAGACTCTTAGGTTTTTCTTGTCAATCGAAATGAGCTCTTAAAAGATATTAACCCTTTGCCATATTTGCTGCAAATGTAAATATTTTTCACAAGTTTTTTGGTTTTTTAAATGTCTTGGCCGTACACAGTTTTTTTTTTTAAGATAATTAGGTTCTAACTACAGCCGAGTGCCCCCAGTTTCAGCCTGTTTCCCCCTTGATTAAATTGAAGAGGTTTGACGGAAGATCTGGAAAGGCCATTTCAGCTAATCCTAAATTTAGATCTGTGAATAAAAGTGTGTGGGCCCGATTTAAAGATTGTTCAGTTCATATGCACTTTTTAAACGATTTAAGAAGATGGGGTGGGGGCAGGGATGGAAGCAGTTTGTGCCAGAAATTTTTCAAATTCTGAGGTAAGAAGCCAATTCTCTCCAGTCTCCTGCCTGTTGGGAGGGGGAGTAAATTTTGTGCAAGAACTCTTGATGGAAAAGTACTGCTCTGGGCTGCAGATGTGTACATGGCTTGGTTTTAATTATTTTTCCCCCTTCTCTCTATCCTTGCTTCCGCTCCCCTCCCCCTGCCACCATAAAGAGGGCGGCCAGATTAGGACTCTGAAGGGTATAGACTCTGCTTCCTCCGTAAGGCCGCTCCTGTGCAGCCGGTTAGCACATCAAAGGCCGGATGAAATACCGAGGAAACGAAGGGACCAAACCTAGGATCCTTCCAAACTCCCACCTTCCTCTGGGCTCCAGCACAGGGCTATTGTGACTGCCAAGGACAGCTCGACCAACTTCAAATAGAAGAACGCTGCCAAACAAAGAAACTCTGGTCATTATTCTGAGCAAAACAAACAAAAATAAACAAACAAAAAAACGCAACAGAACGTTTTTTGCTGATGCAAGAGCAAATCAGTGATTGCAATGAGATTGAGCAAATCAGTGACTGCAAAAGGATTTAGTGTTCCAAAAACGAACCCAAAGCAAATCGGACGATCCGATCTGTTTTCCCCAGATATTGGGAGAGCTGTCAGATGAGGCCTGTGCACTGACTTTAGCTATCCCGGGGGTGTCTGCCCCACAGCATCTGGTGGGGGGAGGATTGGAGAAAGGTCGTCAAGGGCAGCGAATGGGGATTCCCAAGGTGAAAATGGGTAGTCTGGGTCTCTAGGGTGGGAAAGGAGCTCAAGGAGTGAGTTTCCTGTCTCCTAAGAGAGCCTCGTGGTCCCAAGGGTTGGCCGGGGAAAGATGAGTCTTCGGATTGGAAGGCGGGGAGAAGCTTAAAGCAGGGGAAATGGAGTTGAAGTGTTTCGCTCGCATCAGGTGGCGGACGGGGCCTCACACAGAACCTGGCAAGGCCGAGCGGGTCGGTGTGCGACGAGCAACTGGGGGTGCGGAGAAGGGCAGCGTGCTGCGTCGCGGTTAGCTAGAGGATGGCGTGGGGATGGCGTGAGGCTGGGGCCAGGCCTCGCAGGTATTGCTGAGGGGAGTGCTCCGCAATCTCGGCGCCTGGGTATGCAGGATCCGGCTGGGGGAGGGGAGCCACTATCCCGAGGCAAGGTGGGGGGCCTGACCTAGGCGGGGCCCGACTGAGCAGCGCCGGGAGCTTCGGAGGCCGCGGGGAGGCGGGGCTGAGAGGCTCCGCCCATCCGGCCCCGCCACCGCCTGGCTCCGCCTCCTCCGCTGGCTAGTCCCTGTCCGCCGGACCCTGCGCGCCACTAGCTCGCGGAGAGGGAGGAGAAAGGCAGTTCCGGAGCCCTCCCTATCCCGGCCCAACCTTTGCTCTAGCGATAATGGCTGCCGAGGATGTGGCGGGGACCGGCGCCGACCCGAGCGAGCTAGAGGGCGGCGGGCTGCTGCACGAGATTTTCACGTCGCCGCTCAACCTGCTGCTGCTCGGCCTCTGCATCTTCCTGCTTTACAAGATCGTGCGCGGGGACCAGCCGACGGCCAGCGACAGCGACGACGACGAGCCGCCCCCGCTGCCCCGCCTTAAGCGGCGCGACTTCACCCCTGCCGAGCTGCGGCGCTTCGACGGCGTCCAGGACCCGCGTATACTCATGGCCATCAACGGCAAGGTGTTCGACGTGACCAAAGGCCGCAAGTTCTACGGGCCTGGTACGGCGGCCGGCCGGGGGCCCCAAAGACAAAAGAAGGGGCCCCGGCACGGGGCTGGGTCCCGGAGAGGCGAGGGGGAGCGGGGCGCCCCCGGGGAGGTGGGGGCGGAATGGCGGCAAGCCGGGGAGGGCGGGGCAGGGCGGCTCCCCGGGCGGGCAGGGGGCAAGAGGCGTCCTAGAAGGGCTGCGGGCCAGTGGGGGACGCAGAATTCCCGGTCCGCGCCGCCAGCCCCGGCGTGGGCTGGAGGAAGACGGCTGAAGCGCTTAAGCCGGGGGCGGGTGGGTGAGGTCGCGAGGCTGGAAGGTGGAGGCCGGGGGTGGTGGTACAGCAGAGCGCAGTGTTGGGGGGTTTCGAAGGTATCGGGTTTGAGGGTTCCTGGAAGGAGGGGATGGTGTCCAGCTGGAGAAAGGAAATGAGGGTGTCTCGAGGGAAACCTGACGGGGGGGAGGGCGGGAGGAGGTAGGGAGGTCCAGCCTTGGAGGGGACGCGAAGGCCGATGACGCCAGGAGTAGCCATGGTGGAATGTGAGGTTCTGGGAGAAGGGAATCGGAGATGGGATTAGCAGCAGGTAGGAGCATTGTGCGTGGCGCTGAGTGATGTGTGTGTGCGTATTCGGTGTATGCGGCTTGTCGTATGAGTGTGTGTGCGTGAGCGCGCGTGCGCTAGGAATGTGGCATGTGTCAGGTATGTGTGTGGCATGTGTTTGGTATGTGTGTGCGCGCGTGCTGTGTGTGGCAGACGGGGAAGGCTGGGAGGTGAACAAGGGAGGCTCCATGGGGGAAGGGAGCTGGATGAGGAAGGCTGAATGTAGCGGACGACAGGAATGTGGCAAGACGAGAAGGTAGCACAGTATTATACTCCGTAGCAGGAGAGAAAAGACTAGAAGCCAAAAAAAAAAAAAAAAATTTAAAATGGAGGGAGGGAGAAATGGGAGGATCCGGAGAAACAAGAGGGGTAGGGCTATGACGGCCGCTGGGTGTGGGGATTTCAGGAAAAGCCAACCGGAGGGGAAATGAGGGGTGGGTGACTGCTGAGCTGTTGGAGGGGGACAGGCTTGACGGGGCCTTGGAGATGAGGCTTTTCCAAGCTTGGTTGCGGATCAGAATCACCTGATGCGCTTGAGGTACAATACAGATTCCTGGCCTAATCGCCATAACCGCGGGAGGGGGGGGAGATCGAGGAATCTGCATTTTAACACACCCACCCCCAGGCAAATTCGAGAAGAATCCAGGTTTGGAAAGTTCTGCTTTATAGAATGTTTGGATCAGAGGAGGAAGAAGAGATTTTAGCTCCTCCAATATGGATGCCTCTAAAAATAAGGGGGCTCAGGGAGTATGGCCACTGGTCTGGAGATGAGGGAGAGGATAGCAGACAGTGACCTGCCTTCATTCCCGCTCCTGGTCTGTTTTACTTTCCCAGTCCAGCTCATCAAAATCAGATGTGCTAAGGTTCTTAAGGAACTCTCCCACTTAGCAGTTTTTCCTCGTGGAGGATTTTAGAAGACCTGCTTTCTGTAGGCATGTAATGGTCAAGATAATTTGAAAACCACACCTACGTTATTTGTCACTTACAGTGGCACACCTAAAGGCATTATCAGTAAGCATAATCGTGTCAATATCTGTTCTTACTGAGCTACACCATAAAGCAAGTGAAATGTGTGCCTGGAGCATCATCATATGATTGTAGTTTGCAAAGTCATTGAGAGGAATGTAGGCCTGTGTACAGAGCCCAAAACTGGGAGTCAGGCAACCTGGGTTCTCCGCCTGGTTGGATCACTGACCAGCTGTGTGACCTGGAGCAAAGCATTGTTCTCTCTGGGCCTTAGTTGCCCCTCTTTAAAATGATAAGGATGGCCCATTGTGAGAACTCTCAGTCTCTACCTGCACTATTGTCCAGTGAGGCCATGAATATGTGACAACATCATTTGGAAATTATACTTGATGTTATAAAGGATTCCTAAAAATTATTCATTATTTTTAATGATATTATTGTATGCCTGGCACTTTTGTGGGTGCTGGGAATATAGCAGTGAACAAAACAGGCACAAATCTGCTCCTGGAGCTTACATTGTAGTGACTATACATTCTGGTGAATAATATATATACTTCAAAGACTTTCAATGCTCCCCTCAGATTGTTTAAGTATTCTGTGACCATAATTTCTGAAATGGTGAGGTCCAAACCCGTACACTTGGCCTATTTACCTTCTCTAGTGGAAATGGTAGTATGTAATGATGATTAAAAATAACCATTTTTCTTTGGCATTTTAAAGTTGATCATACATTTCATCTAATTTGTAAAAATAAAAGAATCCTGGTGGATTGAGGTTTCAGGTGGCCAGGTCATAATGAAACTTGATCTGTTCTCATACTTGGCATGGTGGTTACCTACAAACTTTTTCATGTCAGACTTGCTACTCAGTCCACCTTTGGGGAAACAACACATTGTTTAAAGTACACTGGCTTCTCTTCATTTACTTGTGTAATATTTAAATATGTCTAAAAATCCACTTTAAGTACCTACAGAATGATTCACTGCTCTCTTAGACAAAAATTTAGTATCATATATAATAGCATAATACTACGTATAATAGCATTCAGATATCTTATAGAATTTTCACAGTCTTCAAGCCCACCCAAAACAGGGTGACAGACCTGAGCCCCGTGCCATCTCCTTTGTTGACACTGAAGATTATGTAACCTGTGGATAGATTTCTTAACCACTGATATTCATAAAATGATTTCTCCTGCAGATGCCACATGTTAATGTTTAACACGGTCTAATCGTGCAACCAAAGATCTCTATAAGACGCTCTTGACTCATTAAATTGTATCAGAGTATGTTTATAAGAAGATGTTTTCATTTACACTTTAGTGTTTCTTATCTTCAGAATCCGTAACTTTCACTGATGCAGCCCAAGTGCCTAGAACAGAGCCAGGCTCCAGGTTCAATATCCAGAAGTTGAATTCTGACCCACGAACTCACTATTATCTTGGATCATTCCCTACTAACACCTTTCCCCCCAGGAGATAATCATTTATGGCTTTTTTATTAGCTGTTTGAAAATCACAAGAAATGAATGCTAATGTATAGCATTTTAATTTAGTTTTAGTTGTTTAAAAGTTTAATGACAATAGGTCTTTCAGTATCCACTAGGTAATGATCAAAGGATCAACATTACTTATGGTTTCCAAATGGAATCTGACATTCAAAAAGCAGGCTCTCCATGCTAATGGGTAAGGAAGCCATTTTCTGTGTGTGAACCACAGAGAAATTGACTGCCTAATAAATAACCGACTTTGGTTTTGTTTTGTTGTTTTTTTTTTTAAAGAGGGGCCATACGGGGTCTTTGCCGGAAGAGACGCATCCAGGGGCCTTGCCACATTTTGCCTGGATAAGGAAGCACTGAAGGACGAGTACGATGACCTTTCTGACCTCACTCCTGCCCAGCAGGAGACCCTGAATGACTGGGACTCTCAGTTCACTTGTAAGCGGTTGTTTTTTGTTTTTTTAATTGTGCCTGGATCAAATTTCTACCAGTAATGGGATTCACGGCAGTACAATAGTTATTACTAAGCAGGCTACAACTGGGAAGCATTTTGATAGGCTCCTGAATCTTGGACGGATCAAGTTCATGGCTTGAAGTAATTGCAGCAGTGCTGAGTCACTTGCCGTGATTGCATACCAATTTCTAGCTAGTTCTCTGTGGAAACCTGGGTTTCTGTTTTTTTAAATTTTTGAGAGGTTTGCATAGATTTCACAATAGGATTTGGTGCTTGGTGTGCAGGGGAAAGGAGAGTGGCCATCTTGGCTACAGAAAGAGGGAATTTTCATAAGCCCTCACTTGTAGAACTTGCCGTTTAAAAGCAGCCCACATTTCTGTTAAAGAATGAGAGACTTGTATTCTACAAAACAGCTTCTCTTTGAATCTAATTGAGCCCAACTATAGGCCTCATCTACAAATGATGCTTATAATCTGCCCAGCAACAATGGTGTCTGCGTTTTTAAGAAGAAAGCAGAAAGGAGACACTTGTTTCCTGGCTTATGGTATGGGCTGAGGTCTTTGCGGGGAAGTAAGGATGGGGGTTAAGTTCATATTTTGAGATTTGGGGAAGTGGCTTTTGTCCAACCCAAGTGTTTGATGATCACTTTAGCAATATTTCACTGCTAAGAATTTGAATAATAATTTTTCCCAGCTTTGAAACAGTATATAAAGACAGTGACCACGTCCTTGAGGGGGATTTTTCATTGTAAATGTCATTTTCTATTTGCCATTCTCTATAATCTGTTAAATATTATTGGCTTTTTGGGCTAAATCCAACCATTTTCTTTGAAAACAATGCTGACTTCAGAGAGTTCTGGATTAATAATTAGCCAGGTATGGCTCTACCTTTAGAGTCTGGATCCCGAGCAGACTAAAAGCTTTCAAGTCCAGAGCAAGTCTTTTTACTCTGAAAACATAATTCAGCTATCTAACAGTCCCTCATTTTTTGCATCTTCAGGATGCCTTTGTAACAATAGATTCTTCTATATGAAACCAATGAGTCGTAATTCATAACTTACAGAGCTCCATTTTCTAGGGCTTGCCTTCATCAGTGGGGTAAAAAGTGTGGTTCCCCCAACCCCTTAAACTAAGGCTAGCCCCAAATACTGTTGTGACACTTCAGCTACACGCAGAGCTGGCGTGGATTCCCCTCAAGGCAGGTCTCTGAGGCGCCACGCGGCTTTTACTTGTCTTGCACAGTCCCAAGCATCTAGGGACTTTTATAAAATATTCAAATAGGGAAGTTCCAATTGTTCCTGACGATTATTTCACACCAAAGTAGCTCCGGTTGCCTGGTTAAACAGATTGGTTACCCCTCTAATTCCTACCGATACTCAGAAAGAGGAGTTCTTTTGGCCTTTGACATTGAGATGATTAACCCTACGTTAGCTTGGCCCTAATAATACAGGCAATATGGTGGTTGTCTGCTGACTCCATCCCTTCTCAGGTCCCTTACGTTCTGGTTGCCCTCTTAAATCTATTTTCTCGTTCTGGTTGCCCTCTTAAATCTATTTTCTCCAACGTCTCCAGTGCTCTCTGGTCTCTGTTAGCACTTCCCTTTAACCACGTATAGCTGTTGCCCCGTGTTGGGGGAGAATTCTGTCTCCTGCTCTCCCCTTCACCCACTAGACTTATCACTCCTTCCCTTCACTGTCAGACAGCCATCTAGTAATCCGCGGTTGTCCCTAACCATTGCTCCATCCCTCCTTGCTCCCTGCAGTATGGTTTCTAGCCCCACGATTCCATTGAACCTTCTTTCTCAAACGTTTCCAGGGACCTGCTTCTTGCCAATGCTAATATCACTTCTCCAGTCCCTGTTGTCAGTCTCCAGTCACGTGCCCCTCCAGAGTGGCTCCCTCTCCAGAGTCCCCGTTTCGGTCCACGGAATCTCCAGTTTTCCCTTCATTTACTCATGTTTCCAGCTTCCTTTACGCGTCTCATAGCCTTCCCTTCCCATCCCCACGGACACCCCCTCCTCCTGGCTCTTGTTCCTCTGCATGTGGATCCACCCGCTGGCCTCCTGGTCACCCTGCTCCTGGGCTCTCCTGACCGTAATCTGCTGTGCCCTCTATACACAGTGATACCGTAGTGGCCACAGCACTGTTTTACCCTGTCATTCCTTTGTCGTAAACTTTCAACGCCCTTTGCCACACCCATGGGACAAGTCCGGACTCCTCAGGCTGGCTTTCCACATCTGTCTTAGGATTTCCCCACCCTGTTTGGCTGGCGCTACTCCCAGTCTACGCCTGCCAACTTGGTCTCTTTATTGCTCCCCCAGATACATTCGGTCACACCTGCATGCCTTTGTGTGTGGTATTTGCATTTTCTGGAACCCCCTCCCTCCCCGAGTCCTTCTACACATTTTCCAAAGCATATCCTTCTCCCACAAAGTGTTCTGCAACCCTTCCACCTAACTCATAACAAGCCCTCGCTCTGCTAAACCTCCTATGCACTAACACAACTCATTCTGACATTACCTTGCACACTCGTTGTCAGGCATCGCTACCTGTTCTATATTTCTGTCTGCTGCACAAAACTCTAACTCCCTGGGACTTGGCTGGGACTGTGGTATAAACTACCTTCAGGAAGCCCAACGTGCTATTGTGTCGTTCGCAGGCCTCTCACAAGTGCTTTCAAATGAAATGTCATGATTTTCTCGAAAGCGTGAGAGTGACCGTTGTGTCTTCCTCTCTCCTTCCAGTCAAGTATCATCACGTGGGCAAACTGCTGAAGGAGGGGGAGGAGCCCGCTGTGTACTCAGATGAGGAGGAGCCAAAGGATGAGAGTGCGCGGAAAAGTGATTAAAGCCTGCAGTGGACGCATATCTATTTTTGTATTTTGCAGAATCATTTGTAACATTCCAGTCTGTCTTTAAAACACGGTGATTTCAATATTTAGAAAAGTTTTGAACTTGCTGTACATTTTTTTAATTAACATCACTAGTGACACTGATAAAGCTAACTTCTGTCTTAGAATGCATGATATGTTCGTGTGTCACAAATTCAGAAAGTGAACTGCAGTGCTGTAATACAAATGTTATTACTGTTTTTCTTCTATCTGTAGTCAGTACAGGCTGCATTTGAATTTGTTTTTTCCTGAGAGACAGGTAAGACGTGGGTATTTGCCCCCAAACAGGTAAAAATGTTAAATGTGCAAAGTCCTTCAGGCATCAAGGAACAAAAGGATTAACTTTTAGTCATGATGTTCTCTGAAGACACCAAATCCCTCACTTCTCAATTGACGTAACTGCATGATTTCTGTTTTATCTACCTCTAAAGCAAATCTGCAGTGTTCCACAGGCTTTGGTATTGATTAAAGAGAGGTGTCCAGTAACAAAACGAAATCTCAAAGCTGGGCTCAATTGCAAGAAATCTACTTTCTTTGTTTCCAGTCTGCATCACTGTCCTTGTCCTCCTTGGGACCCTCAGATGCCCTCACTAACATAGTAATCTACAGTGAGGATTAAAACAGGATGTGAACATTCAAAAGCAAGCTTTGGAAAAAATCAGCTGGCTTGCCTAAAAACCTAAAACACATGAATAAGATTGTAGGACTATCTTCCCAGTCCCCACGTTCATGGTTATTTTACATGGTTGGACGTGAGAGAGGGGCATGCAGAACAGGAACAGGTGATTGCTCTCCTAAGAGCCTTCACACCCCTGAAGAATAAGGAAACCGAATACATCACTAGCCAAGTGGTTTTTAAAGTGTATTCATAAAGTAACAGTTATTCTTCTGTTGTTACAAAACTATAGCCACTGCAAGAGTAGTAGTCAAGTGTCTTGGTCTTTGATATTGGTCTTTTGGTTAACAATAAACTTAGCTTAAGTAGACTGTACAGTTGTAAGAGTTTGTAAAAGTATTATATGAACAATTAGTGAGGTTTCTTGTAGTTGAATAGTCATTGTATTTTCTTGTGAACTGTGTTTAATGGTTTTACCTCAAATCAGAAAACAAAACGAAGTGCTTTGGTCAGTTAATAAAATGGTTTTACCCAGTATAGTGTGGTGGGTTGCCCTGTTTTTTTAAACCTTAATCTGAGTAACCAGCTTCAAGAGTTTCACTTTTGAGTGACTTTTTTTGTATTCCAAAAGAGACAAGTAAAGGGGCAGAACTTTACAGAGGCCTCACACTACAAACCAAATACCAGCTTGTCCTGTTAAAAAAATAGTGAATTGAATTTATTTTTTGTGACTTGTCAAATTCTGCCTCTTTAAGTCAGAACTTAATAAACTCAGAGGCAGACTTCCACCTTGAGGTCTACGGCAAGGTCACTAAGGAGTAACTCTAGTGAAGACTGTTACCGAGTGCCAAGGCAGGTTTTGTTTTTGCTGTAATGTATCATCGGATTAGTAAAGTGTTCAGGAATCCTTATAGTAGTAAAGTTGATTCACTTTGTGCCGAAAGAAGGATATCAGATTTGCAGGTGCAGTTGGTTGTATAAACACAGACAACCTATTACCCTGAATATTAGTGTTCTGCCATTTTAGTGTTAAAATTGGCAGACTTTTCTTACAAAGGAAGTACTCCCTGAATCAAAGAGGGCTCAAAAGCTTTCCAGCTTTTACGTTCTCAAACCATATTGCCTGTTTTTGTTGTTTTTAAATGTGTCCTTTTCCCCAACTAGTTTTCATTCAACAAATATTCGAGTTGCCCGTTTTGTGCCAAGCAACCTGTTAGGCCATATGCTATGGGGGAAGGGGAGGGAGAGAGAAATTGGGCCACCTTTGCAGCCTGAAATCTCATTTAGATGTGAAGATTAGGCTATTCCTTTTACTAAGTTAAACAGTTGTCTGATGCCAGGAGGAAAACATCCAGAGCCTGGTTAAAAGCTTCAATCCCAAATAGCCGGATTCCCCTCCATTCAGAACTAAATCAACATTGTATTGATTACAGGTAAAGTGATATTACCATCAGGCAGGACTTTGATCTAAAAACGCAAATCCAGTTCGCATAGTCGGGTAAGCCATACTATGTAAAAGGCGCCATTTAAGAAGATGAGGGAGTGGTGGTTTCAGCGGGGGAAGGGTCCGCTGTTTGCTCCCCACCTGCTTGCTTCTGGCCCCTGCCCAGATACACTGTTCTCAGTCCCAGCATCTGTGGGTCAGAAGCAGCATTCACTATGCGTTTGTGGTATCTGTGGCCTCTCTACACAATGTCCTGTTCACCTTACCTCAGAGGGCCAAACTTCATGCAAATCCTCAATCTAGAACAAGCAAGAACAGCCCTTGCTGTCTCAGAAAGAGCTCTTTGAACCCAACAAGAACCCTTTCAGCTCTAAAGTGCCCAGTTGTTCTCTAAGGTACAGTCCGCCTTTGTTAGGGATGCTTAGAGGCGGTTTGCTGTACATTTCATGTGAAAATACAGCTAAAGCTTGCAGGGTCAAAGACTGATCACTGAAGCCCCCCATGTCTCTGACTTGTTTCTGGATGTTGAGTAACTTCAACACTTCTACCAAGGCAAGGCCTGAAGGGATGAGATGAAATTCTGTGGAGTCCGTTTTGCTACCTTTAAAGAACTAAAACCTTTGCTGAAGGGAGAATAGTCTTGAGTCCAAATACCATGATTTTAATTTATCCAAGATGAAAACACAACTGTGGTTTCATGAGCTCTGACAGGCAATTACCATAAACTGGGGAAGTTGCCTCGAAACCACTGAAACCAGACATATATTTTCATAGAGAATGTTACTGCAGGTGTGCAACCTTCTAGCCAGTACATGCGGTCAATGAACAAAGACTCTATGACTTTATTTTTAATATATCTGAAAATCAAATATGTATTATTTCTCTACCAATGCAAATGACAAAAAGGATCAACAACGTTAGTGCAAAGCAGCATACCACGGGTAGAAATCCCAACCCCCCAAAGAGGAATTATCAGCATTTAGAAGTTAACATTTTGAACAGTCTTGCGACAAGTGAAAATACATTTATTTGGTTCTTATTTTCCAAATTACCAGGTTACATGGCTTTCTACCCTGAGAAATTCAAACAAATTGAACAAAAACGCACTGACAGATTTTTAGCTTTCTGAAAGCACTATTAGCACGTACAAGGAAAAACGTCTATTTTAAAAGACACAGCTTAAACTTCAGGCCCTCACTTAATGGGACATAGGAAAAAGATATGAGAAAATACTTCTGCACCACTTAAACAACAGCACAACAAAGAATAACAATGTTAACAGAAAGTGATTACAACATTTTCGGCTCTGTTTCATTCCTTACTAAGCCAATTCATTTGAAAAGTTCAGGATAAATTGTTCTCTTCCTTGTTTCAGGCCTACACACCCCCCAAAAAAGAGGTTTACTCAAATCTAGAATGCATTACCACGAGACATAAAAATCCAAGGTTGTACGGAAAGTAAACATAAAACCAGTAATTTTACTTTCTTCTAGGTCCCAGGATGGTATTTAGCAAACAAAACAAGACCAAAATATTATATAGAAGTGACTTAGCACCAGTTCTATTATACAAAAAAAATTTTTAATTGCACATGCTGTATTCTGCAATTTATTTTTTTTATGTCTGGTTACTGAGCAGCAAATTGTTTTCACGCCTAAAATCTCTGCAAAGAAAAATTATCAAATGACAGAAGAGATTGAGTTGGGGTTTTTTCTTTTTCAAAACAAGCATAGCTGCTTTCCATTACAAACCCATAATGCTCTTTGTTTCAAGGGCACGAAACATGAAAAAATAAGGAGGTGGGGTCTCATTGGAGGAGAATAATACCTGGTTACCAAAAGTTGTCTGACAGAATACAAGCTGTTAGTAGTTTAAAAGCCTACTCCGGACAACAGTCCTCTGAACGTTAATAATCACTGCTAGCCCTCAGAGGAGAAAAGGCACTCGCCCTAGGAGCAATGTTTCAGATTGGACAAGACAAGCCTGGTTTTGATGGCAGAGTCACTGGCTGGCAAGTGGAATTGAATATAAGGGAGCCAACAAATCATTCATTGATAATAAGTATAATCAATCTGCTATGTTACATTCATGTCTGAACTTTTGCTTGTACTGGCATACCTCTATTAAATGCTATTAGAGGAGATCAATGAAACAACTTGTGGCTCTTACTTTAGATCAATTAGAAGATTTTATAGCCATTTCAGATATCAGGTTGCTCAAGAGGGTGGTTATGAGCACACATCGTGCCTCGTCATTCTGGGCAACCACAAGGACTGGCATCCTACCTTGGCCTTACCAGCCTGGTACTTTTCTATGGACTATCAAGTTAGGACTATTTGAAATGAATCATGTCATATGAAAATGTTGCCTTCCACTACTTCAGTGGATTAAAATCACCTTTTCCCCACTGCAGGCAATCTAATCTCATTGAGGTCTTCAATTGCCATGTCAGCTATAGCTTCGTTGGAAGAAAAAAAGTCATCTACTGCCCCCTGAGGTCCTAAATCCAATATAAGGCAGAATGAATCAGCCGAGCTTTCAATAGAACATGCACTGCATTAAGATGTATGTCTTTACGAATCTATAAAATATCTCAATTTAAAAACATATTCAAGGAGTCCAAAACCAGTAGGTAAAAAGATAAATTGCTTATGTTAAGAGTTTACAAATCCGGCACACATACAATTTTTCCCCCGCTAGAAAACTATGGGCTTTACCCATGACTCTTCCTAACTCCATGGCATTATTGAGGATTGAGGAGGCACTTGTTACTGTTTTATAAAAGTCAGTTTTGGGATATTCAGTGGCTTTTTACAAACTGATGTCACCCAACCCTGAGTGAAAGGATTACATAACCTGAAATGGAATACTGTCACGTCCTCTCTTCCCAAGTGCCATTACTGGTGCCCCAGGATCGTTCAATATTTCCTTTGGCAAATCCCACGTTATATCGCTTCAATCCTGTTGCTTTTCTAGGAGGGAATGACATGGGGTTCTTCCAAAAAAACAACTCTGCTAATGGTCCACTATCTGTGTAAACCTCAAAGGACGATCTGAGCCCCTTTCAGATTCTTCTTCCAAGGCTTTGTTTCTAAAAGGACAACTCTTTAAGTCCTATGAACATATTAATAAGATTAATTTCTTTCTAGTAGATGCTCATGGAACTGTCTAATGTCATGAAGAAGTCTATCACATGTTCTAGGTGTCATCTCTCCTCTTATCTATAGGTATTTCTAGATAAAAGTCAGGAAAGTTTGTTGCTGCACATGGTGTTCTGACCAAATTAAAGAACAAGTAAAAAGATCATTATTCATTCACTGCCATTCCCTCTGAAGATAAATGATGCTAAATGATAATGTTATGACCGCTGAAGAGCCATCGAGGGCTACCTTCACTCCTCTCGGCGTTAATTTGCTCCTTTGACGGCACCGAATTGAAGTTGCAATCGAACTGTAGAAATGTCTGTCCTTGGATAAGGAAGTTTTGCAAGCACATTGTTTTACCAACCTTCAGAATCTGGATGTTTTGTGTTTCCAAAGTTTGCCAACACACCTGCAACACACACACACACTTAGATCTATGCTTTATCCTTTGGCAAGAGAAACAAGGTTTTGCATTTGACCTTGCTCGTGCTCCGAAGTGTTGCTCTCTTGCTCTGTAGTTGCTAACTACATAGCTACATTTGGTCTGAAATCTTCTTCTTGCACATTTTTATTGTGAGTAAGAGTTTCCTGATCTAAGAGACCTTCAAAACATTTGAAAATATAAAGAACTAGCGTGGTTGTTTCCTAAATAGCTTCCGTAGTCAATGTGCTCCTGACTGTTATGTCTGGTATAGTAATTATCAGAATTCAGCATGAAATCTTCAGAATTCTCATATCTTTTAAACCTCCTTGCATCCTGGTTATATTCTGACTTCCGTGGAGCCTCTCTTCTTTTGGGAAAATCCCCCAAATAGGAAGCATTAGCACTTTTTGATGATGTTATTGGCACATGAAAGGGCCTATAGTTCACTTTCTGGTTAAATGTACTATCACTAAACTGCATCCTCTTTCTTGTGACAGTGTCTAATTGATCACTGGCACTGGATTCGTGGTGGTAGCTTTTATCAAATAAGTATTTGGGGGCCAATATTTCACTCTTTTTGCTGTTGCTCTTCTCATCTCTAATAGAATTGTTTTCACCCTCAAGCCATGAACATCTCAGTTCATAATTGGACCTCTTGCCTGGTTTCCTAAGCTCGTATTTAGAGTATTTTTCCTCCTCATGTTTCCACTCTGAATACAAGGTTTGCTGACCTGACCTAATTTCTGGATCGCAAGTGATGATTTCATCAGTGTCAAGAGATCCCTCTTCTGGGGAGCTATCATATGTGGCCACAGATTTCTCTTTCTCCTCTTTGTTTATACTAAGGATTTCACTGAAACATTCAGAATCACTGCTAATTTCCTCTAAGAAATCTGTCAACCTCAAATCAAAGTCTGCTGACCTGTTGGGCGAGGAAACTTGGCTTTGACTTGTGGATATGGAATCTTGGACCTGGTAAGCATGAGTCTGTTCCAACAGATGGCTCTTTCCAAAAGCTGGGGATGGCCGATCACCAGCTTCACATACTGTGTCCTTGCAATGATGTTTAAACCCCTTAAACATTCTACACTCTTTGGCATAATCCACTTTTCCCCTCTTTTGTGGTTTATGCTCAGGATCCTGAGTACAAATCTTTGTGCAGGAATCGTCTTCTTGCACCTGTTCTCTCCTATCTACGTTTTGCATTTGGCTCAAACTGGTTAAATGACGCTTATGTTTTCTCAAATTGATTTGAAATCCACTTCCTTTCGCGTGGACGGCCCTGTGCCACTGACATGTGCTTGTCATGTGACTTGGTTCTAGGCAGATACGGGCATATTTTGGAGTGTGATAATAGTTAAGAAGATAGTCAATAAATTCATCTGTTTCATAGATCTTCTGTTTCCTGCCATGGTCTCTCTCAACTAATCTGGAAGAATAGGATTTATTAGAACCATGGTAGTCTTCTTTCGCAAGAGATTGACCTTGAATCATGGCAATTTGCAAAGAATTCCCATCAGGGAGCAAACTGTGATTGTATTCACTGGTTAATAATTTTCCAGTTCTCTCTTTTCTAGCTGAATATCTTAATTTTTTTTCCCCAAGGTAGTGGGAAGATTTACGTAAGTGAGCCGTAGCTCTTTCCTTCATTTTTTGTTTTCGCTTGTTATCTGACTTGGAAACCTGATATCTTGGCATTTCCTCCTGATTTTGAAGATACTGAGTGTTTAACTCTTCTTTCTTCAGAGCTCCCAGTGTGGTCCCCGGAGCACGATTAGCTTTGGAGACTGCAACATCTACCTCCCGTGGGTTAAATTGTATAGACCCCTTCAAAGAAAAAGGTTAAAAATCTCACATGAAAAACTAAACAGACTAAAATTTTCAAAGAAAATTGGGCTTTCTAGCATTGTTCTGAAGAGGTTTCTAACTACACCTAGGACAGATTGAAATTAGGAACAATATCACACTGAAGAAACAGGAGGTGCTAAATTAAATGTCTCGGTCTAACAGGAGCTGCTTTCGTTAGGTCTGTGCCCGTCTTTATGTTAGAAGGCACCCCGGTTTACATACCTTCAAAAGCACATGACCCTTCGTATACCCAGACAAAACTATAAATGCAAATCAAAACTACAATGAGATATCATCTCACACCAGTCAGAATGGCCATCATCAAAAAATCTACAAACAATAAATGCTGGAGAGGGTGTGGAGAAAAGGGAACACTCTTGCACTGCTGGTGGGAATGTGAATTGGTTCAGCCACTATGGAGAACAGTATGGAGGTTCCTTAAAAAACTACAAATAGAACTACCATATGACCCAGCAATCCAACTACTGGGCATATACCCTGAGAAAACCAAAATTCAGAAAGAGTCATGTACCAAAATGTTCATTGCAGCTCTATTTACAATAGCCAGGATATGGAAACAACCTAAGTGCCCATCATCGGATGAATGGATAAAGAAGATGTGGCACATATATACAATGGAATATTACTCAGCCATAAAAAGAAACGAAATTGAGCTATTTGTAATGAGGTGGATAGACCTAGAGTCTGTCATACAGAGTGAAGTAAGTCAGAAAGAAAAAGACAAATACTGTATGCTAACACATATATATAGAATTTAAGAAGAAAAAAAAATGTCATGAAGAACCTAGGGGTAAGACAGGAATAAAGACACAGACCTACTAGAGAATGGACTTGAGGATATGGGGAGGGAGAAGGGTGAGCTGTGACAGGGCGAGAGAGAGTCATGGACATATACACACTCACTAAAAAACGTAAGGTAGATAGCTAGTGGGAAGCAGCCGCATGGCACAGGGATATCATCTCGGTGCTTTGTGACCACCTGGAGGGGTGGGATAGGGAGGGTGGGAGGGAGGGAGATGCAAGAGGGAAGAGATATGGGAACATATGTATATGTATAACTGATTCACTTTGTTATAAAGCAGAAACTAACATATCTTTGTAAAGCAATTATACCCCAATAAAGATGTTAAACAAAAAAGATACATGCACCCCTATGTTTATAGCAGCACTATTTACAAAGCCAAATCATGGAAACAACCTAAATGTCCATTGACAGATGAATGGATAAAGAAGATGTGGCACATATATACAATGGAATACTACTCGGCCACAAAAAAGAACAAAATAATGCCATTTGCAGCAACATGGATGCAACTAGAGATTTTCATACCAAGTCAGAAAGAGAGACAAATACCATATGATATCACTCATATGTGGAATCTAAAATACAGCACAAACAAACCATCTACAAAACAGAAAGAGACTCACAGACATAGAGGACAGACTTGTGGTTGCCAAGGGGGCGGGGGCTGGAGGAGGGAAGGACTGGGAATGTGGGCTTAGCAGATATGAAATATTATATATAGGATGGATAAACAACAAGGTCCCACTGTATAGCACAGGGAACTAGATTCAATATCATGTGATAAACCATAATGGAAAAGAATATTTAAAAAAAGAACGTCTGTATGTATATAACTGAGTCCCTTTGGTGCACAGCAGAGATTACCACAACACTGTAAATCAGCTATACTTCAATTTAAAAAAAATTTTTTTAAAGCACATGATCCTTTTTCCTTTGTTCACAAATGGATGAGTCTACTTACTGTTCCACGTATTGTGCTAGGGGCTGGGGACATGAAGAGGCATAAGAAATGCTCTAGAGCCCTCCCTGGGGCTACAGTCCTAGAACAAGAAAAGACTGATGGGTGAAATGTGTGTCTAAAAGGGTCAGCTGCCTTTGAAAAAGATAAACAAAGGGCTTTCTGGGCTATAGTCCAGCCTCTTCCCATGGATTGCAGAGGGGCGTGACCCTGAGCTGCCCACCTCACCCGCCCCAGTTGGAAACAAGACAGCAAGTAGAAAATATGGCTGTGACAGTGGTTCTCTCTGTGGTGCTCTCTGCTCTGCACGACTGCAGGGCAGGTGAAAGGTCCTGCACATGGGCCCTACCTCGCTGGGAGAGCTTGTACTGAGCTCCCACTGACACCTGGCACAAATCAGGGCACAGAGCTTACCCAGGACTTGGAATTAGAACCTGCGGACTGCATAATCAGTGTAAGGTATTGATGAGGCCAAGAATTAGGCACCACACATATTTAAAGAGAGAAATTCTTCAAGAGGCGTCACCCTTGGCAGTCATTAAGGTAAACTAAAAAAGATCAAGCTCACCTTATAGTAAAGGGAAATGTGAGGTTTTTCTGATCCTGATTTCATGCAGTTTGATTGGCCACACCAATGAGAACAAAAAGCTGAGATGGCAAATACACATAAAATTAGCTCTATCTAAAATGAATGCCACGGGACCTCCCTGGTGGTACAGTGGTTAAGAATCCGCCTGACAATGCAGGGGACACGGGTTCGAGTCCTGGTCTGGGAAGATCCCACATGCCATGGAGCAACTAAGCCCACGTGCCACAACTACTGAGCCTGTGCTCTAGAGCCTGAGAGCCACAACTACTGAGCCTGCGTGCCACAACTACTGAAGCCCGCACACCTAGAGCCCGTGCTCCGCAACGAGAAGCCACTGCAATGAGAAGCACATGCACCACAACGAAGAGCAGCCCCCGCTCGCCGCAACTAGAGAAAGCCCGTGTGCAGCAACAAAGACCCAACTCAGCCAAAAATAAAGAAATAAAATAAATAAATTAAAAAAAATAAAACGAATGCCATTCACTTTTCATATTTAAGAACACTGAATATGGCTTTTTAAATAAACACTTTGGGAGGCCTTTCTGGCCTTTACTCTGGGACATCTGCTGAGTCTGGTTATCTTTAGGAGGTCAGTAAGTGGGAGAACAAAAAACTTCCGAAACTGAAACTCTCCAAGCAAAACAATTGGCCTGTGATGTGAGACATTCCTTAGCAAATAGTTTAAGACTAGACTAAGGGACTTCCCTGGTGGTGCAGTGGTTAAGAATACACCTGCCAATGCAGGAGACACAGATTCGAGCCCTGGTCCAGAAAGATCCCACATGCCACGGAGCAATTAAGCCCATGTGCCACAACTACTGAGCCTGCGCTCTAGAGCCTGCGAGCCACAACTACTGAGCCTACGCGCCACAACTACTGAGCCTGAGCTCTAGAGCCCACAAGCCACAACTACTGAGCCTGCGTGACACAACTACTGAAGCCCACATGCATGGAGCCCGTGCTCTGCAATAAGAGAAGCCACCACGATGAGAAGCCCGCACACCACAACACAGTCATCCCCGCTCGCGACAACTAGAGAAAGCCCACGCACAGCAACAAAGACCCAACACAGCCAAAAATAAATAAATAAATAGTTTTAAAAAGGACTAGACTAACAGGAGCTTGCTCCACCAAGGTCTCTGTTCAAGGTTCTCCCTTCGCATCCAAACCTGTCACAGATGAATGGCCAATGAAAATTAATGGAGGGCTACAAACCCAACACCCCCATCACCCATTTCTTCCCCCATGCATTTTTTGTTACCTCAATTAGGAACTTACAAAAGTAGATGCATGAGCTATATCGCCCCGGGTGAAACCATCCTAAAGTTTAGAAACACAAAGTGTGTGTGTGCCAGATGGTTGGGGGGGGTGGGGAAGGGGGTGTGAGACCCAACGCCTTCAGAAAATCTGGGTATCCCTTTGGTAAATGCACAATTGGGGTTATTAGAGAACAGTCTATTGAAAATAAACCCCAATGAATACAGTGAGCCTTCCATGTGTGCTGTTTAAAGGACAGGCCATCGTTTAAAAGTAAAGGTCATGGGCTTCCCTGGTGATGCAGTGGTTGGGAGTCCGCCTACCGATGCAGGGGACACGGGTTCGTGCCCCGGCCCGGGAGGATCCCACATGCCGCGGAGCGGCTGGGTCCGTGAGCTGTGGCCGCTGAGCCTGCGCGTCTGGAGCCTGTGCTCCGCAACGGGAGAGGCCACAACAGTGAGAGGCCTGCGTACCGCAAAAAAAAAAAAAAAAAGTAAAGGTCGTGTCTCAGAAAGGTCAGTACCTACCCAAAGCGAGGAACAATGGGGCAAGGGCCTTATTGCGATTTTCCTCAGGAGCGCCCGCAGCAGGCGGAGGGCCTCCAGCCGCCTCCTGGCCAGCAGGCCCTTCCTCTCTTCCCAGTCCTCGGAAGAGCTGGGCCCCTGACGGGCCTCCGCTTTGGCACTGTCCTTCTGTCTCCTTTGCCGGTGTCTGTCTCTTTCCTTCAGGGCGTGCCTCCTGACTCTGGCCTTTCTCCTCTTTTCCTGGGCTTTCCTCTCCTCCTCTTTTCTCTTTCTGGATAATGATTAACAGAGTCAACCCTTCAGAAGGTATTTATCAGTCATTTGCCGCCCTTCCCACTCCCGTCCCCCTGCCAGGGCCCGACAGCGCATAACTAAGTTGATGAGTTAGAAACAGGTATAGGAGACCTCATGCAGAGAGTATTAAAAAAAAGAAGAAGAAAGCAACCGAATTCAAAGGAGAGGCCTCTAGCCTCCACCTTCTCAAACCATCAGCAGGGGCTACTGGATCCAGCTTTCACAGCGAAGATTCCTTTTCTCTTGAGATCAAAACCTTCCGTGAGTTGGTGGCACAGGGGCAAATGACAGTAAGTCAAGGCCTCAGAAAATAAAGGTGAGAACTGGTCTTTGGTGCAGACTACTTAACAGAGTACACCACCATAAAGAGACTGGCTTAGAAGCACACGGCCTTATTGTTCTGCCATTTTCCGAAAATTTCAGCTGTTTTGGGTAGGCCCTCATGGAAACATGGAAAAGGGGGGAGAAAAGGACAGTGGCCTGAGGGAGGGCTTAGCCAAAAACTGGAGGATTAGCTAAACTGCATGGTCAATCTGGAAATCTGGGGGGAATCGTTACCTTGACTGGGCTCAGCGTCTGGCCAGGTTTCACAGACGTGACCTCAAGCAACTCCTGGCACTCCGCCAGCCAAAAAAAGTGAGAGGAAGATGGAAGGGTACTCTTAAACTCCTCTTTTGAATGGCTATAATTGGCATAAAAGACTGGAAGAATAAACATGCAAGGGGAGGAGCCGGGAGGTAAAACTGGTTTGGGGAGCCCTGTGGCTCTGGACCATTTGTCCCTTCTTAGCAAACCTTTGGTGATCCAATAGCCCTTTCTAGTCTCAAGCTCCTAAACTGGGGAACGATGATAAACTCAAAGAAGTAAATACAGAGGCTCCTCAGATTCACAGAAAGAACTTGGGCCCATGAGAAAAATAGTCTCAACAAATCCATGCCTTCTGGCCTGTGGGTTAGAATGATTATTGATCATTTTATGGAAGAAAATCTTTTCCAGACCTAAAAAGAATTTTTCCCCAAAATTTCAATTGATAGGTAAGGTAAAATTTGGTAAATTTAGGTAAACTGCTAGAATTTTCACTCTAAAATTTCCTGGTCTTTTTTTTTTTTTTTTAATGACCATTTCCTCCCAGACATCTTCATCTGGCTGGTCCCACAATTCTTCATTACTTGTTCTTCCTGACAAGCATACTTTTTAAGTCTCTTGCTTTCAACTGCTTTCTCTTTTGGTTTTGTAACAGCACAGTGGAAAGACGGTACCAATTTCTCCTCCCCGCAGCCATTCACCTGAAGGGATTAATCCATAAATCAAAAGTTTAAAAAAACCCTCTTCATTGAAGTTGGTCTCCTCACCTTTCAGCCTCTTCCTCTTCTCTCTTCTTTTTTTTCCTTTCTTCCTCCAGCTCTTGTAATTTCAGCCTTTCTTGATTTCTCCTCCTTATAGCTCCTTCACTGAAGTGTTTGGTTGTATCAAACATAACCTGCCCCCAAACAATTCAAAGTTTCATTAGAAAAGGTTGCCCGCTGGCTGGGTGTGTCGAAGGCCAGAGAGATAAAACTAATTTGTACGTGGCAGTGCCAAACCAAATGAATTAAAAATGCCTTCTCTGCATCCCAGCACCCAGACTGTTCCACTGCTTCTCAGTTACCTGCCAAACAGTCCTTGTGGGGCTCTAGAATTTTCTTTGGCAGAACCCTTGAGGAGCTCACTTGACAGCCATAGGCGGCATCACAGTGCCATGATGGATGCAAGTTCTAAGGGATGTGAGTATATTGCCTCTGGTTTGTTATAGTGATTAACTGAGTTAACGTATTTTTTAATCACCAGAGACAAAAAGAGTCCAAAAATGGGTGAGAGGAGGGTGGGAGAGCAAAGATGTAAGAAAATTGACCAAATGAGATACAAGATCTGACTACAGTGATTATTAAACAACTTTGCAAATCTCTAAATAAAGTGGAAGTCAGATTGAGGTGCTACAAATAAACTTGCCTAAAAAATAAATGGAGGCAGAAGTAGCTATTTAAATATGCATGAGTGATAAACACCAAATTCACCATCATGGTTACCTTTGAGGGGAGGGAGGGGCCTGAGACTGAGGATGGTACACAGAGGGGAGCATGTTCTCATATCACTGGTAATGCTTTATTTTTTAAGCTGGGCAGTGGTACATGGGCGGTCATTATAGTATTTGCTATATCTTTTGTCGGACTGAATAGCTCATAATTTTCAAATATATATTTTAACCCACATACACACACACACACACACACACACACACACACGAAGCTACCGAAGCTGAAAGTCCAAATTCACACTAAAGACTGATTTAGAGAAAAAGGAGGGTTTAGCTGCATCTTTTCTTCTGCCGGATTAAGGCTTCAAGAAGGAGGTGACCAGGCATTCAGACAGTGATGAAGTGACATGCCTGCATAGACAGGCTGACTCTGAAAGGAAAGGATCCCGGTTTGTTGGGATTTTGTTTCAGCAATTTACCTGACAGACAACAGGAACATATAATAAATTGTGACCCCAGTAGCAAAGAGGGAGTAAACTGCTCTCCTCGTGGTTTCAAGCTGCATGTTGCCCTCTCTCCTGGCAACTTGTCAAATGGAATAAGTATCTGAGATACTTCCATAAGGACCATGAAGAATCCTTTGATGCCCCCAAGAAGCTGGGGCAGAGCCCCAGACTATAACAACCATCGTTTTCAAACCACAGATGGCAGCATGGCTGATAGCAGAAGAATGTTCAAATCAGGATGATATTTTTTCCCCTAATCATCCATTGATTAACGATAACACAAATCTTTACATTAGCTATTGATCAGAGCCTACTGGGGTCTAAGGAAATTTGTTGCAGATGCTTCCTCCTAGCTTTTACTCAGGACCACCTGAACAGTGGGAAATTTTGTTTAAAACCCCCTGGCTGTTCCTTACCTTAATGTTACATGCCAGAGCTTTCCCATCATCTCCTTTAAGCATCAGCTTCATCCCGCGGAGGGACTCCATGGCCTTTACAAAGTCAGTTGACTCCTGGTACTGTATAAAGGCCTCGAACGTCTGCAAGCCGAAGCTGAACCCCCCAAAGCTCCCACCAGTCATGACTTCTCGGTAGGGGTCAAGCATCGGAATATCCACATTCTTGATCTTCCCAAAACTTTCAAAGACCACCCGAAGGATCTCTTCACACGGCTTCTCCCCGCTGGAACCTTTAGGTGCAAACCACTTGCAGGGCAGGCCTTCGAAGTATATGGAATCTGGGCTCTTATCGTGGTCCTGCTCTTCAGACCCGTCAGCCAACGGTGCCCCCTTTTCTTTGGGGAAGTGTTCCCACTCCCCCTGGGCATCTGTGGCCACTACTCTCAAGTCTGTTTTCAAACCGCTTAGCTTGATGATCTTCCCGTGTAACTTGGCCTTCAGGATCTGAACCAAACTTCTAGTTTCAGCCTCCCCCTCAAATCGGATGAAGTCCTTAGTGCTCTTGGAGAGCCGCACTGTGGTGAACTGGTCAGGACAAATCAGGCTCTTCAGCTGGTCAAGAACTTCCCAGTTAGAGAAGGGCCTCATGGGTTCCGTGCTCTCAGGGAGCAATACATTGATCATCAACTTTGCTATGGGCTTGAGGTAGAGGTGCTGAGCCGCACAGAGCTCCGTTGCCTCTGAATTATCATACACCATCGTGACCGTCATGGTATCTGCGGGAAACCTTAGAGGGCGAAAGGGAACATTTTGATACAAATGGAGCAAAACGCAGATTTAGATTTTGAATGCTGCCATTTGCTGGACTTAGGTCAAATTGATAGGGGAACGTATACTATCGGGAGAATTAAGACAATAGCTTACATTTGTTTAATGTGTTTTAGAGGTTTCAAAGAGTTTCCAAAGACTGTGTCTCAGTTCCCCTAACTGTAAAATAGAAATAATAGGATTTCAGGAAGGAGTAAATGAGTGAGTACAGGAAATCCTTAGAATAGTGCCCAGCACACAGGAAGTTCTCAATCAACATAAGCTATGGCTATTATTTTTTTATTTTATTTTATTTTTTTTGCGGTACGCGGGCCTCTCACTGTTGTGGCCTCTCCCGTTGCGGAACACAGGCTCCGGACGCGCAGGCTCAGCGGCCATGGCTCACGGGCCCAGCCGCTCCGCGGCATGTGGGATCTTCCCGGACCGGGGCACGAACCCGTGTCCCCTGCATCGGCAGGCGGACTCTCAACCACTGCGCCACCAGGGAAGTCCTATGGCTATTACTTATACTACTTTGTCTCATTTGGTTCCTGAAGCAACCTGTGAGTAGGTATTTTCATGCCTGTTTTAGAGATGGGGAAATTCAGATGGATTCAGGAAAATTAAACGACTTGCCCATATATTGACACTCCAAGATTCCAAATCTCCAGTCTATTGTACAACTGAGCTCAAATGTAAAGTCCCAGAAAAACCTGCTGGGGATGGCACAGAAACGGGGCCGGGGTAAAATACACGTAGCACATTCATGAACACACACCCGGCTGACAGTTCTAACCCAGGTACCTGATCTAGCATCCTTCGTCCAGGCTGCTTTCCAAGTCTCACACGGACATATCTACTCTCATTCCTCCAGTCTGTCGACTTTCACTAAATTGAACTCTAAGATCAAGGGAAGAGAAGACAGCCTCTCCTAGTGAGTGACAAAGAGAATCTGCTCTCTACTTCGGGACTGGAGTACTGCAAAAAAAAAAAAGGCCACCAAAAGCAGTATCTTATATTAGGTTCTAGAAATCCTTATGTTAGCAACACTGAACTGGGATGATATGAGAATAAACATGTGCTCCTTCTCCAAAAACATTATCTAAAGAGCATAATGAAGACAAAATCCAGTCCACCTGCTGCAATTTGCAACATAAATAAGAGTCAACACTAAACTCCTTTAGGAGAAAAATTAATTTGATATTCAATTAAGATATACTGAACCCCCAAATTTATCTGTAATCAAGAGGTATTTATTTATACAACCTAATTTAAAGCAAGGCTTTAAAAAATATTCCAGAAAAAATATTCACAAAATAGTTAATCACTTCAAAGTAACCAGTTTGTCATGCTCTCCATTTATTCCAGTGATACTGCTTTTGTTTTAAACACTTTGGAATGCTTCGCTTGGATTGATTTCAAAGTCTGAGCTACATTCTTTTAAATAGCCTTGATGGAGGCCAATTTTGAAATTCTTTTATTGTGTATTTGATATTTCAAAATTATCTAGAATCAAGAATGCTGGATAGGGGGCTTTCCTGGTGGCGCAGTGCTTGAGAGTTCGCCTGCTGGTGCAGGGGATGCGGGCTCGTGTCCCGGTCCGGGAAGACCCCACATACCGCGGAGTGGCTGGGCCCGTGAGCCATGGCCGCTGAGCCTGTGCGTCCAGAGCCTGTGCTCCGCAACGGGAGAGGCCACAACAGTGGGAGGCCCGCGTACCAAAAAAGAAAAAAAAAAAAAAAAGAATGCTGGATAAAATGAACGACTATAAAGAACAAACTGACTTTTTAATTGGTTCCTAAGTCCCCTTACAAGGAGATTCTGAGAAAGGCTCTAATTATTTTTTTTTAATTAGTGCGTACATTGCTGGAACAGGTATAAAGCTTTGAAAGATGGCAAGTTTGAAGGACAATATTGACTGTTGTAGTATAACAGTTGCAAAAATGATCCTAATATTCCACCCCTCCCTGTATCCACACCCTTTGTAATGTGACTTTGAGTTGTTGCTATCAAGAGATAGAGTCTATTTTTCCCCAGCCCTTGAATTTGAGACGGCCTTTTTTTTTCCCTAACAGAATGTGGCAGAAGTGTCCAAGTGCTAGTTCTAAGACGAGGTGTCAAGTGGCCCTCACTCTCCTGGAATCCTGCCATACCATGAGGACAATCCTGGGCTAGCCTGCTTGAGGATGAAAGGCCACATGAAAAAGCCCTCTTGTGACAGATGAGCTGTCCTAGACCAGCCAGCCCCCAGCCAACCCACCAACTGATGGCTGACACCTGAGCAAACCCTGTCAAGATCAGATGCAGCCACCACAGATCAGCAAAACAGTCCTGAGAACCTATAGACTTGTGAGAAATAATAAATGGTTTTTGTTTAAGCCACTAAGTTTGGGGATGGTTTATTATACGACAACAGCTAACTGATACAAACATCTAAATTTTAATTAGTTTTAAGATACACAATCCCATTTAATAGTTTTTACACAAATAAATAAAAATTACAAAAACCCATTCCTGGGAGAGTTTTGGGAAGAAAGAAAAACTAGGCACCTTCGTATCTTGCTAGAGATAGTGAAAATTAATTACATCTTTTTTTAGAATAACTTGGCAAAACAAACCAAGAACCATAAAATATGTTCATCCCCTTTGGTCCAGTAACCTGCTCTAGAAACTCATGCTAAGGAAAGAATTAAAAATAAGAAAAGAACATGTTCAAAGCTGCTTATTGCAGTGTCATTTTAGACACAATTTTGTCACAACTATGTATACACAGGAATGAAGTTCAGAATTGCATGATTTTTTGCAAAGTGGTTTTAATAAAACTTTTTGCTGACTTACAGTGTTAACAGATGCACCTGTAGTCATTCATTTAAAATTATGGTCAATATAAATGGATTTTATTAAAAACTTCAGTTTTTCCTTCTACTTCAGATTAACCTCACAAAGCCCACTAAAAATCATCAACTTCTTGAGGTTAAATATATGCCTCATATCCTTCACAAGGGTGATTTCCACACAGTGAAACAGTTTCTATATTTTAGCCAGATCTCTCCACTTTCCTGAAGTATAATAAAGGTTCTCCTCAAATTTGGAGGGAAAACAGTCAGATGGTATTTTATAGTGCTTGATGTGCTGTATTTTTCACATGAAAAAAACAAAACAAAACTGGCTATCACTTCCATCTCACACCGAAGCAAAAATAAGCAGTAAATTCTACAGCAGAGGGTACAACTCAGATGATCACAGTGGACAGCAAGACGGTCTCAGCGAGCAAAAAACACTGAACAGAGGCGGAGACCAGTGCCTCATCTGAACCCCCAGTGAGGGAAGGAGGGCCTGGGGTGGCCGCATCCTCCTATTAATCCAGAGAGGTCAGAAACTGAGGTTCTTATGCGAAATCTGCTTTTTCAGACGCTGGCAATCAAGGAAAACAATTTACAAGCACTGCGAAGTGCAAATAAACAGACCTGCAGGCCTTGCTGCCTTGCCTGCCCACAGCCTCTGCTCTAGGGTCGATGTTTGCTCACCCGGCCCTCCAGTGACAGGACTCTACACCTCAATTCGGAAGCATTTAAGTTATTTTCTGACTTTCTCAAGAGGACCCAATTGGTTTTCAAAAAAAAAAAAAAAACTGGCCTCCTTTAAAAACCTCAATTCCAATTCCTCTTTCCCAACTTCAGCAACAGCAGCAAATTAGACATTGCTTCTCCTCTCTTCCCCTGCTGGTCACAGGCTTTAAAATGAAATGTTTGTGAATATTTCATCTTTGAATACTCTCCCAGAATAGGGAGCTAACCTTCCAATCTTATTTTTTTTTTTAAATATTGAGGACCTACTGTGTACCAAGAAGTAAGCTTTTTACATATGCCATGGCTTCAATGCTACAGCAATGTCATTGGCAATTTCTGCCAGATCGCTGAAAATGAACCAGATGGTGCCTGGCGCATAGGTGCGCGATAATTATGAATTCCTATTGCGATGCTTTTTCCTTAAAGAGGCCTCAAGCCAAAACTAACAAAAAATGAAGGAGGAAGAGGAGGGGGAGGGGGAGGAGACTTCCTACCAGGAAGACAGATAGAAGGGGGAGAGGGGGGAGGGGGAGAGGGAGGAGGGGGAGAGGGAGGAGGGGCAGGGGGAGAGAAAGAAGGAAGAAAGGGAGGAAGGGAGGGAGGGAGGCATAGGTGTGTACTTATTGACATGGAAGGACGCCCATGATACTTTTTAGAGGAAAAAATAAAAAGCAAGTTGCAGGATAATAATGTGCAATGTGATCTTGTTTTTGTAAACGTAATATAAAGTAATAAAAGTAATATAAACACACATGCATGGTGGGCGCACGTGCACGCGCACACATACAGACCTCTCTATAAAGTCTGGAAGGATGTACATCAAATTGTCAACATTTCATCTGGGAAATGGATTAGGAGTATTCTTGCTTCAATTTTTGAATGTTTATAATAAATGTGTTAATTTTGTATTAAAATTTTTTATTAAAAAGAGGAAACTCGGGGCTTCCCTGGTGGCGCAGTGATTGAGAGTCCGCCTGCCGATGCAGGGGACATGGGTTCGTGCCCTGGTCTGGGAAGATCCCACATGCCGCGGAGCAGCTGGGCCCGTGGGCCCGTGGGCCATGGCCGCTGAGCCTGCGCATCCGGAGCCTGTGCTCCGCAACGCGAGAGGCCACAATAGCGGGAGGCCACAACAGGGAGAGGTCCGCGTACCGCAAAAAAAAAAAAAAAAAAAAAGAGGAAACTCACATGATAATAACAAACTATTGAAAGGAAGCAGTTCACAGTTGCTGATACAAACTGGCCCAGAAAAGAATCAAAACAGAGTAATACAGAAGCAACTCCCTTTTCCCATCAAAGACACCCCTCTGTCTGCCATCACTGTAAATGCCCACAGGCATCTGGACCCATGACCCAAGTTTGTGTGAGTCCTGACTGAAGCCTGGGAGATCAGACTAGGACTTTGGGTGATGACGGAGCACTTGGCCACTTCAATACTAGCTGTACCACAGGCTGCAGAAGTTATTTTTAAAAACTGCCTTATTGAAGCATAATTGATATATGATAAACCACATTTCGTATCAAAAGTGTACATTTTGATGAGTTTTGACATATCTTTACACACTTATGAACACATCACCACAATCAAGAGAGTGAAAATGCCCATCATCCCCTTCAGTTTCCTCGTGCCCCTTTGTAATCCTCCCCCCACCTCCAGTGACCACTGATTCGCCTGCAGAATGTTTAAGTCTTAACTGATTTATTTTATAGCAAAAGCAGACAGGTGTTTCTGGAAAATACTCATAGTTACAATCCAATACTCAACTTTCACAGGTGCTTTCTTCTAAATCAGGATAGTTTCTCAACTCTAAGCTTAAATGTGCCAATCCTTGAATCTAGTTAAAGCTGTACGAGGCCCTACCTTGCTCCTGAAAAACAGGTTGAAAAAGGTTTGTGCTTTTCTCCCCATACAATCCCTGTTTTTAACCCTGTTTAAACATGTTCAGGAAGTAATCTGTTGCTCACCATTGCTAATTATTAGAGAAATGCACATCAAAACTACAATGAAGTATCACCTCACACCAGTCAGAATGGCCATCATCAAAGAATCTACAAACAATAAACGCTGGAGAGGGTGTGGAGAAAAGGGAACCCTCTTGCACTGCTGGTGGGAATGTAAATTGGTACAGCCACTATGGAGAACAGTATGGAGGTTCCTTACAAAACTACAAATAGAACTACTGTATCACCCAGAAATCCCACTACTGGGCATATATCCGGAAAAGACAAAAATTCTAATTCGAAAAGACACATGTACCCCAATGTTCACAGCAGCACCATTTATAATAGCCAAGACATGGAAGCAACCTAAGTGTCCATCAACAGCTGAATGGATAAAGGAGCTGTGGTATATATTTATATATATATATAATATATGTATATATTATATATGTGTATATATATATATGACTCAGCCATAAAAAAGAATGAAGTAATGTCATCTGCAGCAACATGGATGGACCTAGAGATTATCATACAAAGTGAAGTCAGACAAAAACAAATATTATATATCACTTATATGTGGAATCTAAGAAAAAATGATACAAGTGAACTTATTTACAAGACAGAAACAGACTCAGGGACATAGAAAACAAACTTATGGTTACCAAAGGGGAAGGGGGGGGTGATAAATTAGGAGTTTGGGATTAACAGATACATACTACTATATATAAAATAGATAAACAACAAGGACCTACTGTATAGCACAGGGAACTATACTCATTATCTTATAATAACCTATAATGGAAAAGAATCAGTTATATATATATATATGTATATATATGTATGTATATATATGTATATGTATATATATATAACTGAATCACTTTGCTGTACACCTGAAACTAATACAACATTGTAAACCAACTATACTTCAATTTAAAAAGGTAATCTACTTAAATTAGATATATTAGTTAGTAGATATAGCTATATATTTTATGTATATTTATACATATTAATAAAAATATATCTACCCAAATAGGTGGAATCACTGAGATCAAGTTATTAGGATATGATTTAAAATTGATTCTTTTTTTAAAATTTATTTTTGGCTGTGTTGGGTTTTCGTTGCTGCGTGCGGGCTTTCTCTAGTTGTGGCTCGTGGGCTCTAGAGCTCAGGCTCGGTAGTTGTGGTGCGTGGGCTTAGTTGCTCCGTGGCATGTGGGATCTTCCCAGACCAGGGCTTGAACCCGTGTCCCCTGCATTGGCAGGAGGATTCTTAACCACTGCACCATCAGGGAAGCCCTAAAATTGATTCTTTAGAGTGACCTAATTTGCCCTCTAAATACCCTTTATAAAAAATTGAGGTAAATTGGTTTATAACATTATATAAATTCCATGCGTATAACATCATGTTTCTACTTTTTTTTTTTTTTGGCCGCAGCACGCACCTTGCAGCATCTTAGTTCCCCAACCAGGGATTGAACCCCAGCCCTGAAAGTGCTGCATCCTAACCATTGGACCACCGGGGAACTCCCTTATATTCCCACTTCTGTATACACTACAGTGTGCTCACCACCAAAAATTTAGTTTCTATCTATCACCATATAGTTGACCCCCTTTACCCATCTCACCCTCCTGGCTGCGCCTTCCCCTCTGGAAACCACTACTCTGTTCTCTGTATCTACGTGTTTGTTTTGTTTAGTTTGCTAATTTATTTGGGGGGTTTCTGTTTGCTTGTTTTTTATATTCCACATGTGAGTGAAATCATATAGTATCTATCTTTCTCTGTCTGACTTATTTTATATAGCATAAAACCCTATTAGAAAAAAAGATGAAATCTTGCCATTTGTGACAACATGGATGGACCTTGAGAGTATTATGCTAAATTCCCTTTTAATATGTCTGTGGTTCAACTGACAGTAATGGTAGAATTCATTAACAATTTTCCCATCATTTTTACCAATCACTATCATATGCAAAGGTTTAAGAGCCTAATATAAACTGAGCCCTGATGGCAAGGAGTGTCATAAGTACAGCCACCATAAATTATCAAAAAGTTGAATTTTAATAAAGATTTTCAATTAGTCCCATGTTCTAGTATGTTCCACCATGACCTCCCCAGCCCCCTCACATATACACACATCTTTCTTCTAGTCTTGTGATTAAAAGCAACACCACTGAGATCACTTATTCTTTAACGCCTTTGCAGAGGCAAATGAGAGCTCCTCTAACCTTCAAAAATTAGAGTTATTCAATAATGTTTACACAGTGCACATTCCAGCAGTATCTTGTGTACATAGCTCTACCAAAGCATTTCACTCAACCAGCTCTCAATGCCAGAACATTTCTAGCAGCTTCTCAGAGAAACGTGGCTGCTTTCTCTAGTCATGGGTCTGCCTCATCTTCCTGCCTCTATACCTAATAGCAAAGCTGACTGAATAGCAGTAGAATAAGATTAGAGAAAAGGAAACAGTTTTGAGATATTTCCACAGGCCTAAAACAGTTGTTTGAACCTGCAGTGAAAATTCAATAAATTCTACGGGCTCTGCATCCAAACTTCCTCCAATACCTTATCTCACTTCAGAAGATACTAGAGAGATTCCTCTGCTACACCTTCAAGTGTTTTAGATCAGAACTATGACCTTAAAACTCTAAAAGCACTTGAGTCATGAGCAAAGTATCCCTCATCCATTTTCTTTCCCTTTTTCTCACTCTCAAATATTTGCTGTCAGAGTGCTAGCAAGGGCATTTGAGTCATGTTTTTTAAAAACAGTGGGAAAAAAACAGGACCATCTGCACAACTCCGTATCCTCTTTCGAAGTAGTCCTTTGCTGCCTTTCTTTTTTCAGGCTTTTGAACCTCAAAGTTAAGTCATTTTGAAAGCATTTAAGATGTATAAAGATATATCGACATATTTATTGTCAGCGGGACAGCCAAAATGTATTTGGGTCAAATCAACATAGCCAATTTCCAAACCTCCCAACTAGTACAGAATCCCCGTAAGTCTTGACCAAACAGAAGTCTTCCCTGCTTTTTCAGTCAAGAGGTCATGGATGAACTTGCATGTGTTTTGGTACATCATTAGCGCAAACAACAATTTTAAAACTGAGGCTGACCATATGCTCTGATCTTGAAAAATCTTTAAATCACATCATTAAAATGAGCAGCACGCAGTGTTGCAACAAGTGGAATACAACCAATATAGGACCCCCTAAATGATGAAATTCCCAAATTAAGATGGTCCTAAAGGGCTTATTGTGGCACTGGGGGCTTTCAGGGCAGAAAGGCAGTGACTTGGAGACCTGCAGGAATGATAAATTTGTGACCATGAAATACTGGAGTCCTACTGAGAGAGAATCTCTTCTACCAGCACTCAAAAAAAATCTGCTCTAAGGTAGAGTTTAGTATGGGGAATTTTGATCTTGAAATGAAGAAAACTGGATTTGTGTTAATTCACCTCTTTGGGCAACTTAATTTCCTGTTTTTGTTTCCCTATTTTAAAAGATCATACGAGCCCACGGGGACCTGGCCTGAGGAGCAGTGGCGGGAGCTTCGAGACTAGGGCGGCGCGAAAGAGATGTTATAGAGACAGTAAATGTGTCCAAATTTTTGAGAAATTGGAACAATCAAGAGTTACCTGTATGGGGAGCCTCCAGGAAGATGGCGGAAGAGTAAGATGCGGAGATCACCTTCCTCCCCACAGATACACCAGAAATACATCTACACGTGGAACAACTCTTACAGAACACCTACTGAACGCTGGCAGAAGACCTCAGACCTCCCAAAAGGCAAGAAACTCCCCACGTACCTGGGTAGGGAAAAAGAAAAAAGAATAAACAGAGACAAAAGGATAGGGACGGGACCTGCACCAGTGGGAGGGAGCCATGAAGGAGGAAAGGTTGCCACACACGAGGAAGCCCCGTCACGGGGAGAGAACGGGGGTGGCGGAGGGGGGAAGCTTAGGAGCCGCAGAGGAGAGCACAGCAACAGGGGTGCGGAGGGCAAAGTGGGGATATTCCCGCACAGAGGATCGGTGCTGCCCGGCACTCACCAGCCCGAGAGGCTTGTCTGCTCACCCGCCGGGGCGGGCCGGGCTGGGAGCCGAGGCTCGGGCTTCGGTTGGAGCGCAGGGAGAGAACTGGGGTTGGCAGCGTGAGGTGCGCCGCGGCGAGCCGGGAGGGAGTCCAGGGAAAAGTCTGGACCTGCTGAAGAGGCAAGAGACCTTTTTCTTCCCTTTTTGTTTCCTGGTGCGCGAGGAGAGGGGGTTAAGAGCGCTGCTTAAAGGAGCTCCAAAGACGGGCGCGAGCCGCGGCTAAAAGCGCGGACCCCAGAGACGGGCATGAGACGCTAAGGCTGCCGCTGCCGCCACCAACGGTCCTCCGTGCGAGCACAGGTCACTATCCATACTTCCTCTTCTGGGGAGCCTGTGCAGCCCGCCACTGCCAGGGTCCTGGGATCCAGGGACAACTCCCCCGGAAGAACGCACGGGGCGCCTCAGGCTGGTGCAACGTCACGCCGTCACGCCAGCCTCTGCCACCGCAGGCTCGCCCCGCATCCATGCCCCTCCCTCCCCCCAGCCTGAGTGAGCCAGAGCCCCCGAAGCAGCGGCTCCTTTAACCCCGTCCTGTCTGAGCGAAGAACAGATGCCCTCTGGCGACCTACAAGTAGAGGCGGGGCCAAATCCAAAGCTGAGCCCCTGGGAGCTGTGAGAACAAAGAAGAGAAAGGGAAATCTCTCCCAGCAGCCTCAGGAGCAGCGGATTAAAGCTCCACAATCAACTTGATGTACCTGCATCTGTGGAATACCTGAATAGACAACGAATCATCCCAAATTAAGGAAGTGGACTTTGAGAGGAAGATTTATGATTTTTTCCCCATTTTCTCTTTTTGTGAGCGTGTATGTGTATGCTTCTGTGCGAGATTTTGTCTGTATAGCTTTGCTTCCACCATTTCTCCTAGGGTTCTATCTGTCTGTTTTTTTGTTTTGTTTTGTTTTTGTTTTTTAAAATTTTTTTCTTAATAATTATATTTTATTTTAATAACTTTATTTTATATTTTACCTTTTTCTTTCTTTCTTTCTTTCTTTCCCTCCTTCCCTCCTTTAGACAGTGAATCATCCCAAATTGAGGAGGTGTCCTTTGAGAGCAAAATTTATGATTTTTTCCCCTTTTCCTCTTTTTGTGAGTGTGTATGTGTATGCTTCTGTGTGAGATTTTGTCTGTATAGCTTTGCTTCCACCATTTGTCCTAGGGTTCTATCCGTCCGTTTTTTTTTTTAATTTTTTTTCTCTTAATAAATATTTTTAATTTTAATAACATTATTATATTTTATCTTACTTCATTTTATTTCACTTTATCTTCTTTCTTTCTTTCTATTTTTCCTTCCCTCCTTCCTTCCTTCCTCCCTCCCTCCCCCTCCCTCCTTTCTTTCTTTCTTTCTACTTCTACTAATTCTTTCTTTCTAATTTTTGTCCCTTTTATTCTGAGCTGTGTGGATGAAAGGCAGGAGTCAGTGCTGTGCCTCTAAGATGGGAGAGCCAACTTCAGGACACTGGTCCACAAGCGACCGCCCAGCTCCACATAATATCAAATGGCAAAAATCTCCCAGAGATCTCCATCTCAACACCAGCACCCAGCTTCACTCAACGACCAGCAAGCTACAGTGCTGGACACCCTATGCCAAACAACTAGCAAGACAGGAGCACAACCCCATCCATTAGCAGACAGGCTGCCTAAAATCATAATAAGTCCACAGACACCCCAAAACACACCACCAGACGTGGACCTGCCCACCAGAAAGACAAGATCCAGCCTCATCCACCTGAACACAGGCACTAGTCCCCTCCACCAGGAAGCCTACACAACCCACTGAAGCAACCTTAGCCACTGGGGACAGACACCAAAAACAATGGGAACTACGAACCTGCAGCCTGCAAAAAGGAGACCCCAAACACAGTAAGATAAGCAAAATGAGAAGACAGAAAAACACACAGCAGATGAAGGAGCAAGATAAAAACCCACCAGACCTAACAAATGAAGAGGAAATAGGCAGTCTACCTGAAAAAGAATTCAGAATAATGATAGTAAAGATAATCCAAAATATTGGAAACAGAATAGACAAAATGCAAGGAACATTTAACAAGGACCTAGAAGAACTAAAGAGGAAACAAGCAATGATGAACAACACAATAAATGACATTAAAAATACTCTAGATGGGATCAATAGCAGAATAACTGAGGGAGAAGAACGGATAAGTGACCTGGAAGATAAAATAGTGGAAATAACTACTGCAGAGCAGAACAAAGAAAAAAGAATGAAAAGAACTGAGGACAGTCTCAGAGACCTCTGGGTCAACATTAAACGCACCAACATTTGAATTATAGGGGTTCCAGAAGAAGAAGAGAAAAAGAAAGGGACTGAGAAAATATTTGAAGAGATTATAGTTGAAAATTTCCCTAATATGGGAAAGGAAATAGTTAATCAAGTCCAGGAAGCACAGAGAGTCCCATACAGGATAAATCCAAGGAGAAATACGCCAAGACACATATTAATCAAACTGTCAAAAATTAAATACAAAGAAAACATATTAAAAGCAGCAAGGGAAAAACAACAAATAACACAAAAGGGAATCCCCATAAGGTTAGCAGCTGATCTTTCAGCAGAAACTCTGCAAGCCAGAAGGGAGTGGCAGGACATATTTAAAGTGATGAAAGAGAAAAACCTGCAACCAAGATTACTCTACCGAGCAAGGATCTCATTCAGATTTGATGGAGAAATTAAAACCTTTACAGACAAGCAAAAGCTGAGAGAGTTCAGCACCACCAAATCAGCTTTGCAACAACTGCTAAAGGAACTTCTCTAGGCAAGAAACACAAGAGAAGGAAAAGGCCTACAATAACGAACCCAAAACAATTAAGAAAATGGGAATAGGAACAAACATATCGATAATTCCCTTAAATGTAAATGGACTAAATGCTCCCACTAAAAGACACAGATTGGCTGAATGGATACAAAAACAGGACCCATATATTTGCTGTCTACAAGAGACCCATTTCAGACCTAGAGACACATACAGACTGAAAGTAAGCGGATGGAAAAAGATATTTCATGCAAATGGAAACCAAAAGAAAGCTGGAGTAGCAATTCTCATATCAGACAAAATAGACTTTAAAATAAAAACTATTAGAAGAGACAAAGAAGGACACTACATAATGATCAAGGGATCGATCCAAGAAGAAGATATAACAATTGTAAATATTTATGCACCCAACATAGGAGCACCTCAATACATGAGGCAAATACTAACAGACATAAAAGGGGAAATTGACAGTAACACATTCACAGTAGGGGACTTTAACACCCCACTTTCACCAATGGACAGATCATCCAAAATTAAAATAACTAAGGAAACACAAGCTTTAAATGATACATTAAACAAGATGGACTTAACTGATATTTATAGGACATTCCATCCAAAAACAACAGAATACACATTCTTCTCAAGTGCTCATGGAACATTCTCCAGGATATCATATCTTGGGTCACAAGCCTTGGTAAATTTAAGAAAATTGAAATTGTATGAAGTATCTTTCCCGACCACAACGCTATGAGACTAGATATCAATTACAGGAAAAGATCTGTAAAAAATACAAACACATGGAGACTAAACAATACACTACTTAATAACGAAGTGATCACTGAAGAAATCAAAGAGGAAATTAAAAAATACCTAGAAACAAATGACAATGGAGACACGACGACCCAAAATCTATGGGATGCAGCAAAAGCAGTTCTAAGAGGGAAGTTTATAGCAATACAATCCTACCTTAAGAAACAGGAAACATCTCAAATAAACAACCTAACCTTGCACCTAAAGCACTTAGAGAAAGAAGAACAAAAAACCCCCAAAGTTAGCAGAAGGATAGAAATCATAAAAATCAGATCAGAAATAAATGAAAAAGAAATGAAGGAAACGATAGCAAAGATCAATAAAACTAAAAGCTGGTTCTTTGAGAAGATAAACAAAATAGATAAACCATTAGCCAGACTCATCAAGAAAAAAAGGGAGAAGACTCAAATCAATAGAATTAGAAATGAGAAAGGAGAAGTAACAACTGACACTGCAGAAATACAAAAGATCATGAGAGATTACTACAAGCAACTCTATGCCAATGAAATGGACAACCTGGAAGAAATGGACAAATTCTTAGAAATGCACAACCTGCTAAGACTGAATCAGGAAGAAATAGAAAATATGAACAGACCAATCACAAGCACTGAAATTGAAACTGTGATTAAAAATCTTCCAACAAACAAAAGCCCAGGCCCAGATGGCTTCACAGGCGAATTCTATCAAACATTTAGAGAAGAGCTAACACCTATCCTTCTCAAACTCTTCCAGAATATAGCAGAGGAAGGAACACTCCCCAACTCATTCTACGAGGCCACCATCACCCTGATACCAAAACCAGACAAGGATGTCACAAAGAAAGAAACCTACAGGCCAACATCACTGATGAACATAGATGCAAAAATCCTCAACAAAATACTAGCAAACAGAATCCGACAGCACATTAAAAGGATCATACATCATGATCAAGTGGGGTTTATTCCAGGAATGCAAGGATTCTTCAATATACGCAAATCAGTCAACGTGAGACACCATATTAACAAATTGAAGGAGACAAACCATATGATCATCTCAACAGATGCAGAGAAAGCTTTTGATAAAATTCAACACCCATTTATGATAAAAACCCTGCAGAAAGTAGGCATAGAGGGAACCTTCCTCAACATAATAAAGGCCATGTATGACAAACCCACAGCCAACATCGTCCTCAATGGTGAAAAACTGAAAGCATTTCCACTAAGATCAGGAACAAGACAAGGTTGCCCACTCTCACCACTCTTATTCAACACAGTTTTGGAAGTTTTAGCCACAGCAATCAGAGAAGAAAAGGAAATAAAAGGAATCCAAATCGGAAAAGAAGAGTAAAGCTGTCACTGTTTGCAGATGACATGATACTATACATAGAGAATCCTAAAGATGCTACCAGAAAACTACTAGAGCTAATCAATGAATTTGGTAAAGTAGCAGGATACAAAATTAATGCACAGAAATCTCTGGCATTCCTATACACTAATGATGAAAAATCTGAAAGTGAAATCAAGAAAACACTCCCATTTACCACTGCAACAAAAAGAATAAAATATCTAGGAATAAACCTACCTAAGGAGACAAAAGACTTGTAGGCAGAAAATTATAAGACACTGATGAAAGAAATTAAAGATGATACAAATAGATGGAGAGATATACCATGTTCTTGGATTGGAAGAACCAACATTGTGAAAATGACTCTACTACCCAAAGCAATCTACAGATTCAGTGCAATCCCTATCAAACTACCACTGGCATTTTTTACAGAACTAGAACAAAAAATTTCACCATTTGTATGGAAACACAAAAGACCCCGAATAGCCAAAGCAATCTTGAGAACGAAAATAAGAGCTGGAGGAATCAGGCTCCCTGACTTCAGAGTATACTATAAAGCTACAGTAATCAAGACAGTATGGTACTGGCACAAAAACAGAAAGATAGATCAATGGAATAGGATAGAAAGCCCAGAGATAAACCCACACACATATGGTCACCTTATCTTTGATAAAAGAGGCAGGAATGTACTGTGGAGAAAGGACAGCCTCTTCAATAAGTGGTGCTGGGAAAACTGGACAGGTACATGTCAAAGTATGAGATTAGATCACTCTCTAACACCATACACAAAAATAAGCTCAAAATGGATTAAAGACTGAAATGTAAGGCCAGAAACTATCAAACTCTTAGAGGAAAACACAGGCAGAACACTCTATGACATAAATCACAGCAAGATCCTTTTTGACCCACCTCCTAGGGAAATGGAAATAAAACAAAAATAAACAAATGGGACCTAGTGAAACTTCAAAGCTTTTGCACAGCAAAGGAAACCATAAACAAGACCAAAAGACAACCCTCAGAATGGGAGAAAATATTTGCAAATGAAGCAACTGACAAAGGATTAATCTCCAAAATTTACAAGCAGCTCATGCAGCTCAGTATCAAAAAAACAAACAATCCAATCCAAAAATGGGCAGAAGACCTAAATAGACATTTCTCCAAAGAAGATATACAGTCTGCCAACAAACACATGAAAGAATGCTCAACATCATTAATCATTAGAGAAATGCAAATCAAAACTACAATGAGATATCATCTCACACCAGTCAGAATGGCCATCATCAAAAAATCTAGAAACAACAAATGCTGGAGGGGGTGTGGAGAAAAGGGAACCCTCTTGCACTGTTGGTGGGAATGTAAATTGATACAGCCACTGTGGAGAACAGTATCGAGGTTCCTTAAAAAACTACAACTAGAACTACCATATGACCCAGCAATCCCACTACTGGGCATATACCCTGAGAAAACCATAATTCAAAAAGAGTCATGTACCAAAATGTTCATTGCAGCTCTATTTACAATAGCCCAGAGATTGAAACAACCTAAGTGTCCATCATTGGATGAATGGATAAAGAAGATGTGGCACGTATATACAATGGAATATTACTCAGCCATAAAAAGAAACGAAATTGAGCTATTTGTAATGAGGTGGATAGACCTAGAGTCTGTCATAAAGAGTGAAGTAAGTCAGAAAGAGAAAGACAAATACCGTATGTTAACACATATATATGGAATTTAAGAAAAAAAAATGTCATGAAGAACATAGGGGTAAGACAGGAATAAAGACACAGACCTACTAGAGAATGGACTTGAGGATATGGGGAGGGGGAAGGGTAAGCTGTGACAAAGCGAGAGAGAGGCATGGACATATATACACTGCCAAACGTAAGGTAGATAGCTCGTGGGAAGCAGCCGCATAGCACAGGGAGATCAGCTCGGTGCTTTGTGACCACCTAGAGGGGTGGGATAGGGAGGGTGGGAGGAAGGGAGACGCAAGAGGGAAGAGATATGGGAACATATGTGTATGTATAACTGAGTCACTTGGTTATAAGGCAGAAACTAACACACCATTGTAAAGCAATTATACTCCAATAAAGATGTAAAAAAAAAAAGATCATACGAATGTTTCCTTTATGCGATAATGTTGGTCAAAGCAAAGTGTTTCTGAGACTAATAAAAATAAATTAACCCAATTAGCCATAAAAAAGAACGAAATGTTGACATTTGCAGCAATGTGGATAGACCTAGAGAATATTATGCTTAGTGAAGTAAGTCAGACAGAGAAATACTAATACTATATGATATCACTTATATGTGGAATCTAAAAAATAATACAAATGAATATATATACAAAACAGACAGCCTCACAGACATAGAGAATAAACTTATGGTTACCCAAGGGGAGAGGGAGGTGGAGAGGGACAAATTAGAGGCATGGGATTAACAGATACAAACTACTATACATAAAATAGATAAGCAACAAGGATATACTGTGTAGCACAGGGAATTATACCCAGTATCTTGTAATAACCTATAATGGAATCTAATCTGCAAAAATACTGAATCGCTATGCTGTACACCTGAAACTAACACAATATTATAACTCAACTATACTTCAATTTAAAAATAAATTAACCTAAAGAAAGGTTTGTGTTAGGCCTTTCTGTGCATATTGCATTTACGTAACTCTGTTAGTGAGTACAGGAGTCACTCCATGGTTGCAAGAGAGGGAGCTATTTTTTAAAATACGCACAGGGCAGTCGGCAGACCCATGTCACCAATCTTTTGGTCTTTTGCCCCTTTTTTTAGCACCAGGAACATTTTTGTTATAGAACACCTCTCTCTAGTCACTTTCAGCTAGGAATACCACTTTAAACCTTGGATTGATTTACTTTGATGCTACTAAAGTAGACTCATTGCTTTCTCTTCTTCACATTTTAAAAAAAAGCTATCAGGGATTTAAGGGAATGTGGCTATCTTCTGTACTTTTGCCTCACTCACTGAAGGGTCGGAGTATTATTTGTGGGAAATGCATGTCATCAAGTCACCAGTGTTTTGCTTCTCTGAAGATTACCAGCAAAATTCCTGCCCACAAGTCGCCACCTACAGGGGAAAAGCAACCTTTACATGGGACCGTACTTTGCACTTCTAAGCAGTTTGTGAGAACCGCGGTATTTCGCAACCTTTTTAAAATCCCAAGGTAAATTTATTTGAATATAAGGCCTGCAGAAGAGGATATTACCTAATACCTTCTGGCGAAAATGTGATCAAGGGAAGAAAGATTGGAGAAGCCACAATTCATGTGAACTCTTCATGGTGGACCACTGTGTCGTGGCATCCTGACCACGGAACGCTGCCAGAGAGAAAGAGGGACAAAGTCAAAAGCAGATGAGGTGGTTTTAAAAAACAGCTGTATATTTATGATTTTCAGCACGAACAGCGTGTGAGGTTTACACGGTTGTACTTATGGACCATCACAATCTGGGTTTTGCACCTGCTGAATAACAATTCCAGATATTCACGTGATCGACACATTTCTCATTTTTCGTGCCTACAGGAAATTTCTGTAGAAATTCTATATAGAGACACAGTCTATAGAAACGCTATAGGGTTACTATATATTTGGTTAGATAGTCCCCCTTCCTGGGGATTTGTGTTTTCCAACATTTTTCTTTTGAAAGAGCACTACTCTCTCCAAAAGAGTACCACTACCACTCTGTACTGCTAGTATGAGAACAAGCAACCCTAATGAAAATCTTTGTACGATCTTTTCAAAAACTGTTTCCTCAAAATATGTTCCCATGTCAAAGGCTAGGAATACGTGTATATGGGTCATTACATATTGTCAAGTTGTTCTCCTGGAAGATAAAGTCAGTTTATCATGCCATCAGCAGTGTTAACATGCCTGAATTCCTGGCAGCCCTGTTCACACTGGATCCTTATCGTTTTGATTTCTGCTACCTTTGTTAGTATATAGTGGTGACTTAAAGTGGCTCTAATTTGCATTTAATTTTTCTGTAGGCTGAAGCTCCAGCCAAGCCTGACACTGACATTCAACCGCCTATTCAATGTCTCCAAGCTGAATGTTCCATTTGCATCTCAACCTTAATTTCCCTCCCCTGCAAACCTGTCCCCCACCTCAGACTTACTTCCCCCACCCAGTGACTCCCATCTCCCTAAATAGAGCCAGCCTTCACTCAGGTGCTCAGGCTCAGAACCAGGCGTTCTTCCTCGCCTCCTCTCAGATTCAGTCCTTCAGCAAGCCCATTCGACTCCACTTTGACTGTACATTCCAAATCCATCTCCGTCTTTGCGGCTACCCCCTGGGTCCGCACCACCATCATCTCTAACCTGGATGACTGCAACAGCCAGGCTTCCCTTGGAGGCGCAGTGGTTAAGAATCCACCTGCCAATGCAGGGGACACGGGTTCGAGGCCTGGTCCGGGAAGATCCCACGTGCCGCAGAGCAACTAAGCCCGTACACCACAACTACTGAGCCGGCGCTCTAGAGCCCGCGAGCCACAACTACTGAGCCCACGTGCTGCAACTAGTGAAGCCTGCATGCCTAGAGCCTGTTCTCCACAACAAGAGAAGCCACCACAATGAGAAGCCCGCGCACCGCAACAAAGAGTAGCCCCCGCTCGCTGCAACTAGAGAAAGCCTGCGCACAGCAACAAAGACCCAACGCAGCCAAAAATAAATATATAAATAAATTAAAAAAAAACCACAAACCCTTCAGTGGCTCCCCAGCATGCTTTGAACCAAATCCAAACTGCTTCTCCTCAAATACAACCCCTGCCTACCTCTTTCAGCCCATCCTGTATGCTCTCCCCCTACTGCCCTTGTCCTCTCAGTCCCAGTCACATTGGCCTTGCTTACTGCTTTTTTTTTTTTTTTGAAAAGCAACATTTATTAGAACCAATACAAGAGTATGAAAAGAGGGAAAAGAGGAGAGTGGAAGAGGGGGAGAGAATGAGGTCTGCATCAGATGTCAATTGTGGAAACACATAAATTGCCTACTTTTAAACATTTACATTTAAAAGGCGAACATATATATATATATATATATATATATATATACCACTTATCCTAAAAAAATCAAAAGCAGACATGTTTGGCTTAAATAAAACCAAACCCACACCACCCCCCAGTCTGTAAGTTCCAGGAGAGCAGGTAGGGACTGTATTTGTCTGCTTCACCATTTTCTCTTCAGAGCCTAGAACAGAGCTTGGCACATGGTAGGGACTTAACAATACTAAGTCTTACCTGAAACAAAGAATTTGCTCATCAACTACATATGAAACAGACTCACAGACGTAGAAAACAAACTTATGGTTACCAAAGGGGAAAGGCAGGGGGAGAGATAAATTAGGAGCTTGGGATTAACAGATACACACCACTATATTTAAAATAGATAAACAACAAGGATTTATTGTACAGTACAGGGAACTATGTTCAATACCTTGTAATGACCTTTAATGAAAAAGAATCTGAAAAATAATACACACACATATTTGTATAACTGAATCACTTTGCTATATAGCAGACACTAACAAAACATTGTAAATCAACTATACTTCAATTTTTTTTTTAAAAAAAGGTGTTGCTCCCATATTGAAAATACTAATAATAGCACGTGGAGACGAATAGTGAAATGCTAATACAGAGCTGCTTTTTCTTTCAAGGCTCCCAAAGCCACTAACGTTAATCAGTGAACGTGGAGATCAGTCAAGTGCACCTACCAAGCAGCTACTCCTTTAAGACACTTTGGGGGCTACAGTGATGAGCTACCCTCAAAGAACTGTGTCTAGAAACTGAAAGAAAGTAAGACAACTGCAATCTGAGGAAGAAAATAGTGAGCGCCATGGGAAGCACAGGATACTGTGGGCCACAAAGAAGTGATAATGGCTTTAACACTCTTCCTCAAGAAATGAGTGTTAGAATTCCTGGGACTAGACTTCAGTGGTTTTCAAATGTGTTAGCACCGTGCCCTGCAAAAGCGGTGGGATGTGCATAGTTACAGTTGATTGTAGTTGTCACAACAACTGGCACAGGGACAGGCACCGCTGTCACTGGGTGAGCAGGGGGCCAGACTTGCTAAATGTCCTGCAGGACCTGGACAGATCTGCACAGTGAAGACTTCTCACCCCAAATGCCAGCACAGAAATGGCTCGTACCTGTCCCTCTAGAACATACGACGTGCCTTCAGCAAAGTCCAGATTAACCTTTTTTTTTGCGGTACGCAGGCCTCTCACTGCTGTGGCCTCTCCCGCTGCAGAGCACAGGCTCCGGACGCGCAGGCTCAGCGGCCATGGCTCACGGGCCCAGTTGCTCCGCGGCATGTGGGATCCTCCCAGACCGGGGCATGAACCCGTGTCCCCTGCATCGGCAGGCGGACTCCCAACCACTGCGCCACCAGGGAAGCCCTAGATTAACCTTTTTAACACACTGCTTCTTAGGTCATCATTTCTGAGTTGGTTTTTGCCCCTGAACTCTTTTCATCATTTTGACCCAGATCCTATTCACACGAAGTATTCAGTGGAAAGAAAACCTGAGTCCAAGCAAGGCCCGCCAGTCTATCTCTTGGGGACCCTAGCAGAGTGGGCTTTGAAACCCCAGCCCAGAGGAAAGGTACCACGTAAGGATGATGCTCAGTTCCTGGCCAGTAGCCCTTCCCAGCCATGGCCACAGCATTCCTGTGTGTTAAGACTATTTGCATTTCAGAGTCAGTTCTTCTGCAGGTCTGACAATTCCCTAATTACACAGTAAGAAAAGAAGCCAATCCTGGATTAGCATCTTCCTGAGTGGGGGCTTGTTTCCCTAGAGTAGGGATCTGGAACCCACGGGGTCAGATGCGTCCCAGGACGTGGGGGACGTGCCCCTAGCTAAGAAGTCAGCACTGCACAGCCCTGCCTAGCAAAACTCTGACCAAGTCTTCTGCCATTTCAAGAGAAGCTGAAAATCCTGATTTTTATTGGGCTCTTTGGTTTTTCAATGTTGGTCCCTAATTCAATTGCTTTATAAAATATTGTACAGGCTGAAGCACACCCATCTAGGGCTGAACTTGACCCTGGACCCCTAGCTTGCTCCTTCTTCTTGGTTACATGTACCCAGTGCTCCCCAGAGGTTCGGGAAATTTTAAACAAGAGTTAAATATGCTGGACTTCCCTGGTGGCGCAGTGGTTGAGAATTCGCCTGCCAATGCAGGGGACAAGGGTTCAATCCCTGGTCCAGGAAGATCCCACATGCTGTGGAGCAACTAAGCTCGTGTACCACAACTACTGAGCCTGTGCTCTATAGCCCACGAGCCACAACTACTGAGCCCAAGTGCCACAACTACTGAAGCCCACGTGCCCTAGAGCCCACGCACCACAACAACTGAGCCCACGTGCCGCAACTACTGAAGCCTGCCCGCTCTAGGGCCCGTGTGCCACAACTACTGAGCCCATATGCTGCAACTACTGAAGCCCGCAAGCCTAGAGCCCGTGCTCCGCAACAAGAGAAGCCACCGCAGTGAGAAGCCCGCACGCTGCAATGAAGAGTAGCCCCCGCTCGCCGCAACTAGGCAACTAGAGAAAGCCCACGCACAGCAGCGAAGACCCAATACAGCCAAAAAACAAAACAAAACAAAAACAAAAAAACTGGGCAAGGTTCTCAAGAAAGAGCAAGGCAGGGATGGGCTCAGGGACCCAGGCAGGGATGGGCTCAGGGACCCAGGCAGGGATGGGCTCAGGGACCCAGGCAGGGCACACCAAGGGACTGGGACTGGCTTTGCCTTGGTCTTTGCTCAAAAATTCTCAACCTCTCCCTCATTCTTACTGCATCAAGTCACAAGTTCCTTTCAAGGCTCTCCAGAACACGACTCCACCCCACCTCACCAGCCTTATATTTCATCATGCCCTGTGTCTACCCCCCATTCTAGTTGGGCCAGTCTCCCTTGAGTTCCTTCAGACATGTCCACCCCCTCTCTCCAAATGTCCTCTCTCCCTATGTAAGTCCCGCCCACCCTTTAAAGCCTTGCTCACATCCCACCTCATTTATGAAACCTCCTCTGTGACATGAAACAGTAAAATGCTTTCAAGCTCAAGGGCTGGTGTCAACCAGACCCAGGTTCAAATCCCACCTCTGCCATTGACCAGCTGGGTGATTTACCTAACCTCTTTGAGCTTCAGAAGGTGATAATAGTGCCTACCTTACAGAATGTTTGAAGGTTTAAGGAAAATGATGCAAGAAAGTATTTAACGCTCATAAGTGCTCAGTTAAGGTGAGCTTATTATTATTATGGCTGACCACCTTCTCTGTAAGTGGTCCAGCCCTTACGCTGTCTCTTCTGAGCAAAACACCACTGGATTCCATGTGGTTCACGTCTGCTCAGACTGTGCCCCAGGCATTAGTCTACCTCAGCCTCCAGCTTGCTTTAAAGCATCTTAAAGTTCCAGGAGCATGTTGGATATAACATCGAACTGACACAGGCCCAAAGGGGACACTGAGAGAGTTGCACAAGTAACACCACACTGGCTCTGGAACAACTCAGCCAAAGTCCCTCTCTCTAGCAAAGGCAGGAATGTATGCTGGGAAGACAAACACGTAGCCAGTCTCCGAGGCAGAGAGCTGCTTCAGCATCTGAAACAAATCTCTCTCCCTCACACACACACACACACACACACACATACCACCACTGCCACCACCATTACCTTCACATTCCCAACTCTCTGCACCTCGCCTTTCCTTCTGATGCTGAAGATGACACATGAAGCCAGTCAAAGCCCACCCTCTTTGCATGCGTGTATGACAGGGAACCCAGACAAATGGGCCACACTGCAGGTGTGCTCTTTGGCTGGGACTACATGGAAATCTCATGCCCCATCACAGGAGCCAAGATGGTCTCTGCTGGCTCTGCCCCTCCCCACCATGTTACTCCACCTCCAGTCAGCCCTACCCATCCTCTGATATACATGATAGCTGGCATCCCCTGGGCACCCGTGCCAGCGGGCCTATTCCACTTGCCACTTTCTCTGTGCTTAACAAGAGCCAAAGTAAAAATATCTTCATGTACCATTACTCCATGCTTCAAGTCATGCTTTGAGGGACTCCCTCCCAAACAAAGAAACAGGGCACAGAACAATGTTACTACTGGAATGCCACCTTCTTTAAAAAGCAAATAAAAAATTCAGAACTGGAGAGATCCCAACTATATTATCCCCAAGAGTGGTTTTCTCAGCATGAAGAGTGAGCCCTATCCCTGCACAAGTTTACTCTTTGGAACAGCATGAAGTTCCAAAGTTAGATCAGAGGCAGGTAGAAGAACAGGGAAAAATGGGCCTGATCTTTGAGACCTTATTCTCAATCTAGAAAAGACACAGAGAAAGTGAAAAAGTCCAAAGGGTAACCAGTCCTCATGCTGGAACCCGGTGTTCCAATAAATCTCACTCCTCGGAGTTAGCAGCATTCAAAAGTTCTCCGGTAGTGGCTGGCTTTTAAAAAAAGCGCAAAATGCAGGAGACCAAATGTAAAGAAGATGCGAGTCCCAAGGACCAAAACTACCTGATTGCCCCGCATCCGGGGATGGCAGTTTCTCCCACAGCATGGGCCTCTCCAACTTGCTTCCTCCCTGGAAGCAAGCTCAGGACCCCGTGACCGTGGGTGAGCCCTGCTACCCCAGTCAGATTGGGAACAGTTTTATTCCACCCGCGCTGGAAACCTCAAGCGAGACTCTCGACAAATCCCTGAAGCCAAGGACCAGGTCACAGGGCGGCGGGGGCGGCGGGGCCCTGCTGCTGATTAATTGGATGAGTGCACAGGAGCAGGCGGGGAAGCGGAGCGCCCGGCCCGTGGCGTGTGGACCAAACAGGAGGGCACCTTCAGTTCCCGTTAGCAGGATGCCACCGCCAGGGGAATGGCGGTACCCCAGGGGAATGCCTCGAGTGACCTCGGCGGGAGCAGCGGCCGAAGCGAGCCCTTGAGTGGGTGCCAGAGCGCCCCCTAGTGCGGCGCCAGGACCGGGGGACTTGCGGCAAGGTCTAGGGTGAAGAGAGAGGACCAGGGGAAAAGCCCAGGTGCATCTCTGGAAACTCTGACTCTGAAGGGGCTGGCGGAGCGACCCGGGTCTCCTGAGCATCCCCTCCCCAATCTCCGCCAAGTGTCCGGAGTAGCCCTGTCTGCAGGCACCCAGCTCCCATAGGCCAGGCCGGCCAGGCGGCTGAGACGCAGCGGGACGTGGCTGCTGCTCTGCAAGCAGAGCGGAGGGCATTTACCGGGAGCCTGGGAAGCCGCTGTCTCCACTCGGGTCTCCGCTGGGGTACCCGGACTGCCGCTGCCGCCGCCTCTTTCCAGTCGCCGCAGTCTCAACCTGCAAACCTCCCAGTCGCTCCCTGCGACTGTAGCCCGCGAAGCCAGCTGTTGAATGGCTCGCGTCGAGCGCACGGGGCGCAGAATCGTCCCCGCCGCATCCAAGTCGGCGACGCAGGCGCGCGTCCGGGTGCCAACGCCCCGTGAGCCCCTCGCCCCGCTGCGGCCCTGGCGAGCTCGCGCAGCTGACTCCCGGCTCCAGGCTGCCGACTCCCAGCTCCCGGTTCCTGGCTGCGGGCTCGCCCGCCGGCCGGCCCTCTAGCTCCCCTCGGTGGGCTCTCGCCAAGTCAATTGCCTCCCCTCGCGGGCTCCGCCCCCCTCGCTGCCATCCCTCAACTTGCCCGCAGGACCAATGGCAACAATAGACTAGTCCCGCCCCTTCGATTCCCCCGGGACCAATCGCCTTCTCCTGAGGACCCGTTCAAGTAACCCCGCCCCTCTCGCGCAGCAAAGCCCCAGCCAAAGTTTATCCCACTGCGCGGTTGCTCTTGACGGTTGCAAGGCTTTGCCAGGCTCCCCCCACACCCCACCCCTGGACGGAATTACAGTGATTTAGAGGCTGCAACTCACCTGGTCTGCCGACCGCCACATGACCTATTTGCTTTGAATAAAGTAGTATAAGAAAGCGAACGAGAGAGGTACCGTTATCCACCTCATCCCTGAGGCAGGACTGCTGAGAAATGTACACGCGCGTGGCCAGCACTTACACACCACAGGGTCAGCAAGAACCTCGAAGGTCATCGACTGACTGTATCCTCGAACTGGTTGTTTTTGCTTTGGGCTTTTGGTTTTGTTCTCCCACGTACAGGGTCCCTGCCCTCTAGTCTGAACAACTTCCAATGACAAGGACTCACTGGCTCCACAGACCACCGCTTGGGTCTCTGCCTCGTGGCTTGAGGCTGAGTGAAACCGGCCCTCTGGTAACTTCACGCAAAGCCAGCTTTGCCCCTCTTCCCCATGGTGGTCCAACAATTTGGAGACAAGTCTTCCGGCCCCACAATTCTTCCAGACTAGAGTCTGCTCCAAAGACCTGGGTTCAAGGCTCTGCTTCGAGTTGAAGCCAATTCCCTTACATCTTTCAAAAGTAGAAAGCAGAAACTGAGTCTAACCTCCCCCCCATCGCCCCAACCCCAGGGCACAGACGCTTCTGCCTGATCGTGTCCCTTGTCCAGCCACTAGACTCTTCTACTCTAGCTTCTTAAGGATGGCATTTGCTTTCCTGACTGCCATATCACATGGCTGATGCATATTAGATTAACTCACCCCAGGGCTACTTCTCACTGCTGCTGCTACCACAAGGGTCTGTTTTCTACTTGATTAGCTGGTAAATGTCATTGGGTTTTGCTTGGGGGCGGGGGTACTAATTTCACTCTCTTCTACTGAGACCTCTTTGCCTGCTCCTTCTGTCCTAAATCTCTCTCCATCTCTGCTTGCTACCACTGCCTTGCTCGAGCCCCCATCCTGTTTGCCAAAGAGCCTCCTAACCGGGCCGCTTGCCTCTAGCCTTGCACCCGCCTGGCTGGCCTTCCAAATATCCTCTCCTCATCCATTTTACACCAGAAGCCAGAGTTGTCGCTAAAACACAAATATAATCATGCCAGCACACTCCAACTTCAAAGCCCATCCCAGCTTCAAATCCTTTTCTACTTCCTTTCTGCCCTCCTTTGCTTTCAGGATAAGATCCAAACCCCATGGCAAAGCATATAAAATCCTTGGTGATCTGGCCTTGCAGCCTCATTTCCAGTGGTTCCACCTCCACCACAGAGCTCTGGAATAACCTGCTTCCTACCCTCCTAATCCTGACCTACAACACACTGATGTATTTTTTTTTTATTGAAGTATAGTTGACTTACAATATTGTATTAGTTTCAGGTGTACAGTAAAGTGATTTGGTTTTATATATATATATATGTATATATTCTTTTTCAGATTCTTTCCATTATAGGTTATTATAAGATATTGAATATAGTTCCCTGTGCTATATGGTAAGTCCTTGTTGTTTATCTATTTTATATACAATAGTATGTATCTGTTAATCTCAAACTCATAATTTATCCCTCCCCCCCTTTCCCCTTTGGTAACCATAAGTTTGTTTTGTATGTCTGTGAGTCTGTTTCTGTTTTATAAATAAGTTCATTTGTATTATTTCTTTAGATTCCACATATAAGTGATATCATATAATATTTGTCTTTCTCCGTCTGACTTACTTCACTTAATATAGTAATCTCTAGGTCCATCCATGTTGCTGCAAATGGTAATATTTCATTCTTTTTATGGCTGAGTAATATTCCATTGTATATATACACCAGATTTTCTTTATCCATTCATCTGTTGATGGACACTTAGGTTGCTTCTATGTCTTAGCTGTTGTAAATCACACTGGTGTATTTTATTCATTCATTGAATCACATGTTTATATGGGAGGCATAAACATGTGATTTTTTTTTTTTTTTTTTTTTTGCAGTACGCGGGCCTCTCACTGCTGCGGCCTCTCCCACTGCGGAGCACAGGCTCCGGATGCGCAGGCTCAGCGGCCATGGCTCACGGGCCCAGCTGCTCCACGGCATGTGGGATCTCCCCAGACCGGGGCACGAACCCATGTCCCCTGCATCGGCAGGCGGACCCTCAACCACTGCGCCACCAGGGAAGCCCAACATGTGATTTTTAAAATTTTTATTTGATCCCTCCATCAGGTGCTTCCAAGTAGAATGTAACAATTCTGCTTCCATTCACATTGCTACACAGACATCAGGCCACCGATTGCAATGATTGGTTTGGACTTCATCCCATCCAACTAACTGAAGGGTTGGGGGAGACTGAGACTGGGATTTTCTTTCTTGCCAAGTATCATTAAGTAATACTCAAACTTATTCCATTAAGTTTGGCAGTTTGAAGGCCAGAGGTTGTGGCCCTTTTCCTTCATGTTTACATTAACTTACAAAAACCCAGCTTGTTAAAGTGTTCTGCGTGTGTGTATGTGCTTATTGTGTGAGTGTGTTGGGTCCTTTTTTCTTTTGCTTTCTCTTTTTTTTTAAGATCAGGATAAATTAAACCACATTGTACACCTCCAACTTACACAATATGTGTATATGTTAATTATATCTCAATAAAAAATGTATATACAGGGCTTCCCTGGTGGCGCAGTGGTTGAGAGTCCGCCTGCCAATGCAGGGGACACGGGTTCGTGCCCCGGTCCGCGAAGATCCCACGTGCCACGGAGCGGCTGGGCCCGTGAGCCATGGCCGCTGAGCCTGCGCGTCCAGAGCCTGTGCTCCGCAACGGGAGAGGCCACAACAGTGAGAGGCCCGTGTACCGCAAAAAAGAAAAAAAATGTATATACAATAAGATCAGGACAGCAATTTGTGACATAGGTGTTCATGTTTCTGGGTCTGAAGAGAAAGCACATGAACAGGACTGTATGCTGTAAAAATGAATCAACTGGAATCACACAATTACAGAACTCCAGTGTTAAAGGGGGCTTTTAAGCTAATGTAATCAAACCCCACCCTAGATGCTAGAATGACTGTGTGGGCAGTTTTTCAGGTTCTTTACAAAGTTCTTAGCTCCCTGGCCTCTGAAAGCAGGCTTTGTTCTTACCGCTAAAATATATGGCTTTGCCCAGCTAAGTGCTTTGAGGGGCACCTGGAATGCTTCTCTGTCCATTTTTTCCCTCTAGGGTTAGAAGTGTCCTCAGGACCTCCTCTTTCAAAATGCAGATCACACTTGGAAGATCCACATGCTAACGTTTATTAGTTATCAAACCTTAGCATAAGGTAAGCAGCATAGCTTAATAGGAAAAATAAATTTTAAGGTACCTGTACAAACAGCAGTTTTCAAAGTGTTTTCATTTATTTTGTTGTATTTGATCCTCATAGTAACCTGAGTAAATATCTTGATTTCCATTTTAGAGGGGAGGAAGCTAAGACTCACCTAGGTTAAATCATTTCTCAGGGTATTTGAATTCCAGCTCTGCTATTAACCTTGGACACATGACCATGCCACTCTAGGCCTCGATTTCCCCATCTATAAAATCAAATGAAATGCTTTCCAAGGTTTCTTTCAGCTCTGTCTCTAATCCCTTGTCTCCTGCTGGCTGAGATCAGGGAACTGGGGGCCTGGGCATTTTCATGGTGGCAGGAAATAATTTTGGCACTAGAGATACATTTTGGAAAGGACAAGCTCTGGTGGAATGCCAAAGCTGACAGCATGAGAGCAGTGAACACTAGAAGCAAGGCAATCTGAGAAAGGAAAGACAAGGGGCCCTGAGCTCCAAACCCACCTACTCCCTAGCTCTATAATACAACCACTGCCATTCCAACTGTGAACTCAACATTCCAACTTATTTGCTTTAGTGATTAAAGAATCTTCTATGCAAATCTTAATTAAAGTCTGCTTTGGCAAACTATTTTATCATATTCAGACATAATTACCACAATAAATTACATAAAGAAATCTATCGTGTGTCCCCTCCTTATTCCACATAGCAAAAGGGCCAAAAGGAAATTGCAGCCGAAGGAAGTCATTTGGAAGGAAAACCAAGAGGCAAATGGATGCGTTCTAATAATTTATGCAAGTCCAGTGGTGACACACTCCCCATCCCCCGCTCACTCATTTGCTGAGGACTAGAGGAACACTGAGACACAGCTAATCTAAGGGCTATGCATTTGCTTAATATTACCACGAAAATACGGGCTTTATGCCTAATATAAAAGGAATTTAAGATGCCGGGTGAGAGTGGTGATCTTTAAACTGGTTGTGCAAGAAACTGAGAGTTAATTCCTAAGATGATAAGCCTACTTAATAGTCTGTTCTTTTTGGAGTGATTAAAAACATGTTTAATTACAGGAGAATCAGTTTTGGCTTCCAGACATCTAATCACTTTTTCAGTAAATGGCTCTAAAGTCAGAATAAATAACACTAACCTACTTCACTGAGTTCTTACAAGGATTAATTAATTGATTTTAAAGGGTTTCAGAAGTTTTATAAAACAGTGGCCTAGCAATCAGGAGACCTAAATTTAGTGCAGACTCTGCCTTTAATAGCTGTGTGGCCTAGAGTGACTGATTTTTTTTTTTTACATATTGCAGTCATTTATTTCTATAAAATGTTCAGAAAAGGCAAATCTATAGACAGAAAGCAGATTAGTGATTGCCTGGCACTAGTAATAGGAGGGGCACTGACTGCATATGGGCAAAAGGGATCCTTTGGGAGTGATGGAAATGTTCTAAAACTAGATTGTGGTGGTGTTTGCACAGCTCCATAAATTTGCTAAAAATCACTGAATTATATATTTTCAAATGAGTGAATATTATGACATGTAAATTAAAACTAAATGGAGCTGTTTTAAAAAAACACATAAATAAAAGATTAGTCATTAAATACATTCAACTGATTATGGGTACAGGGAATAAAGCAAAAAAGAGTAAACAAATGAAACAACAGATATACCTTTTGAGGCTCAAATGATGAGACACGAACTAAGGAGTTTAATTCAAACTTCTGCACCAAGAATTTTATAGTTTTAGGTCATATATTTAGGTCTTTGATCCATTTTTAGTTAATTTTTGTACACAGTGTTAGGTAAGGGTCCAACTTCATTCTTTTACATGTAGATATCCAGTTTTCCCAGCACCATTTCTTGAGAAGATTGTTCTTTCCCCATGGAATGGTCTTGTCACTCTTGTCAAAAATCATTTGACCATACATGTGAGGGTTTACTTCTGGGTTCTCTATTCGGTTTAATGGGTCTATGTCTGTCTTTATGTCAGTACTACACTGTTGTGATTACTGTAGCTTTGCAGTAAGTTTTGAAATCAACAAGTGTGAGTCCTTCAGCTCTGTTATTTTTCAAGATTGTTTTAGCTATTCAGAGGCCCTTGAGATTCCACATGAATTTTAGGAACTGTTTTTCTCTTTCTGCCAAAAAATGTCATTTGGATTTTCATAGGGATTATATTTAATCTGTGGGTCACTTTGGTAAGTATTGATACCTTAACAATATTAAGTCTTCCAATCCATGAACTTGGTTTGTATTTCCATTTATTTGTGTCTTCTCTAATTTCTTTCAGCAATGTTTTGTGGTTTTCATTGTATAAGTTAATTATGTAACTTATAATTGTATAAGTTAATCTTTGGTTAACTCCTAAGTATTTTTTAATTTTTATTTTTTAAATAAATTTATTTATTTATTTTTGGCTGTGTTGAGTCTTTGTTGCTGCATGCAGGCTTTCTCTAGTTGCGGTGAGCGGGGGCTACTCTTCATTGCGGTGCAGGGGATTCTCATTGCGGTGGCTTCTCTTGTTGTGGAGCACAGGCTCTAGGCGTGCGGGCTTCAGTAGTTGTGGCTCACGGGCTCAGTAGTTGTCGCTCGTGAGTAGAGTGATTGATTTTACTTCTCTGGGGCTCGGTTTCTCCATCTGTAAAACGAGGGGGAATTGGGCTAGATAATCTCTGTACTTTGGGTCTAACATTGTAATACTCTAGGACTCACCATCATTATATCCTTTTTTTTTTAGTAGCTTAAAACAGCAATAATCTACTTTTGGTTTTCCAGTTTTCCTAAAATTGGATTCCTGGAAAATTTTCCAAAATGTCTGCCTGTTCCCCAGACACAGTCACTTAGGCATACTGACCCCAACAAAACTGTCCAAATATGAATAGAGCAAAAATATAATAAAAATAAAGAAAGAAGGGAAAATAGAATCTAGACTTTCACAGTCATGAACAAGTAAACAGAAGCCATTTCTTAGTGACTGCAGACCCACACTTCTTTCTTCCCAACTTTTTTCCATGCTTTTCTTTTCCAAGGATTTTATTACTCTTCCTCTTCCCTAAAATGAATCTGGGGCCCTCATTACCAGCTCTAAAAACACTATGACTATTTATAAGAGGACTTGAGAAGAGATGTTTTAAAAGGAAAATGACATTATATGGAGAGGAAGAAAAGCAGAATACAAAATTGTATGTACAATATAATCTCAACTAGGCTAGAAAATAGTGCATATGTTGAGGACTGTATGGCCATACACCAGAAGGTTAACAGGCTGGTCTTTAGCTGGCAGGATCCAGAGTTAGATTTTCCCCTGCACTTTAGCTTTTTTTTTAATATTTTTTTTACATTTAATGAGCATGTATTGTGCTTAAAGATTATATTATATATATATTACATATATGTATGTATATATGTATAGTTTGTCTTTAACAAAAGGAAGAAGAGTGACTCCTTTTTATAAGAAGCATAGAGGCATATAGTAGTGGTTAAAATGGTGGGATTTAGAGTCTAAGTTCTTCAAGCCCTGTGAGACTCCGTTTCCCTTCTATAAAATGGCAATAATACTAATAAAGGACCTACTTCATAGAGTTACTTTCCAGATTAAATAAGCTACTCCATGCACATTCTTAGAGCGATGCCTGGCACCATTATTAGCCATTATTTAAAATGTTAAACATTTACTGGAAATATAATATGTGCATATGGTAAAAAAAAAAGTGCAGAAGACTTTAAAATAAAAAGTAAAATGAAAAAGGAGAAATACTTTTCCCTTCTTTAACCCCCAGCCTCACTCCTAGAAGTAACCACTGTTTACAGCTTCTTATGTATCCATCCAGAATTTTTAAGGGCAAAGGCAAACATATATCCTCTTTTTCACACACACAGGCAGGCACACGCAGAATCATAGCATACATGCTATTTCTCACCTTGGTTTTTCACTTAATTATCTCTTTTGGAGATCTTTCCATAGCAGAACATCTAGATTTACTCCTTTTTTATTGTGATAAAAGACACATAAAATTTACCGTCTTAACCATTTTTCAGTGTACAGTTCAATAGTGTTTAAGTATATTGACATTGTTTGTGAAACAGATCTCTAGAACTTTTTCAACTTGCAAATCTGAAACTTTATAACCACTAAACAACAACTCTTCTTTTCCCCTCTCCCTCAGCCCCTGGTAACAACCATTCTACTTTCTGTTTTTATGAAGTTAGATACCTCATAGAAGTAGAATCATACAGTACTTGTCTTTTTGTGAATGGCTTATTTCCCTTAGCATAATGCCCTCAAGCTTCATCCATGTTGTAGCATGTGACAGGATTTCCTTCCTTTTTAAGGCTGAATAATACTCCACTGTGTGTATATACCACATTTTAGTTTATCCATTCATATGTCAGTGGGCATTTGGGTTGCTTCCACCTCCTGGCTATTGTGAATAGTGCTGCTATGAACATGTGTGTACAAATAACTCTTCAAGACCCTGCTTTCAATTCTTCTGGATAAATACCCAGCAGTGGGATTGCTGGAGCATATAGTAATTCTATTTTTAATTTTCTTGAGGAACATCTATACTGTTTCCCATAGCAGCTGGGCCACTTTACATTCCCACCAACACTGTACAGGGGTTCCCAGTTTCTCCACGTCCTGGCCAACAGTTGTTATTTTCTGGGGTTTTTTTTTAATTAAATAGTAGCTCTTCTAATGAGTGTGAGGGGATTTTCTCCTTATTTCTAACAGCTACACAGTGTTTTGTGATGTGGGAAAACCTCTATCAATGGACAGTTTGTTTGAGCCTGGTCTTCAGCTATTTCAAATAATACTGTAATGAATACCCATGTATCTTTATATACATGTGGGGTACTTTTTTAGCAAAGGAATTGCCAGGATAAAGTGTATGTGCTTTTTTGATGATAAAATAAGTTCAGACTTAACAGAAAAGTTGCAGGAACATCCATGTTCCTTTCACTCAGCTTCCCCAATTGTTAATAGTTTATTAATTTGCTTTATCATTTCCTTTCAATATATATGCATATTTCTCTTTTTTTTCTGAACCACTTGAGAGTGAATTTTAGCCATGATGTTCCTTTAACCCTAAATACTTGAGCATGTATCTCTCAGAACAAAATGTTTCTCTTACATAAGCACAGTGCAACTAATAAAATCAGGAAATTAATATTGATAAAATACTATTATCTAACCTACAGAAAATATTCATAGTTCTCCTCTTGTACAAATAATATTTTTTGTAGCAAAAAGAACCGGTTGCGGGGGGGTGGTTCCAGGATGTAATTCAGGATCAGACATTGCATTTGTCATTTCTATCTGGCCTCCTTTAATCTGAAACAGTTCCTGAGGCTGTCCTTGCCTTTCATGACCATGACATTCTTTTCATTATTTATTATTATTTTTTGGAAGCAATCACAAACTTACAGAAAAGTTGGAAGTACAATACAGAATGTCCTGGATTTTTCTTCCTGAACCATTTGAGAGTAAGTCACCAACCTGATGCCCCATCATCTCTGAATGATTTCGTGTGTATTTTTTTGCCCAACAAGGATATTTTCCTATCTAGCTATGACACCACCATCAACATCAGGAAATTCACATTAATGGATTACTAACATCGAATCCTCAGGTCCCATTCAAGTTTTACCAGTTGTCCTCAAAGGCTCTATTATGGCAAAAGGATCTAGTTCAAACCCATATGGTGCTTTTAGTTGTCACGTCTCCTCCATCTCCTTCAGTCTGGAAGAGTTCCTTGGTCTTTTGTTGACTTTCAAGACCTCAACACTTTTGAAGACTATGAACCAGTTATTGTGGAGAATGTCCCTCAACTTGGGTTTGCCTGATGTTTGCTCATGATTAGATTCAGGTTACATACCTTTGGCAGGCCTATGACAGAAGTGACACTGTACTCTTCATTCTGTCAGGTGGAGCTCGATTTCAGTGTGTCCTATTACTGATGAGTTCACTCTGATCACTTGACTAAAGTGGTATGTGCCAGGCTTCTCCACTGTGAAATTATTCTTCGTAATTAATAAATATTTTGTGGGGAAGTCCTTTGAGACTATGTAAAGCTTCCATTTCCCATCAAACTTTCAATTTGTTCACCTGTTTATTTATATCAGTATAGACTTATGGCTTCCTCTTTTATTCAATGGGTTATAATCCATTACTATCATTGTTTACTTTGATGCTCAAGTTGTCCTAGATCTGACCAGTGGGGACTCCTTCAACCTGGCTTCTGTATCCCTTTAATGTGTCCCCATCATTTTTTGTGCACTTCCTTACTTTCTGGCACAAGATGGTCCAGGTTCATCTCATACTTTCAGTTATCCAGTCCTGAAATCAGCCATTTTCCTGAGAAGCCTTGGTTCTCTTTCATGGATAATAGTATTTAGAAGCCAAATCTGGGCGCTAGGTGTGGATATTGCTATCGGTGTGTTGCTGCTCCCTGGCCCTCTAGAGGCTTCTTTTATACTCTTTTACTCACATGCTTATACACACACAACACTCACACATAATATATCTATGTCTATATCCATATCTATCTATCTATCTATCTAACTATCTATCTATCTATCTATTTGGCCATGAGTTCACTCTGCTATATCCCAGCCAACACCACAGGGTTCATTCTAGTTTTCTCCCTTTCCATATTCTTAACATATTTTCTCATTTTATCAATCCCCCTTAGGTAATTGTGCTGGGAGGTTTCTTTTTCATTTTTAATAATAACTACTATTTATTGACTGCCTATCATGTGCCAAGCACTGTTCTACCTGCTTTACAGACAAAATTTTATTTAATTCTCAGTATACCTTGCGAGACAAGCATGATTATACCCATTTTAGAAAGGAAACTTAGGCATAGCAAGGGTAATTTGCTCAAGGTAGGATAGCTAGTTAAAATGAAGCCTGGTTCAAACAAAGATGTAGATTACCTCCTAAGCACCATACTATTCTTTTTCTCTCCTTTTTTTTATTGTGGTAAAAACACTTAACATGAGATCTACCCTCTTAACACGTTTTTACGGTTACAGTAATCTGTAAGCACAATGTTGTACAGCAGATCGCTAGAACTTAGTCATCTTACATACTGGAAACTATATACCCTTAAACAGCAACTCCATATGCCCTGTTCCCCCAAACCCCTGGCAACCACCATTCTACTCTATTTTTCCACAAAGTTGACTACTTGAGACACCTCATCTAAGCGGACACATGCAGTATTTGTCCTTCTGTGACTGGCTTATTTCACTTAGCATAACGTCCTCAAGGTTTATCCATGCTATTGCATATGGCAGATTTCATTATTTTTTAAGGCTGAATAATATTCCATTGTACGTGTATGTATATACAGATATATGCCAGATTTTCTTTATCCCTTCATTTGTCAATGGGCACTTACGTTGTTTCTATATCTTGGCTATTATAAATAATGCTGCAATGAACATGGGAATACATATCTCTCTTTGAGATCCCGATTTCAATTCTTTGGGATACATACCCAGAAGCGGCATTGCAGGATCATACGGAACTTCTATTTTTAATTTTTTGAGGGAACTTCATACTGTTTTCCATAGTGACTGCACCATTTTACGTTCCCATCAACAATGCACAAGGGTTCCAATTTCTCCACATCCTGGCCAACGCTTCTTATCTGTTGTCTTTTTTGATAATAACCATCCTAACAGATGTGAGGTGATCTTGATTTGCGTTTCCATCATGATTAGTTATGTTGACAGTTTTTTATATACTTGCTGGCCATTGTATATCTTCTTTGAAGAAATGTCGACTTAAGTCCTTTGCCCACTTTATAATCTGATTATTTGATTTTTTTTTTTTGCTGTTAAGTTGTAGGAGTTTCTTATATTTTTTGGATATTAACCCCTTATCAGATATATGGTTTGCAAATATTTTCTCCCATTCCATTCGTTGCCTTTTCACTCTGCTAATTGTTTCCTTTGCTGTGGTGAATCTTTTTAGTTTGATGTAGTCTCATTTGTCTATTTTTGCTTTTCGTGCTTGTGCTTTTGGTGTCATAGCCATGAAATGATTGCCAAGACCCATGTCATGAAGCTTTTCCCCTATGTTTTCTTTTAAGAGTTACTGTATCTGGTTTTACATTTAAATCTTTAATCCATTTTCAGTTGATTCTGTGTGTGTTGTAAGATAAGAGTCCAATTTCATTCTTTTGTATGTGTATGTCTAGTTTTCCCAACACCATTTGGGTTTGTTGTTGTTGTTTTAAATTTTTTATTTTTTACTGCTTTATTTTATTTTTTGATGTTTATAAATGTTTTTCTTTTTTCCCTTAAGTTATTAAAAAATATTGGCTATATTCCCTGTGTCCCGACACCATTTGTTTTTGTTGTTGTTGTTGTTTTGCGGTATGCGGGCCTCTCATTCTTGTGGCCTCTCCCGCTGTGGAGCACAGGCTCCGGACGCGCAGGCCCAGCGGCCACGGCCCACGGGCCCAGCTGCTCCGCGGCACGTGGGATCCTCCCGGACCAGGGCACGAACCCATGTCCCCTGCATCGGCAGGCGGACTCTCAACCACTGCACCACCAGGGAAGCCCCACCATTTGTTGAAGAAGCTATCCTTTCCTCACTGTGTACTCTTAGCACTCCTGTTGACTATACATGTGTGGGTTTGTTTCTGGGCTCTCAATTCTGTTCCACAGGTCTATATGTCTATTTTTATGCCAGTACCATACTGTTATTTTGTTTGTTTGTGTTTTTCTTTGTGGTATGCGGGCCTCTCACTATTGTGGCCTCTCCCATTGCGGAGCATAGGCTCTGGACGTGCAGGCTCAGCGGCCATGGCTCACGGGCCCAGCCGCTCCACGGCATGTGGGATCCTCCCCGACTGGGGCACGAACCCGTGTCCTCTGCGTTGGCAGGCGGACTTCTCAACCACTGCGCCACCAGGGAAGCCCAACCATACTGTTTTAATTACTGTTGCCTTGTAATGTGTTTTGAAATCAGGATATGTGATGCCTCCAGCTTTTTCCTTCTTTCTCAAGATTGCTTGGCTATTCACGGTCCTTTGTGGTTCCATATGAATTTCAGGATTGTTTTTCTATTTCTGTACAAAATGCCATTGGGATGTTCATAGGGACTGCGTTGAATCTATAGATCACTTTGGGTAGTATGGATATTTTTCTCTAAGATGGCCCTCAACAATCCCTGCCTGGTAGTATTCATCCACTTGTGTAATCACCTCCCCTTGAGTGTGAGCTGGATCTAGTTAATCACTTCTAATGATAGACTATGGCAAAAATTATGGGATGTCACTTCCAAGATTAGGTTAGACTTCTGTCTAATTCTCTTTCTCTCTTTCTCTCTCTCTCTCTCTTTCTCCCTCCATCCCTCATGTGCTTCCTCTCTCTCTCTCTCTCTTCCTCTCAGGGAAGCTAGCTGCCCCATGGAGAGGCCCACATGGCAAGGAACTGAGGGAGGTTTCTGGCCAAGAGCCATGGAGGAACTGAGGCCCTCAGTCAACAGCCTGTGAAGAACTAAATCCTGCTAACAACCACATGAATGTGCTTGGAAGCAAATCCTCCCTCAGTTGACCCTTCAGGTGGTAGCTTTCTGAGAGACTCTGAACCAGGGGTACCGAGCTAGGCTGTGCCCAGATTCCTAACACAAAAAACTGAAATAATAAATGTTTGTTGGGAATTCCCTAGTGGTCCAGTGGTTAAGGTCCTGTGCTTCCACTGCAGAGGGCACGGGTTTGAACCCTGGTCAGGGAACTAAGATCCCCCGCATGCAGCCAAGAACTAAATAAAAACATTTTTTTAATAAAAATAAAAACTAAATGTTTGTTGTTCTAAGCCACTGAGTTTCAGGTAAACTGTTACACAGAAATAGATAACTAGTACAGTAACCACTCTCCCATTTCCATTGTCACCCTCCCTGACACTATGTCTGCTCTTGCTTGGGGCCTCTCATTCTCCATCACCAGCTGCTCCCCTACATAGATTTCCTCCTCATCCTTTGCAGGCTCTGACTCCCCACACCAGGCCTCTCTTCCATGACGACACATCCATCCACCTGTTTGGACTCTGATCTGCCCTCCACAGGGACACCTCCTCACCCTGCTGGGTCTCTGACACCACAGTATGCACCCCCATACTCCCCACCATGGATGCCTACCTTGCTCTGCCTCACCCAATGGCTTTAGGACTGGATTTTTCAGGAAGATGAGTCAAAAGGATAGTGTATGTGCATTTTGATTTTTAATATATATACTGTCAAGTTATCCTCCAAAAATCTTACATCAATTTACACTCTAAAAAAAAGGGACTTCCCTGGTGGTGCAGTGGTTAAAACTCCATGCTCCCAGTGCAGGGGGCCAGGGTTTGATCCTCAGTCAGAGAACTAGATCCCACATGCATGCTGCAACTAAGAGTTCACATGCCACAACTAAGGAGCTCACCCACTGCAAACAAGACCCAGTGCAACCAAATAAGTAAATAAATAAATTTACACTCTAGTCTCTCTCCCTCACCCTGTCCTTTTCTTGTCTCACAGGATGCTGGTTGGTTTTTCCTTCCTAGTTCTGTTTCTAGGTCTCATCCCAATGAAATGTCAAGTGGTTCAATTCTTCTTAAAACCACCTGCTGGGCTTCTCTGTACTGGCATGTCTAAATAGAGAGCATTTTCCTGCAAATCCTCTTTCACGCTCACTGACAGTTATGGGCTTCCATCCTTGGTCAGTGGGTTGTAATGCAGAGAAATATAAAGGAGGAAGAAGAAAGTATTTGTTTATAAAGAAGAGCGGTATGCTTTCCAACAGTTTGTGACAAGGATGCACATTCAAATTGTAGACCTACAGGAACTTTTTCAAAAAGAGTTACCTTGCCCTTTGTTAAGTTCTGAATTAGTACATATCAAGCCACGAAGGAGCTATTTCTTTCTCAGCGCATCTTTTAGCTTTCAGGTTGCAATTTGTGCACGTATGTGCATTTTCTCTAACTGGAGCTCTAGCTATTCTGGTTTTATGCCTCTGTCCCTTAAGGTAATACATATAATTAATATTTATAAAGCACTTTATGAAATGCAGTTAATTCATCACATCCTTACAACAGCACTATGGGTTTGAAATTTCTGCCTCTCTTTAACACATGGGGAAAAACTGAAACTCTCAGGGTGTGACTTACCCAAGGTCACACAGCTAGTTAGTGACAAAACTGGGGCTGGAACTCAAGTCTTCTGACTCCAAACCCTGAGATCTTTCTACTACATTGGGCTACCTCTCTGGGTTCTTCTCCTTCAAAGAAGTGTTCTTGAAGACTTGAGCTCCCCTTCCAAAGTGGAGCCTGAATCTGTAGGAACCTCTGCCCAGCCTGGCAGACTCAATTTGGCCAGGCTAAATCAGTTCTTTAGAAGTGATTTGTCCTAGGATTTACCTGCAGCTCTTTATTGCATCATTAAAATACAGTTTTTAAAAAATGTCTGGGGGATACTAAGATTATTACTCATTGAAAAAATACAAATAAAAAGAAATTGGTTCTACTCAATACTCTGTAATGACCTATATGAGAAAAGAACCTAAAAAAGAGTGGATATATGTGTATGTATAACTGATTCACTTTGCTGTATACCAGAAACCAACACAATACTGTAAATCAACTATACTCCAATAATAATGTTTTAAAAATTAAAAAAAGAAATTGGTATATTAGCCAAAAAGAAAAACAAAAAAAACCTCAAAATGTTCATCAATAACACCATGTTGGGGACTGGTTTTGCTGTTCAGTGGTGAACTTTAATTTAAGAAAATAAACCAGATGCCATTGAAACAAATTAAATGTCCTTCAAAGGGGACTGGTTAAATGAATTGCAGTATATAGATGTTAAAAAAGAATAAGGCAAATCAATATAAAGGTGTGATTTCCAAACTATACTGTTAAGTGAAAACAAATATATATATATATATATATATATATATATATATATAGAATAGAATAACTCCAGAAGGATACACAAAAAAATTGAAATACTGAATGTTCCTGGGAAGGACAAATGGGCGACAAGGGTAGATGGAGACTTACTTTTCACTATCTCTTTATTCCATTTCTTTATACCATCTGAATTTTACCATATGCCTGTATTACCTGTTAAAAATATTTTTAGTTATATCGTGCTTTACAATTTTTAGAGTATTTTTAAATATATGATTTTAGTTAAAATACATGGAATTCAAGGTAGTAAATCTTACACCTTTTTCATAGAGACCTTCAAACTGGTGTCTGCCTTCAACCTACTTTCCAGCTTCCCCCTCTCCAGCCCCTGCTCACTCCAGCCACACCTTAGAGAAGACTGATCTACACTCTTCCTCTCTCCTGCCAGCAGGGCCTCCAGCTCCACTCTCTCACTCCCTTCTAATTAATGTAACTAGGCATTGTGTTCCATAATTACATGGTTTGTCAGTGAAATCAATAGTTGCCTCCCTTGCGACAATGACATTTTAGCTCCATCAATCTCCCCAGAGCCCAGCAGCTTCTCTGGGCCAACAAAACCCCCAAGATTATTAACATGTTCCTCGACTCTCACTCATTTTCATGCATGCAAGTAAATGAGCAGAATCTCAAGTCACATGATTTGATACACCCTGCCCATGATTATCTGGAGATAAAATTACTATCAAATGTGTATCTTTAAGACTTTATCTAGGTATAGTTTACATATTACAAAATCCAGCATTGTATGCTTATGGCTCTGTGATTTCTAGTAAATGTATAAGTTGTATTTTTTTTTTTTCAGTACGCGGGCCTCTCACTGTTGTGGCCTCTCCCGTTGCGGAGCACAGGCTCCGGACGCGCAAGCTCAGCGGCCATGGCCCACGGGCCCAACCGCTCCGCGGCATGTGGGATCTTCCTGGACCAGGACACGAACCCGTGTCCCCTGCATCGGCAGGCGGACTCCCAACCACTGCGCCACCAGGGAAACCCCTAGAGTTGTATTTTTTAATGAGGTATTTTTAATGTATTTTTTTGATGATGATCTTAAGAACCTAACGTAAAATATCCTAGATCATATTAGGTTTCTGACATGACTCAATTTATTTCTTCTGGCCTCAACTCCCAAATTTGTTCCCTGCCCTACTCCTTAAAGGAAGAGATCTAATTCTATTGTTCCTTAAAACCATAGCATGTCAGAATTGGAAGGGCCCTTAGAAATCAACTAGAGATGGGAAACTAAGATCCACATAGGGCACATGATTTGCCTAAAGTCATATAACAGGTAAATGGCAGAGTCAGGACTAAAATCCAGGATTCTTGCTCCTAGGCCAATAAACTTCCCGTTACAGCACAGAGCCTCTTCTCTTAAGTATTGCTAATGTCCTGGAAATCAATACATCAACCACCATCAATAAATTTGTCCAGCTAAATCTAAAGATATGATGATGGAGGAAGTGCTTGGGTTGAGGTGGGTGTAGAGAACAGGTAGGAAATATAAGCTCTTTCCTTCATGATCCTTCTGGGTGAATTTCTTTCTTATTATGTAGCACAATTAACCAAGAAGATAGGCTCTTTTCTGCCCAGAGAAGGACCTTAGAGTTATCAGTCAAGAGTATCAATTATTATTATTATTATTACTCTTATTATTATTGCATTTTCTCCAGCATATGTTAACAAGATGAAATGAAACCAACATAGGCACTGCTTCCTGCTTTTGCCAAAAATTACGCTAGAATTAGCCTCTGTTCCCCATGGATTTGGGCCAGGGAAAGCAATTTCGCTTCTCATTTTGTTTTTCTAGTAATCAGTTTGTAACAAGTAAACAACTGGCGATAAAGCAAGAAGTACACTGTATATTTTTGTGTGACTGAACCTGAAATTGTTTTCTAGCATCAATTATAGTGGCACTTGGTGTCACCATAGCAGGAAGGACCTTGCCAACAACAGTTTTGAGGTACTGTATGTGGCGTTCTGAACCTAAGAAAACTCTAAAGTGTTCAGATTGACATGGAATCACTGTCAACTATTTTTTTATTCAAAATCATATATTTCCCCAGTAATTCCTGTCTAAGAATGTATCCTAAGAAAAAGCAGATATTTATGTACAAAGATATTCATCAGAATTTTTTATGAGTAAAATCTTGGAAATAATTAGAAGCAATTGGAAGTGATTAAATAAAATATGATAATTCCATAAAGGGGAATTTTATGCAGCTATTAAAGTCACCTTTTCAAATATTTTTGTCATTTTTAACAGCTTTACTGAGATATACTTTATATACCATAAAATTCACTGGTTTAAAGTGTAAATTCAAAGCTTTTTAGTGTATTTACAGAGTTGTGGAACTATCACTGTAACCCAGTTTTAGAACATTTTCATCGCCCCAAAGAGAAACTTATACCTATTAGCAGTCACTGTCCATATCCCCGACCGATAAATTGATAAGAAAAATACATAACTCAAAAGACGACTGGACAAGTAAAGGCAATCACAGAAGAGGACATACAAATGAATACTATACATATGAAAAGATGTTCAACTTTACAAGTGATAAAGGTAATGGAAATCAACACAAGATACCGTTTTCCCCCAATCAGATGGGCAAAAATGAAAAAGACTGATAACATCTGGTACTAGTAAGGGTGGGAGGGAAACAGGCATTCTCAGACACAGTTGGCAGGAGTATGAATTGTTAACAACTGTTTCTGGAAAATAATCTGGCGCCATTTATTTACTCTGTTTAAAGCACGTACATACCACTGCGGTCAGCAACCCCACTTCGGGAATCTATCCTATAGGGATTAAAGGATTAAAGTATCTAAGGATATACGTACAAAACTGATTGGTGCAGGGATTGCCAATTGCAGATCATTGTATACAGTATGATCCCACCTTTGTGCCGGGCACTGCTCTTGGCAGAAGCAATACATGCCTACTTTCAGTCCCCCCAGCAACCCCACGATCGCAGATCACATTCTCACTCTCCATGGGGGAAGCTGGGGCTTGGAGAAATGAAGCAGCTTGCTCTGGGTCTTACCCGCAGCTACCAAGTGGCAGAGCCAGCGTTCATATCCAGGTCCACCTGGTCCCCAAACCGAGATATCGTCCAAGAATGATAACTTTCTGGTTAGAACACCTGAAGCTCCCTCAGTGGGGGTGGGGCTGATCTTTGGGACATCGGTTTTTAAGACACAAAGTGAACTCCTGTCTCAATGAAAGGCATGGAAGTTTGTGAGGCTAGAACTGGGTGAGAAAGTAGTAAGTGGGGGACTGGATTGTGAGGAACATGTAAAATTCATTCATTTATCCATCCAGAAAATATTTATTAGCTTCTACTATGTGACAGGCACTGTCTAAAGCACTGGGGGAATCATCAATGAACAAAACAGAGAAAGAAGTCTGCCCTTGAGAATTTACGTTTGGTGGGGATGACGCAGACAATTAACAAATTATGCTTTCTATAACAAAATATACTTAATATACAATTTATTGTATAATATAAAGATAGATAGAGATAATATGTGAGATGGAGAATAGAGCTATGGAGGAAAATTAAGCAGGGAAAGGGGGTGGGAGGACGGGGGTGTTGGAGGGGACACTGTGATTTTAGAAATGGTGGCCAGAAAAGGACTCATCGAGAAGGAAATATTTAAGCAACGATCTGAAGGATGTGAGAGAAGAGCCATGCAGATATCTGGGGGAAGAGCATTCTAGCAGAGGGAACAAGGGACCCACAGTAAAAGCCTATCTATTATGTTCAAGGAGGAACAAGGAGTCCCAGGGGGTGGGACTGAGGGAAGGACGGGGACAGGAGTAGATGACGAGGTCAGAGAGGGACCTGGGAGCCAGACTATGGGTGCAGAGGCTTGCGGGCCATGACTTTACCTTGTCCTCAGAACGAGATGGGGAACCACTGGAGTTATAAGAAGAGGAGCGACATGATGTGACCTACCTTTTAAGAGGGTCTCTGTGGCAGCTGTGTTGGAAATAAATGGAAGGGAGGCAAGGATGGAAGAAGGAAGACCAAACAGAAGGCTAATGGCATGACTAAGGAGAAAGGTGATGGTGGCTTAGACCAGGGCGGTAGCGGGGAGATGTAAGAAGTGGTTAGATTCTGAATATATGTTGCAGGTAGAGTCAACAGGATTTGCTGATGATTTAGATGTCAGATGTGAGAGGAAAGCTTTTGCATGAGAAGCTGGAAAATTGGACTTGCTATTTACTGAGATGGGAAGGGACTGTGGGAGGGGCAGGCTAGGGGTGGTACAGACCAAGGGCCTGACTGACTGGTATGAGCTCACAGGGACAGGCCACTTCAGAACACCCAGCAGCTTCACTCCTTAAACTCTGTTGTGAATGAGACCCAGATATCTCAGGACTGAAAGGAGTCCTCCTAGGCTCTGCTAGTTTACACTCAGGGATTCCCTGCCAGTGAGGACTGAGGCTATCTTTTTCATCCTGAGGCTCTTCTAACTAAAAGCAAAACAGAAAAGCAAGAAATTCAAAAGCCAAAAGTTTCTTATATATCCGTACAGTGAACATAAACAGAAAGCCCAGCACCAGGCATATGGGAGGTGCCACAGGGAAAGGCGTCTGTTGAGGATGGAGAGAAATGGCCTCTCCAGAGTAGAGAGATGGAAAATCATGGTAGGCAGAATAATGCCACCTCTTAATCCCCAGTGGCTTGCTTTCAGGATAAGATTTAAAGGTTGTGAGCCTTCACCGATTTTTACAGGGGAAGGAGAGTTCATTTCCTTTCCCTGGCAGTTGGCCCTTCCCCAATTGGGAAGGATTCTCTCTCCTTCACTCAGTGTCACTTTTACAGCCCCTTCTGGAGACCTCCTACAATTTCCGCTCTCAGATTTTCAATTTATGCTGACGCTTGTGTCATACGTGAAAAACTTTTAGAGACCCCAACATAATCCACAATTGCAAAGCATTAGTACTGCCTGCCTGTTAAGCACACAAGGTCGTCCTGTGCGACGTGCTGACTCAAGTTGTCCACAGGTAGCACACATCTAATCGGAGGCTAATTAACGTTATCCAGAGAAACAAATGCTAAGAGCCACAAGAACGAGATAGAAAACACGTTATGAATTCAGCTCTGCATCACTTCTGTCTTCCAGGAATCAACAGGAGCCAAGGGTGTTGCCAGAGAGGCTTTCAAACCTCCACTAGCAAGGCCATCATTTCTGCCTTTGTTTCCTATTGCTATTCTGACAAATTACCACAAATTTCGTGGCTTAAAGCAACACAGATGTATTATCTTACAGTTCTGGAGGTCAGAAGTCCTACAATCAGAATACCAGCTGGGCAGCATTCCTTCTGGAGGCTCTAGAGGGGAGAATCTGTTTCCTTGTCTTTCCCAGCTTCCATAAGCCATCCACATTCCTTGGCCTGTGACCCCTTACCCCATCTTCAGAGCACATCACTGCAACCTCTGCTTCCATCGTCACATCTCCTTCTCTAACTCTGACCCTCTTGTCTCCCTCTTATAAGGACCCCGTGATTATGTTGGATAATCCAGGATAATCTTCCCATCTCAGGATCCTTAACATAATGACATCTACAAAGTCTCTTTTGCCGTGTGAGATAACAGGTTCCAGGGATTTTTTGTAGATGCTCTCTAGCAAGTTGAGGAAGTCCCCCCTCTATTCCTAGTGAAGTGAGAGTTTTTATTCTGAATGAGTGCTGCATTTTGTCAAAAAAGTCTTTTCTCCATCTACTGAGATGATCATGTAAATTTTCTTCTGTGAATATGGTGGATTACATTGATTAATTGTTGAATATTGAATTATTTTTTAAATTTTATTTATTTATTTTTGGCTGCGTTAGGTCTTTGTTGCTGCATGAGGGCTTTTCTCTGGTCGCAGTGAGCGGGGGCTACTCTTCGTTGTGGTGTGCGTGCTTCTCATTGTGGTGGCTTCTCTTGTTGCGGAGCACAGGCTCTAGGCGCGCGGGCTCAGTAGTTGTGGCCCATGGGCTCTAGAGCGAAGGCTCAGCAGTTGTGGCTCGCGGACTTAGTTGCTCTGCGGCATGGGATCTTCCCAGACCAGGGATCGAACCCGTGTCCCCTGCATTGGCAGGTGGATTCTTAACCACTGTGCCACCAGGAAAGCCTGAATATTGAATTACTGAATTAGCCTTGCATCCCTGGAATAAATCCCACTTGGTCATGCTATACGATTCTTTTTATACATTGTGGAAATCTATTTAATAATAACCTGTTGGGGATTTTTGCATCTGTGTTTATGAGAGTTACCAGTGTATAGTTTTTTGTTTATTGTGTGATATCTTTGGTTTTGATATCAGGTTAATACAATACTAACTTCATAAAACAAATTGAGAAGTAGTCCCTCTTCTTTTACTTTCTAGAAGGCATTGGTAGAATTAGTATAAATCCTTCTTCACATGTTTTGTATAATTCTCCAGTGCAGCTATCTGGGCCTGAAGGTTTCTTTTCTGGGAGTTTTTAAATGATAAATTCAATTTCCTTAATAGTTATAGGGCTGTTCAAGTAATCCTGTGGGTTTGAGAGGGAGTATAGTTGCGCCAGCACCTTGATTTTGGATTTCTTGGCTCCCAAACTGTGAGACAATAAGTTTCTGTTGTTTCTAAGCCACGCGGTTTGTAGTACTATGTTGCAGCCACCCTGGGAAAGATACCCAGTGTCTATTGATTGTCTTTTGTCAACCAATTGGTTTGATATCTTCCTGGTTCTTGGTCTGATGAGTGATTTTTGACTGAAACTTTGACATGTGGGGTATTATGTTATGAGACTCTGGATCCTATGTAAATGCTCTGTCTTAGCTGGCTTCCTGTGACACTTCTGCCGGGGGAAGAGGAAATACTGTCATGCTCCTGCCAGGTGGTGGTGAAAGTCCAGGTTACCCCTGAGCCTTCTTTCACAACTGAGGAGGGGCTGCTGAGTGAGGCTGGAAGTCCCAGCTCCCCACTCAGGCTCCGCTGGTACCTCCCTGGCCAAGAGGTGTAGATACCTTGTCACTGGCCTCCACGTGGCTTCTAGTGACACCATGAGGAGAGGCAGCCTCGTTACTGCTGGGCAGCGATGAAAGTCTTCACTCTCCTCCACGCCTCCTCTGACACCACCCTGGCAAGGGGCTCGGGGTGCTTCCTTACAACCTGGTGGGTGGAAATCTCAGCTCCCCACTTGGCCTTTGCTGATGGGGGTGGGGTGAGGCCACATTGTTTTCTGTAGCGCTTGGCTGGAGTAAAGCAGTTACTATCTAAACATTTTCTGTCACTCTAGGCTGTCCCTTTTCTGGCCTTTGGCTAAAGAGGCCCCACTTTTCTTGGGCTTTTTTGCCTGCATTCATTGTCAGTTCCAGGTTGCCCTCCTCGGCCATTCTGGGTTGTCACCTTCTTCAGCTCCAAGTCTAGGCTATATGAGGCATAAAGGAAACCTGAGGAACTCACCGCAAGATCATTCCTTGGGTCCTAAAATCCCTAGATGATCTGCCTTCTTCTCTCCACCTTTCAGAGTCTTCATATATTTGTTTCATATACAATGTCAAGAATTTTTAGTTGTATTTCACCAGAGAAATAGCAAAAAGTATGTGTATTCCATCTTCTAGAAAGCAGAAGTCCTGGACTTTAAAAAAAATTAATTCAAACAATATAGAGCAAAGGTAAAAACACTTTCTCACTCTCAGTCGCATTCAGAATCAAGAAAATGGGCAGCCTCAGGACCCAGGGATCTCTCTCTTAGGAAATACTACCCCTGGCTTTGCTATCCCTTAGTCAATTGGGAAACCCCAAATACACGCTTTAAAAAGAGTGTTTTGAGCTGCCTGTGTTCATTCCTATTCATCAGGGTTTGTTTGTTTGTTTGCTTTTTCAAATTGAGCTCCACAGAGGACCTTCCTCAGAATCACCTCGAGATACTTATTAAACATGCATTCAGACCTGCCGAATCAGAGTCCAGGACTGGAGACTTGGAACCAACATTTTAACAAGCGTCCTCTGCCCTCAAGAGATTCTGGTGTACCCTAACATTTGAGAACCACTGATCTAAGCCCGTGAGTGATAAAATTACTGAAACAGACCAGGTTTACGATGAAGCCCTGTAACAGTCCAAGAGGCTATCCTTCGGGGACTATTAATCATTAATCAGGGCCCTCTAGACCGACTGGATCAACCAGTTACTAATCCCCCTCATTGTCTTCACAGCCAGTCACTGCTGTGCTTCTTTGCACAAATAACATCTTGAAAGTCCTCAGCTAGTGCTTTGCTACATTTCACTTGCTGCTCAGAGCTATCATTCTGGTAAACCTACCAAAGACAATGAAACTTGTCTGACAGGTTTTATTCTCAGTGAAGTCACACTGGGTCCAGTGAACACAAACCATCCTTTCAAATAATCCATTTTAGATTGTCTCCTGGAATCAGCATCAAACTTACTGATCTGTCTGTTACACTTCCTCTCTTATTTCCTTTTTTGAAACCTATGATCACATCTTCCTGTCATCAGGCCTCTAGCACCTCTCCTAGTCTCCACATTGATGAAAATAAAAGTATCCTCAAGAGTGGTTTAGGGTTCTCATTTGCAAGCACTCCCAATACTCCGAGAGATGTAATTTGTCCAGACTGGAGACTTGGACTTGGTTAAAGCAATGAGATGCTCTTTAGATAACCATTTTATCCATCCTGGACTTTTCTTCCTTTACCAATGTTTGGTCTAGACTCTTGTTATTCAGAGTGGGGCTGGAAGACCAGCTGCATCAGTGTCACCTGGGAGTTTATTAGAAATGCATATTCTTGGGCGCCACCCAGACCTATTGAGTCAGAATCTCCATTTTAACAAAATCCCGAAGTGATGCATGTGCATGTTAAAGTTTGAAAAGCCCTGGGCTAGACTTTTCAGTATGAAAATTTCTCCTTAACAGAAATATAGGTACAAAGTGAGCGCAGAGGAGTTCTGCTCTGTCTTTATCATCCATCACTACATCATTGTCAATTGTATCCCTTTCTTGATTTTCTTCCTGCTCTTAACATTACTTGTGAAAAGCTCTTTATGGTGACCTTACCATTCTTTGACAGTCCCAGGTCTACATCTGGTTGTTTAGTCTTTTGAACACTGTTTATGCAGGTCTATACCAGCCTCCTGCACTTATCAGTGGCCTTGTGGGCCTCCTTTCCAAAGTTAATCTGCTAAGGACTGAAGGGAAGGGACCTTTCTTCATCAAGAATCCACAAGGGACAGTAATTCTCTGCACAGGGAAATCTGTTGCAGTCCAGGCTACAGAGCCATCAGGAGTTGCTACGTCCCTCTCTTTCTGCACAGACCCTCAAACAACTTTAGATTTTCAAAAGGGTCCCTAAGACTGGCCCCTGAAGGATCTTGTACTTATTCCAGAAAAGTAGACTATTCCACCTTTGGCTCCCAGTAAGTTATATATGCTTATTAGTAAGCATAGACCTGTAAGACCACACACCACTTTCAAGTGTCCCACCCCATCCCATTTGTTTCTGGGAGTCCCACCCTGGTCTGTTTGTTTTTCCTATACCGTTCCAGCTTCCACTTCTCCACCCCCTCTGCTTGCAAGGCTACTTAGAGCAATCTGACTGCTTAGCGTCCATGATGAGATACCAATGTCCATGCTACCAGTGCTTTCTGTAGCTCCTCCCAAAGCCTGCAAGCCTTGGGGTGCCCAAGTGGCTCTGGATTAGATGGGTATCCTCCCAACTCTGTGCCATCCTCTGTCACCTGGGCCTTGAAACAGCCCTGCCTTCGTTCAGTCTCTCAAAGTCTCCCTCCAGCAAGTCCAGCAATTCATGGTTCTCATTTGCTTAACCATGGAAGTTAAAGGTCCAGAAAAGGAATCCATGCCATTTTATCCCCTCAGAGCTCCTCTTACGTTTGTCTAGGCCTCTTCACCACCAAAAACTCTTTTCTCTTGGTTACAAAGCAGAAGACCCCACATATACGAATGGAAACAAAAAGACACTGATAGGTGTTTGGGGGAGAGGGAGGAGGGAGATTGTATACTTTAGTAGCAACTGGCTTCCAGTCAAGTCGATCAAAAGTGCCCAGTTATCACTGCATTTGTTTAATTTCCAAACACTTAGGGAATTTCCCAGTTACCTTTCTAATTATTGATTTCTAATGTAATTCCTTTATGGTCAGTGAACATACTCTCTATTATATTCATCCTTTTAAATTTATTAACATTTTCATTATGGTCCAGCATGGTTTCCCAAGCTGAATGTTCCTTGCGCACTTGAAAAGACTGTGTCTTCTGCTGTCGTTGGAGGGAGAGAGATATTTAAAATGTCAATTAGGAAAAGTTGATTGACGGTATCTTAATGATCGTCTCCTTGTTCTATTGATTACTGAGAGAGGAGTGCTAGTCTTCAAATATAATTGTGGATTTGTCTATTTCTCCTTTAAGCTCTACCAGGTTTTGCTTCACGTATTTCACAACTCAGAATTCTGTCTCCTTATGAATTGAGCCTTTCACCATTAGAAATATCCTTCCATATCTCTGGTAATACTCCTTGTCTTAAAGTCTACTTTATCTGATGTTAATATAATCACTAGATTTCTTATGCTTCATGTTTGTGTAATATATATTTTTCTGTCCTTTGACCTTTTTTCTTTTGGCTATGCTGTGCAGCTTGCAAGCACAGAGTCCTAACCCCTGGACTTCCAGAAAATTCCCTGTCCTTCTACTTTAACCCAAGCATTTAAACTGTTAAACTGGGTTTCTTATAGGGCAGGCTTTTAAATTTATTTATTTATTTATTTATTGCCAGTCTGATAACATCTAGCTTTTATTTGGAGCACTTACTACGTTCACTGTAATAACTGATATGGTCGTTTCCAAGTCTCCCATCTTGGTATTTTTTCCTATTTGTTCTACCTATTCTTTGCTCATTTTGTCCTCTTTTTCTCCCTTCCTTAACATTTCCTGAGTATTTTTAGTACTCTATTTTGGGTTTTTAGCCATATGTCTTATTTTATTGTTTAGTAGTTGATCTGAGCATCACAATATGAATCCGTAACTTATCACAGTGTACTTTGAATTAATATTGTACCAATTCACATAAAATGTAAGAGCCTTATAACAGTACACTTCCTTTCACTCCTCCTTCCCATTGTAACATTGTTTCCATGCACTTTTACTTCTAAATAGATTACAGACCCCACAATACACTGTTATTCTTTTTGTTTAAAACAGTCAGTTGTCTTTTCAGTACATTAAATGAAAAACAAGCCTTTTATGTTTACCCAGATATTAACCGTTTCTAGTGCTCTTCATTCTTTCACGTAGCTCTGAATTTCCAGCTGGTATAATTTCCCTTCAGTCTGAAGAATTTCCTTTAATATTTCTTATGGAACAAGTCTGCTGGGGATGAATTACAATTGGTTCTCATTATTTGAAGTACTGTAGTTATGTTCTATAGAGTCACCACGCACGCTGAGGTAATGAACCCTGAACCCGTGCCCCTAGGGGAAATACAGGGTTAGGTTCCTACTAGCCTCTGGTCAAAACATGTTCATCAGTGGATCAGTAAGTAACCTTGTTTTATGTGTTTCTGTTTAAAGATACCTTATTTAATATACAGTTGGTTCATTAGCATTGAACTCATGCCTAAACAAAACTTCTCTAACACATGGACTTTCTCTGTGAGGCACATCAAGCCTTCTTGCACTTGGGAATACTAGGCAGCACTTCAGCACTACCCTTGGGGGTCATTTTAAATAGCAAAATCACCAATAAAAATGTGGCACTAAATAGACCACAGCAATGACATTTTTTTTACAACATGAGAGCTGAAACGAGAAGGCATTGCTCTGCTTGACCTCAGCTGAGAATGTACACTTCCGGCAATTCAAATTTTTGCCACTCTGTGCGTGCCCCTGAATGACTTCAAAAGTGCCACAAGAGGGAATTCCCTGGTGGTCCGGTGGATGAGGGTGTTCACTGCAGCATTTCTTGAAGTAGTGAAACACAGGAGCCAATCTAAACGGCAATCAACAGGGACTGGCCAACTGATCAAGATTCAACTAGATGATGAAAGAAAGAAAGAGGTACGTTGATATGTGGTCAAAATATACAGTTCAGTGAAAGGAAAAAAAAAACAGGAGCAGAGTAGTATAAATAACATGATCTCCTGTGTTTGTGTGTGTGTGTGTGTTTAAAAGGGATACACACACACACCATATGCTTGTATATAAAGCAAATTTTCTAGAAGGATAAACAAGAAAATGGTAACAATGGTTACCTCCAGGGAATGGAGCTGGGGATGAGGGTGAAGGGAAAGATGATTTTACTTTTCAATTTTGAGGGCTTATTTCTATTTTGGCTTATTTTCTCAATAAAAATAGGGCGCTTTTTTTTTTTTTTGGTTCTTTTCCTGATTACATAAGCAATATATGTTTATACATTTTTCATATTTAACTCATTTTTTGAAATAATCTCAGACATATAAAAGGCGCAAAACAAGAACAAAGAATTTCTTATACCTGTCCCCCAGCTTCCCCAATTGTTAACATCTTACAGAACCACAATCAATTATCAAAACTAGGAAGTTAACATTGATATGATACTTTTGACTAACCCACAGAGCTCATGCAGAAGTTGTCAGCTGCCCCACTGCTGCTCTTTTTTTGGTCCAAGACTCAATCCAGGATCCTACTTTGTATTTAGTTGTCATTTTTCCTTACTCTCCTCAATTCTGTGATAGCCCCTCGCTCTTTCTTTGTTTTTCATGATCTTGACACTTTTGAAGAGTAATGGCCAGTTATTTTGAAGAATAGCTCTCAATTTGGGTTTGTCTGATGTTTTCTTGTGATTAAATTTGGGTTATGCATTTTGGGGAAGAAAACCACGGAAGTGATGGCAGGCCCTTCTCACTTCATTATATCAGGAGGCGCACGATGTCAATATTCTCATTCCAGATGATGTTCACTTTGATCATTTGGTTAAGGGGTGTCTGCTAGGTTTCTCTATTGTAAAGTTACTACTTTTTCTTTTGTAATTAATAAGTTTCTTGTGGGGAGATAGTTTCAGACTATGTAAATATCCTGTTTCTCATCATACTTTGCCCATTAATCTTAGCATCCAGTGATGATTCTTTTTTTTTTCTATAGTGAAAGTTTTAGCAAGTGTCATGGAGATAAATGCCTCCAGGACCAGGCAAGGTGGCAGGTGGGGCTGGTGACCCACAGGTGAGGTCTCATCTAGAGGGGGTGTCTCAGGTGCAGGATGCGGACCCAAGGCTGCCGGAACTTATTTTTCAAGAGAATTGAGAAACCCAGATTTTTATATGGGCGGTCCTTTTTTTTTTTTTTTGGCTGCGTTGGGTCTTCATTGCTGCAGGCAGGCTTTCTCTAGTTGTGGTGAGCGGGGGCTACTCTTCCTTGCAGTGCGCGGGCTTCTCATTGCGGTGGCTTCTCTTGTTGTGCAGCACGGGCTTTAGGTGCGTGGGCTTCAATAGTTGCTGCGTGTGGGCTCAGTAGGTGAAGCGCGTGGGCCCTAGAGCACACGCTCAGCAGTTGTGGCATGTGGGCTTAGTTGCTCCGAGGCATGTGGGATCTTCCCCAACCAGGGCTCAAACCCATGTCCCCTGCATTGGCAGGAAGATTCTTAACCACTGCGCCACCAGGGAAGTCCAGCTCTTAACACTTCTTCTATATGTAATAGCTCAAAACAGAACATTCCAAATGTCCAACAATAGTAAACATAACTAAGTTGTGGTATATTCCTACAATAAAATACTATACAGCAGTTCTTCTTAAAAATGTGGTCTGTGGGACTTCCCTGGTGGCACAGTGGTTGAGAATCCGCCTGCCAATGCAGGGAACATGGGTTCGAGCCCTGGTCCAGGAAGACCCCACATGCCGCGGAGCAACTAAGCCCGTGAGCCACAACTACTGAGTCTGCGCTCTAGAGCCCGCGAGCCACAACTACTGATGCCCGTGCGCCTAGAGCCCATGCGCTGCAACAAGAGAAGCCACTGCAATGAGAAGCCCGCGCACCGCAAGGAAGAGTAGCCCCTGCTCACTGCAACTAGAGGAAGCCCGCATGCAGCAACGAAGACCCAACACAGCCAAAAATAAATAAATAAATAAGTAAATTTATTTTTAAAAAATGTGGTCTGTGGACCCCTGGGGAATCCCCAAAACCCTCTTAGGGGGTCCTCAAGGTCAAAGCTCTTTTCATAATAATACTAAAAGGATATTTGCCTTTTTCACTACATTGACATTTGCACTGCTGGTGCAAAAGCAAAGGTAGATTAAAAAAAACTGCTAGCGCCTTAGCACAGATCAAGGTAGTGATACCAACTGTACTGCTATTCACTGCCTTCTTCACCCCACACACTCACAATGAACAAAGTCCTTGATGAAGCAGTATAAAAATTAATTGTATTAAATCTCAACCATTGAGTACATTTAAAAATTATTTTCCATGGGATAAAATGGGAAGCATGCATAAAGCACATCTGTTACATATCAATGTGCAATTATTGCCCAGAGGAAAAGTACTCGTTTTTGTGAGCTGAACTAGATGCTTTTTTTCATGGAACACCAATTTTGCTTGAAAAGATGACTGACAGACAAACTCTAATTATTCAGATTGAGGCTTTTGGCAGACAGTTCCTTGAAAATGAACGAGGTGAGTCTGTTACTTAACTGACAGTGTTTGCTTTCAAATAAAAACACAAATTTTGGAAAAACTATCCACCACCATGAACTTGACAGCTTCCCAAATGCTTAAAGACTTTGCTGATGAGATCTGCGCTAATACTAACAAATGTGATTTTTTTTGATAATGTATAGTAAAATGTGTCAACACTTGGAAGGTCTGCATACCTGAGTGAAACAATATTTTCCAAATGACCAATAGAGAATGTTACAAAATGAAGCATGGGCAAAAGACTGATCGAAGTGCAGGATAGATTAATGGATTTTTTAAACAATTGTATTAAGAACTGACACACAATAAACTGTACATATTTAAAATATACAATTTGATGTCTTGACACATGTTGACACCCATGAACCCAGAACAATAATCAAGATAATGAGCATTACCTAAAACCCGCAAAGTTAGCTTATGTCTCTCTGTAATCATTCTCTTGCACCTCTCTCTCCTCCCCACACCATCCCAAGGCAACCACTGATCTGCCTTCTGTTACTATAGATTCGTTTTCATTTTCTAGAATTTTATATGAACAGAATCATATAGTGCACACTCTTTTGGTCTAGCTTCTTTTACTTAGCGTAATTATTTTAAGATTTATCCATGTTGTTGCATGCAGTATTCCATTGTATGGGTACACCACAATTTATCCATTCACCTATTGATGGACATTTGGGTTGTTTCTAGGTTTTGGCTATTATAAATAAAGCTGCTACGGACATTCTTGTACAAGTCCTTGTATGTACATTGGCTTTTATTTCTCTTGGGTAAATACCTAAGAGTGGAATGGCTAAATTATATGGTAGGTGTAACACTACCATATGTAAAATAGATACTAGTGGGAACCCGTGGTATAGCACAGGTAGCTAAGCTCGGTGCTCTGTGATGACCTAGATGGGTGGGATGCGGGGGGAGAGTGTGGGGGAGGTCCAAGAGGGAGGGGATATATGTATACATATAGCTTATTCACTTCGTTGTACAGCAGAAACTAACACAACATTGTAAAGCAATTATACTCCAATTTTTTAAAAAAAAAACATTTCTAGAAACTGCCCAAATGTTTTCCAAAGGGATTTCCTGACCTTTAATCGACCTTTAAACGAGGACTGTTTCTTGTCTATCCAGCTCCAGAGGCAACTTGACAATGGAAGGTTAATTAACCAGCCACCGACAAAGTAAATGAACACGACCTGAGGTTCTCTGAAAGGTTCAGACCAGTCTGCTCCACCCATCGCAGGTAAGTCAGTAAATATGTACTGCACACCTATGTGCAATGCCTCGTATGAGACATTGCTGTGGACAGAGAAGCAGGTGCCACTACCTGTCTGGAGCTGTACTAGGAGTTAGGGACTCACAGGTACGTAAGACCCATGGCTTGCCCTAGTTCATGGTCTAGAGGGGAAGACAGACACTTGGATGATGATGACAAAAGATGTCAAGTTCTAGGACAGAGGTGAGCACAAAGCGCTATGGGAGCATGGGAGAGCGAATATTAGCTGGAGGGGGGAGGGGAGGGAAGTAGTTTGGTGCCTGGGAAGGTGCTCAAGAGGAGGCATTTCAGGTAGGTCCCCAGGGTCACTAGTTTACCTGGTAGTAAAGAGGGGGAGGAGGATGCCACTGCAGGTAAAGGAAGCAGCACGAAGAGGGGACGACATGGGTGCATGTGTCTGTACATATCTGGGGAAGGAAATGGCTGGGGCATCGGACAGAGTGGCAGGTGGGCCTGAAAAGCCGACAGGGGCCATGAAAACCACACTAAGGGTTTTACCTTCACCTTGACAAGTATGTCTTCTGCCTCCCAAACAAACAATATTATTTTCTGCCACCATTCCCTTCTCCACTTGCCTGGACAGTGCTTTTCTATCCTCTTCACCTCCTACCCAAATCGGATCAACTTTATTCATTAAGTCATACATTTACACATTTACCAGATTTATTGGGTGTTTTGCAACATACTAATGGTATGTCTCTTTGGCCTGCTCATTTGTATCTATTGCTAATTGATGCACAAAACTCAAAGATAGCAAAACGGTGCATGGTCCCCATCCTAGTGCCTCCCCATCATCATTCCTGTGCCCTCTGGGGTTTGGCCAAGACCTCTGGAAGCCAGGCCTTCCCAGCCCCACCCAGTGTCAGTGTTCTGACATATTTGCCAAGACTCTCGTTCATACTCACTACCACATTTCTCACATTCTTTTTTGTTTTGTAAAATACAACTATTTTCATTAAAATGTGTTATATATATTAACATGTAATGAAGTTGTTATTTTTAAATTAATTAAATAATTTTTAAATTTCTCAGTTTTAATTTCCAATACAGTAAATATCAATAGACATAATCCACAGAAACAAAAGTTCTTTAGGTTCCTCAGTAATTTTTATAAGTGGAAAGGGGTTCCAAGACCACAAAGTCTGAGAACTGCTATATAGCAATGAAAATGATCAACCACTGCTATTCACAACATTTATAAAATTCACCCACACAGACACAAAAGCATAGATCCTGGATATTCCATATATATAAAGTTCTGAAACAAGAAAAACTAATTTATGATGTCAGAAATCAGGATGGTGGTCACCTGGGGGAAGAAGCGGGTAGTGGTTCAGAAGAGGGGCACTAGGGGGTTCTGGGACATTGTCACTGTGCTGTTCCTTGGCCTGAGTGCTAGTTATCCAAGAGTGTTCAACTGGTGCTAATCCACTGGTGTTTCATGCATTTTCTTATCCATGTGCTTGGCTTTGCTTTTTTTTTTTTTTTTTTTTTTTGCGGTACGCGGGCCTCTCACTGTTGTGGCCTTTCCCGCTGCGGAGCACAGGCTCCGGACGCGCAGGCTCAGTGGCCATGGCTCACAGGCCCAGCCGCTGCGCGGCATGTGGGATCTTCCCGGACCGGGGCACGAACCCGTGTCCCCTGCATCGGCAGGCGGACTCTAAACCACTGCGCCACCAGGGAAGGCCCTTGGCTTTGCTTTTTGAACAATTGAAAAAATATGCCTCCGTGAATCTTAGCTCTGCCATCTTCTTGTTGTGAGTTGGAAAAGTTACTTGGCCTCTCTTCATTTACTCAACCAACAATTCTTGAGGACTTAGCACCAGGCAGTGTGGTACACAGCAGGCGCAGGACAGCATGGAATGCGCAGCCTCAGCTTTGTCTAGTGCAGTGCAGGAGAGACAACCATTGAAAACGTCATCACAGGGGTGCTAAGTCTTGCAAAAAGAGAGGTACGGGCGCTGTAGAATGTAGGAGACTTAAGCTTCACAGTGAGTCCGGGATGAGGAGCCGACACTTAGCTGAGCTGTGAAAGATGAGTAGGAGTAAAGCCACAAAGGAATGGAGAGAATTGCCACTTGACATCTCTGCTTGGCTGTTTAACAGGTGTCTCAGTCTTTTTTTTTTTTCCTTGCGTAATCTTTTCTTTTTTTTTACTTTTTTTTTTTTTTAAAGAAGATGTTGGGGGTAGGAGTTTATTAATTAATTAATTAATTTTTGCTGTGTTGCGTCTTCGTTTCTGTGCGAGGGCTTTCTCTAGTTGTGGCAAGCGGGGGTCACTCTTCATCGCGGTGCACGGGCCTCTCACTATGGCGGCCTCTCTTGTTGCGGAGCACAGGCTGCAGACGCGCAGGCTCAGTGGTTGTGGCTCACGGGCCCAGTTGCTCCGCGGCAAGTGGGATCCTCCCAGACCAGGGCTCGAACCCGTGTCCCCTGCACTGGCAGGCAGACTCTCAACCACTGCGCCACCAGGGAAGCCCCTACTTTTTTTTTTTTGATTGAAGTATAGCTGATTCACAATGTCGTGTTAGTTGCAGGTGTATGGCAACGTGATTCAGTTATATTGTTTATCTTCTTTTTCAGATTCTTTTCCATTATAGGTTATTATAAGATATTGAACATAGTTCCCTGTGCTATACAGTAGGACCTAGTCGTTTATCTATTTTATATATAGTAGTGTATATCTGCTAATCCCAAACTCCTAATTTAGCCCTCCCCACTTCCCCCTTTGGTAACCATAAGTTTGTTTTCTATGTCTGTGGGTCTCTATCCATTTTCTATATAAGTTCATTTGTATCATTTTTTGGCATCTCAGTCCTAATACGATCCTGCCAAACTCTTGGTCTCCCCCTCCCTTCCCCCACCACTTGACCAGCCTGCTCCTACCATCTTCACCACATCAGAAATGGCAACTTCATCCCTCTGACTCCTCAGGCCAAAAACTTTAGAATCATCCTGAATGTTTCCCTCTGTCACACCCCATATCCAGTGCCAGCTTCTCTTGAAGCTGATAAAGTTTTAGTTTCAGGGACCCTCACATTCCAAGGCCCTGGACAGGTCCCTAGGAATGTGTTCACATTGTCATACATTTTTGTATAATTGGTAAAGATATTTTAACTGCGGTCAGTTAAGACCACTGTTTCCTTCCACTCCAACTTTCCTTCCATCACATTTCCCCTTGTGTTGCATGGTATTGGAGTGACCATGGACATTTTGGGATCCTGCTTAGGGGAAGTTAAGATGGGGACACATTTAGCTGGGCATTTATGTGGTTTGCATTCACTTCCTGGTGTCATGACAGAACACTGGGAGACCACAAGTCATATTGGGATGGGAATCTGTCCTATGGCACTTGGCACGGGCAGTATAAAGGTCATAGAAGTGACACAAGGTTTGATATGTACACAGCCAGAACCTAGTCTATGGAGAATTCTCCCAAATTATAGAATTACATGCAGAGGATTTGGTTCTTATTGATGTCTAAATAAAAAATGGAATTTCTCTGGGACTTCCCTGACAGTCCAGTGGTTAAGACTCTGTGCTTCCATTGCAGGGGGCACAGGTTCAATCCCTGGTTGGGGAACTAAGATCCCACTTGCCACGAACCCAAAAAGAAAAGAAAAAAAAGATGGAATTTCTGTCTTGCTAACAATATACTGGACAGGGACTTCCCTGGTGGTGCAGTGGTTAAGAATCCGCCTGCCAATGCAGGGGACACACGTTCAAGCCCTGGTCCGGGAAGATCCCACATGCTGCGGAGCAACTAAGCCCGTGTGCCACAACTACTGAGCCTGCGCTGTAGAGCCTGTAAGCCACAACTACTGAGCCCACGAGTCACAACTACTGAAGCCTGCGCACCTAGAGCCCGTGCTCCACAACAAGAGAAGCCACCGCAGTGAGAAGCCTGTGCGCCACAATGAAGAGTGGCCCCTGCTTGCCGCAACTAGAGAAAGCCTGTATGCAGCAACTAAGACCCAACACAGCCAAAAATAAAATTAATTAATTAAAAAAATATATATACTGGATAATGCAGCATACATAATTATAAGTGCAGCCTGCTCTTTTGTTCTTTTTGATGGAAATCCCATTAAGTAAAATGGACCGGAATCCCTATGTTTGTAGGGCACACACCTGTAGCAGTACTACAAGCATTGAGTGTGTGTGTGAGGTGATGTCTGCTTGATGAATCCCAGCACACAAAATCATGTCTTAGAGTATCTGACCCATCCGTCTTGTCCTGACAAAGCCTGACTCGTTGTGATTTTTTTCCTCACTTTAAATACGTACTCACTTTCGTACTTAATTTTGTACTCTTTTTTTAAAAACAAGGTCCCACAAATCTTATAATCTTCAAGCCCTACACATAGACTGCAGCCCTACTCATACTCTATATCCAACCAGCAAGTCCAGATGGCTGCACTGTCAAAATATATCCATAATCCAACCCCTTCTCACCACCTCGACTGCTACTACCCCAGCCCCAGCTGCCACCGTCTCTCACTTGGCTTACTGCAGTAGCCTCCTGACAGTAGCCTCTCCCTGCTTCATCCCCATCATCCCCCACCCCCGACAGTCTATTCTCCACATAGCAGACAGAAGGATATTTTCACGACGTAAATTAGATTATTTAACTATTCTGCTTAAAACCCTCCGATAGTTTCAGATATCTTTTTTTTTTTTGCGGTACGCGGGCCTCTCACTCTTGTGGCCTCTCACGTTGCGGAGCACAGGCTCCGGACGCGCAGGCTCAGCGGCCATGGCTCACGGGCCCAGCCACTCCGCGGTATGTGGGGTCTTCCCGGACCGGGGCACGAACCCGCGTCCCCTGCATCGGCAGGCGGACTCTCAACCACTGCGCCACCAGGGAAGCCCAGCTTCAGATATCTTGCTTGGAGAAAAACGAAACTCCGTAAAGCAGCCTGCCCGCCCCGTCATGATCTAGCCTCCAGTGGCCAATCTAGCATCATCTGCAAGCATGCTTCCCCGTGCTCACTCCACTCCAGCCAAACCATGCTCCTTGCTGTCCCTCAAACACACCCCACAAGGTTTCCTCCTCCCCACCCCTCCACAGAAATTCTTCCTTCAGACATCCATATGGCTTTTTCTCTCACCTCCAAGTCTTTGCTTAAGTAGCACCCTCTCAGGGAGGCTTACCTTGATCGCTCCATTAAAAATCTCACCCACCCACCCTCCTTTGCACTCTTGATCCCTCTTACTCTGCTCTCTACTTTTTCTTTCTAAAACACTAGGCAGTTTACTTATTGATTATGTTTATTCTCTTGAATCTCTCTCCTCCTAGACTGCAAGCTCACAGGCACAGGAATCTTAACTTTACTTACTGGTATATCCTCAATACTTAGAATAGTGTCTAGCACCTAGTAGGTACTCAATAAATATTTGTTGAATGAATGAATAAATGAACCAAGGGTGGGAAGAACATGTGAAAAGTTCCAGAGATGAGAGATGTGCGGCTTATTCAAGGAATTCAAAGAAGTCTCAAGGAGTAAGTCAAAAAGGAAAGTGGCTCAAGCTGGAGTCGGGCCAGGCAGGCGGGAGCCAGAGGGGGGAGGAATCTGTAGACCAGGATAAGGATATTGAAGTTCAGAGCAGGGAAAATCCATTGAGGAGTTATAACCAAGGGAGTGGTGTGATCGTAGTTCAGAGACATCATTGGCAGTTGTATAGAAAAGGGAGCCCTGTGATGGTGATGGCAGGGGTTGGGGAGGGGGGTAAGGGGGTGAAGACTGGAAGCAAAGACACCGGTTAAGAGGCTATTGAAGTAGTTCAGGCAAGAGGCGATGGTGTCTCAAGACTATTTTGGATGGTGACAATGGATACGGAGAGAAGTGGAAAGACCTTTTATTTAGGAAGTAGAATCAGAAACCTCTGATGATGAACCAAAAGAAGAAGGACGTTTGATAAGAAGGGTGTGGTCATCTGTGCTGACTGCTGCTGGGGGTCAAGCTAACAAGGACTGAAAAGTAAGTGTCCATTGGAATTTAGTGACACGGAAGTAACAGGCGATCTTGTCAAGCGCATTTCCACAAAATATAGATGGTTAAAGTCAGCCTGGGCTGAGTGCATGGACAAGTGAGTGCGGTGTGAGGAAGTAGAGGCCACTTGACATATCGACAAAGCCCCTGACACCTAGTAGGCTCTCAATCCATACCACTTTCCTCCCTCCTTTCCCTGCATCAATGATGTTGCATAACTGCGATAATATTGCTAATTAAACTCTAGGTAAAAGAAAAAATGTTTAATTAAAATAATATCATAAGTAGTTAAATATTTACTGTTCGTTTGGTATCAGATTTCTTATGGTAAAATATTAAATTCAAATATTAATAAGGAAAACAGCTGGTTCTGAATATTCAGACTCCCAGAGGAACACAGTAATGAATCATTTTTAAAGCCGGACAGCTTCACACTTAATCTGCTCAAGGAATAGGAACACAGTCATTTTTCAATAATCGTTTTATAGAATGAATATAAATTTCTGATTAGTCTGTTCCCAAAATGGAAACGGCCTTTTAACATCATTATGATAAATATTTGTTGTAAGAAATTCAGGCATTAACCTAGTGTATATAGAAGAAAGGAGATTCAGAGTTTCAGTTTTGCAAGCTGAAAAATGTTCTGTAGATGGGTGGTGGTGATATTTGCATAGCAATGTGAATGTATTTAATGCGAATCAGCTGTACACTTAAAAAAGGTAAAAACAAATATCGTAAATTAACGCATATTGGTGGAATCTAGAAAAACGGTACAGATGAACTGGCTTGCAAGAAAGAAATAGAGACCCAGATGTAGAGAACAAACGTATGGACACCAAGCGCAGGGGGTGGGATGAATTGGGAGACTGGAATTAACATATATACACTAATATGTATAAAATAGATAAGTAATGAGAACCTGCTGTATAGCACAGGGAGCTCTACTTCACTTTGCTATACAGTAGAAACTGTCACAACACTGTAAAACAACTATACCCCAATAAAAAAAGGTAAAAATTAAAAAAAAAGGTTAATAGGGTAAACTGCATGTTGTGTATATTTTATAATTTTAAAAATAAATAACTTCTAAACAAAAGAAGAAAGGGAAGATAGCCCTCTAATCCCACTGCTTAAGTTGGCATATAGGATTCATCATTCATTCATTCAACAGATATTTACTGAATGCCTGCTATATGCCAAGCACATGTCTAGGTGCTGAGAACAAACACATTAGTGGACATTAGTGAACAAAACAACGTCCTTCCCCTTGTGGAACTTACTCCTAACGGGAAAGAAAGAAAATAAAAAAACAGGAGAGTATGTATCATGTCAGATGGTGATAAATGATAGAAAAATAAGGCAAAGAAGGGAGATAATGAGGTTGAGGTTGTAATTGTATATAAGGAAGGCCTCACTAATAAAGTGACATTTGAGCAGAGACCTGAAAGAAATGAGGGAGCGAGCCATGCAGACATCTTGAAAGAAGAGCTTTCCAGGCAGAGCGAACAGCCAAGGCCAAGATCCCAAGGCAGAAGCAGGTTTGGCATGTTCAAGGAACAGCAGAAAAGCCAGGGTGACTGGAGAGGAGTAAGTGAGGGGAGAGGAGTAGGAACGGAGGTCAGAGAAGTGTGGAGGGTCTCTGAAGGCCATAAGAAGGACTTTGGATTTTACTCTGAGTGAGGCTAGAAATCATTGGAGAGTTTTGAGCAGAGGAAGGACCTGATATGGCTTCAGCTTAAAAGAGATTACTCTGGCTGCTGCGCTGAGATTGGACTGAAAGAGGGCAAAGCAAGAAGCAGGGAGGAAAATTAGGAGGCTAGCGCAATTATCCAGGTGGGAAATGATGGTGGCTGAGACCAGGGTGGTGGCAGTGAAGACGGGGAGAGGTGATCAGATTCTGTACGTATGTGGCTGGTGGCGCCAACAGTGTTTGCTGAAGGGCTGGATATAGGCAGAGGTCGATCTAGGCTTTGAAAGACCTGAAGCTTATACAATTTGGGGGGTTCTCTGTTAAGAAGAAGGATACAAAATTAGATACAAAATGAACATTTATTTAAAATGAGAAAAGAAATCACAATATATCACAAATTTATAGAAGCTGACAAATACTACAAACATCAGAAAGTCTAGAAAATAACTTAAGATTAACTTCCTGACACACCCTTATAAAGCCTTTTACTATATAGTTTGTTGCATACTATTTATTCACCTGTCCATATGATAATTTTATAATATCTTCTATAAAATATCAGTAAGATAATTTTCTCTTCTAGCATAGTTGATCAAAATTTCTATTTTATCATCAAAAAGTCTACAAACAATAAATGCTGGAGAGGGTGTGGAGAAAAGGGAACCCTCCTACACTGTTGGTGGGAATGTAAATTGGTACAGGCACTATGGGGAACAGTATGGAGGTTCCTTAAAAAACTAAAAATAGGAACCTCCATATGATCCAGCAATCCCATTTCTTGGCATATATCTGGAGAAAACCATACTTCGAAAAGACACATGCACCCCAATGTTCATAGCAGCACTATTTACAATAGCCAAGACATGGAAGCAACCTAAATGTCCATCAACAGTTGAATGGATAAAGAAGATGTGGTACATATATACAATGGAATACTACTCAGCCATTAAAAGGAACAAAATTGGGTCATTTGTAGAGACATGGATGGACCTAGAGACTGTCATACAGAGTGAATTAAGTCAGAAAGAGAAAAACAAATATCGTATATTAATGCATATATGTGGAATCTGGAAAAATGATACAGATGAACCGGTTTGCAAGGCAGAAATAGAGACACGGATGTATAGAACAAACATATGGACGCCAAGGGAGGAAGTGGGGGTGGGACGAATTGGGAGACTGGGATTAACATAAATACTTATCTAAAAAACAGAAACAGACTCACAGACTTAGAAAACAAACTTATGGTTACCAAAGGGGAAAGGCGGAGGGAGGGATGAATTAGGAGGTTGGGATTAACATATACACATTACTATATATAAAACAGATAAACAACAAGAACCTACTGAACAGCACAGGGAACTCTACTCAGTACCCTGTAATAACCTATATGGGAAAAGAATCTGAAAAAGAATAGATACATGTATAACTAAATCACTTTGCTGTATACCTAAAACTAACACAACATTGTAAATCAACTATACTCCAATATAAAATATTTTTTTTAATTTCTGTTTTATTGATACTTTTATTTCAGTTTTATTATCGCTAGAGTTTTTAATTGCCATTGTGGTAATAATAAGACAGGTTTTGACAGGTGAGTCTTCTTTCTTTCTTACATATTAACTTCCTTCCTATCATATTTAAATTCTTATTCATCAAAAATTCCAGAAAACAAATACAAAATTGACCTGAAAACAAGATATTTATATGAGTGATATGAATGTATTTAAAAATTGACACTGCACCACATTGAGTTATGTAATTGTATAAAAATCACTCAATATTCCATATACTGAGCTATTGATTAATATGTTTTGGCTTTTTGTGACAAGAAAACTTGTTTCTTCAGGCTGCCTGCTGTGTCCATGATACTTTCATGTGCCATTTCATCAGAAACTTCCAGACTTCATCAGAACAAGATGAGTCAGATACACTAAAACATGATCCAATATGTTAAGATGCACAAAATATGCAAATTCATACATAGACAAAATCACAATGTGTAGTACTGCTACAGGCTGGTGCTCTGCAAAAGCAGGGTTTCTGATAAATTCTATTTCAAGATTCCCAGAAAACCTTGCTGTAGCCACTATGGAAACAGTATGGAGTACTTAAATGTAAGACCTGAAACCATAAAACTCCTAGAAGAAAACATAGAAAAGACTCCTTGACATGAGTCTTGACAATGATTTTTTAGATATGGTACCAAAAACACAGGCAACAAAAGCAAAAAAAAAAAAAGCATCAAGTGGGATTTCAAACTAAAATGTTTCTGCACTGCAAAAAAAATCATTCAACAAAATGAAAGGGCACCCTACAGAATGGGAGAAAATATTTGCAAATCATCTATCTGATAATGGGTTAATATCCAAAATATGTAAGGAACTCACAACTCCATAGCAAAAAAAAAAAAAAAAAAAAAACAATGAATAAAATCCAATTTAAAAATAGGCTGGACCAAAAAAGACATACAATGGACAACAGGTACATGGAGAGATGCTCAACATCACTAATCAACAGGGAAATGCAAATGAAAACCACAATGAGATATTATCTCACATCTGCTAGAATGGCTACCATCAAAAATACGAGAGATAAGAAGTGTTGGCAAGGATCTGGAGAAAAGGGAACGCTTGTGCACTGTTGGTGGGAATGTAAGTTGGTGCAGCCACTATAGACAACAGTATGGAAGTTCCTCAAAAAATTAAAAATAGAACTACCACATGATCCAGCAATCCCACTTCTAGGTATATATCCAAAAGAATTGAACTCAAGATCACAAAGAGACATATGCACTCCCATGTCTACTGCAGCATTATTCACCATAGCCAAGTTATGGAAACAATCTAAATGTCCATTGACAGATGAATGGGTAAACAAAATGTGATACAGAGATAAAAAGATAGACGCACATACACACACTCAATGGAATATTATTCAGCCTTAAAAAAGGAAATCCTCTCAAAAAAGGAAATCCTTTCACACACTACAACATGAATGAGCGTTGAGGACAATATGCTAAGTGAAATAAGCCAATCACAAAAAGATAAGAATTGCATGATTGAACTTATATGAGGTATCTAAAATAGTCAAACTCGGAAGCAGAGAGTAGAATGGTGGTTGCCAGGGGCTGGGGAGAGAGGGTAATGGGGAGTTGCTCTTCAATGGGTATAAAGTTTCAGTTATACAAGATGGGTAATTCCTAGAGATCTGCTGTACAACATTGTACCTACAGTCATCAAAAATGTATTGTAGGGCTTCCCTGGTGGCACAGTGGTTGAGAGTCCGCCTGCCAATGCAGGGGACACGGGTTCGTGCCCCGGTCCGGGAGGATCCCACATGCCGCAGACCGTGAGCCATGGCCACTGAGCCTGCGTGTCCGCAGCCTCTGCTCCGCAATGGGAGAGGCCACAACAGTGAGAGGCTGGCGTACCGCAAAAAAAAAAAAAAAAAAAAAAGTATTGTACAATTAAATATTTGTTAAGAGGGAAGAGCTCATGTTAAGTGTTCTTGCCACAATTAAAAGAATGGATGGTGCATTGAGTTGCATATGCCACATTATTGCATATTCTGTCACATGAGTGACGGGAGTCCCATTCCGAGTAGGCAGTACTGAATCCTCCATATATAGTTTTACAAGTCCAGTGAGCGGAAGAATTTTCCACAGGCTGGTTTTTGCTCTGTACATTCCCAACCTTATTTCCTCTCAGCTACACACATCTCCAGCACTGGTGCTGCAGGACACATTAGTTCCAAGATACGATCATTGGCTCTACACCATTAGTCAGCATAGTGAGAGATAAGAGTATTCCCGGATGACATTCTTATGCCGGGATGGCTAGCAGTGACATAGAAGTGACTGCAAGCCATGTAAAAATATCTGATCAAACCCCAAATAAATGTAAACCCAATTCAACTTCTCCTTTGTATGACCCCAAAATGTCCACAGCCATCCAATACCAACCCTACCACAAGGGGAAGAATGACAGAGGGGAAGTTGGAGTGGAAAGAGACAGCTACCTTTTTTTTAAAAAAAGATTTTTTTCATTTTTAAAGTCTTTATTGAATTTGTAACGATATTGCTTCTGTTCTATATTTTAGGTTTTCTGGCATCGAGGCATGTGGGATCTTAGCTCCCCGACCAGGGATCGAACCCGCGCCCCCTGCATTGGAAGGCGAAGTCTTAACCACTGGACCGCCAAAGGAAGTCCTGAGACAGCTATCTTAACTGATGGCAATTAAAATATTTCACTTTTGCAAATTTTACAAAAGCGTGTAGCACTGTTATCCCATTGTTGGGGCCTTGTAAGAAGCTGCCGCAAGTGAGGGGCTCCGACACTTAAGCTTCATTAGCGTCACAGTAACTGTAATACTAGATGTGGAGTGAGAGAGAGGAGTCGAGGATGATGTCCAGGTTTGGGGCCTGAGTCACTGGGTGAGTAGAGCTGCCGTTTACTGAGATACGGAAGATTAAGAGAAGTTTCGGGGGGAAATCAGAAGTTCAGTTTGGGATAGGAAAAGTGTAAGATGTCTATTAGACAGCTAAAGGAGAGATCAAGTAGGCAGTTGGATATACAAGTCTGGAGCCCACAAGAGAGGACTGGCTGAAGAACTAAATTAAGGCGACAACAGCACATGGGATGTATTTAAAACCATGAGATTGGATACGGAGTGAGGAAAGAGAGAGAGATTAGACCTAAGGTTAAATGTTAGCATCACTGAGGTCAAGGTAACAGAGAATTTGCCCAGAGTTGGCTGGAGTGAGTCAGAGTATGGAAGGAGTAGAACTAGAGACAGTGGTCATACTTGGTGTTTTGGAAATGACTTTTCTCAGTAAAAGCTCTTGGGGTTGTTTCCTATTAGCATATATAGATTTATTTCTTTATTTTAAAAAGTTCTTTAATGTAAGGATCACTATAATTTATTCCTCCAGTTCTCTTTCGATGGACATTCAGGCTGTTAATCTTGGTGGTTATAAATAATCCCGTAACGAATATCTCTGAACATACATTCTTGTGCACGTGCAAAATATGCCTCTAAGATTCTGAATTCTGAAACTGCTAAATAAAGAGTACAGTTTTCCCTTGGTAGCCACAGGAGATTGGTTCCAGGACTCCCTCGGATACCAAAATCCAGGGATGCTCAAGTCCCTTAATAAAATGGTGCAGTATTTGCATATAACCTACACACATCCTCCCATATACTTTAAGTCATTTCTAGATTGTTTATAGTACCTAACACAATGTAAGTGCTATGTAAATAGTTGCCAGAGAAAGGCAAGTTCAAGTTTTGCTTTTTGGAACTTTCTGGAATTATTTTTCCCCAATATTTTCTATCTGCAGTTGGTTGAATCCACAGATGCGGAACCTGAGGGTATGAAGGGCTGATTATATGCACATTTTCAGTCTCACACAGACTGCAAAATTGCCTTCAAGTGACTTTCTTATCAGTAATATGAGAGAACTGCTCCTCCCCCACACCTTCCAAAGCACTGCATACTAATAATCCTTTAATCTTTGCCACCCTGTAGGTGTTTTAAATAGCAATGTTATTTTAATTTGCATGTCTTTGATCACCAGTAAAGCAGAACAGCTTTTCATATTTATTTCCATTTGTATTCCTTCTTTTGTATTACAACTGGGGCCTTTGCCATTTTTCTGTTTGAGGATGTCTTCTTTTTATTTTAATCAGTTTGTCAGAAACATGTCATAAATGTTGCAAATATTTTCTCCCCAAAATGTGTTTGACCTGCAAAATTATTTATGGTGTTAAATGTCCATCAACAGATGAATGGATACAGAATGGTACATATATACAATGGAATATTACTCAGCCATAAAAAGAATGAAACAATGCCATTTGCAGCAACATGGGTAGACCTAAAGATTATCATACTAAGTGAAGTAAGTCAGATAGAGAAAGACGAATATCATATGATATCACTTATATGTGGAATCTAAAAAAGAATGATACAAGTGAACTTATTTACAAAACACTAGCACTCACAGACTTAGAGAATGAACTTATGGTTACCAGGGGGAAAGGGGGGAGATAAGTCCGTGCCCCCCGCCCCGCAGTGGAAGCACAGAGTCTTAACCACTGGACCACCAGGGAAGTCCCAACATACTATATTTAAAATAGACAACAACAAGGACCTACTGTGTAGCACAGGAAACTCTGCTCAATATTCTGTAATAACCTAAATGGGAAAAGAATTTGAAAAAGAATAGATACTTGTATATGTATAACTGAATCACTTTGCTGTACACCTGAGACTGACACAACATTGTAAATCAACTATACTCCAATATAAAATAAAATTTTTTAAAAAATTATTTATGGTGTTCTTATAGAGTTTGGTTTTTCTGGGGGCTTTTTTTGGTTCACTTTTTGTAATGTGTTCCAAGCTTTCATTGTTTTCATTTAGTGGCTTCTGCCATCTATGTCACATCTGATTGTTTTTTAACAAGAGCAGCAGAAATAGATTTTAAGATTATTAACCCAAAGCTTAGAGAGAACACGTTCTCTTTTCATAGCTAATCAGACATCTGTAATGGGGACAAAACTGCCCCTTCCCACCCCCAACTTTAATCAAGATGTTTTTCTTTACGTTGTTGGCAAAGACTACTGCCTAATTGAGACCTCCGTGTATTCAGTGAATGCTTCTGTGTATTTGGCCTCACAAAACTCAGGGGCAAATGGGACCATGTGCTTTCTCTAACAAACACAAGAACAAACACAAGTAAGGCAGCCTATTAGGAGCTTTTTCAGCTCTTGTGTAAAATACATATAACATTTTCAGCATGCAATTTGCATAAAATGGTAGCAATGCGGTTTTCTAAGTTTGAATGCATTTCGGTTAATTCCGTGTATAAAACACACTTGAAATAAAGTACTTCTATTCCAAAATATTTTTTAATCATGAGTTTTTTAAAGCTCTTTAGGTAACAGGTTTTTGCCTTGCGTGGGTTAGAAACCACAACTGGTTCATTAAATCAAGTGGCTTCCACAGTATTTGAATACTGCAAGTTGAACTTTCTTTAAACCTAAAAGCTGAAACAAAAGAGTTTCAGTATGAGCTGAATTGTTAAGAGTAATTTTCTTAATGATTAACAAGTCAACTCAAAAAATTGCTGTCAACTACCCACAGAAGAAAGGCTCCTCAATCTTGTTTCTTTCCCAAAGTATTGCAGGTGTTTCAGAGGTAAATTTTGAATTCAATAAGTGTCCAAAATAAAGAAAACCAAATAAAGCATCTGGACTCAATTACTGCCCCCCCCAAAAGTTTACAAAATCTTTCAGATCGCAAGAAACTGCGAAGTTGTTAAACTATCAGAATGCAGAAACAGACACTTCAAGCATTCTTGTTAGGGAAGCAAACTAGGAAAAAGAATGTTCTCTATTTAAATTTTTTTCCTCATACTTATCATCTGAGATGGCTGGTTTTGAGATTATCATATAAAATCGATAACCAGTTAGAACTTACAATAGAAGAAATTATCCCATTCACAATAGTAGTAAAACCCATAAAATATCTAGAACTAAATGAGAAATGAGCAGGAAGACTTCTATAAAGAAAACTCTTGTGGGATATAAAATAAGACTTCAATAAATGGAGACATTCTTAAATAGGTAGACTCAACATTATAACCATTTTAGTTCTCCATAAATTGGTCTAGAAATCCAACACACACCCAACCAAAATTCTAGAAAGCAATTCTCTGAAGGGAGAGATGGAGAACTTGACAAAATCATCATAAAATACATTAAAATCTGGAAAAGAAGGGTAATAAGTGGGGATTAATCTTACCAGATAGTGAAGTGTATTATAAAGCCACAGTGATTAAGAGTGTGATACAGGAATTGACAGGAACTGACAGTTTAATGGATCAGAATGGAGTATAGAAATGGACTTAAATATATGGGAGAACATAGTCCTATGTGATAAAGTTGGCATCCATTCACTCAACAAATATTTACTGAGCTGTATCTGATGGAGACATGCAACATTCAAAATTTCTGCTTTGAGTGGAGCTTAAATTCTCGTGGAAGACACCAACCAACAAACAAACAATAAATAAAATATATAGTACATCAGACAGTAATCAGTGCTATTGAGAAAACTCAGGCAGGAAAGAGAGATGGGAGTTGGAGGGAATTGCAATTTTAAATAGAACAGTCATCTCTGACAAGGTGACATTTCAGCAAAGACTAGGAGGTAAAGGCATGAGCCATGTAGATACCTAAGGAAAGAGTAGGTCAGATACGGGAAGGTTTCTCAACATGGGCAGTATTAGCAGTTTGGGCCAGATGATTCTCTGTTGTAGGGGAGGCCGTCATGTGCATCATAGGATCTTTAGCAGAATCCCTGGCCTCTACCCACTGGATGCCAGTAGCTACCCTCCTCCCGGGTGTGACAATCACAAATGTCTGTGAACATTGCCAAACGTCACCTGGGGAGCAAAACTGCCCCCAACTGAGAACCTCTGGTTTGGAGAGAACAGTGAGGGCAAATGTCCCGAGTGGCTGAGGAGAGTGGTTGGCATGTTAAAGAAACAGCAAGAAAGCCATTGTGACTGGAGTGGAGTGAGCATGGGTCAAGGATCAGAGTGGATGGGGGGCTGGGAAGAGAACTAGTAGAATATGGTGTAATATATTTGGGGGGAGGGGGTGGTCTGTGGCAGATCATACAGGACCTCGTAAGACACTGTGATGACTTTATCTTTTATGTAGAATGAGATGAAAAGCCATTGGAGGATTTTGAGCAGAGAAGTGATTTGATGTCTTCTATTTTCGGAGACGCAGTCAGTCTGTTGTGTTGAGAATAGGTTGTAGGTGAGCAAGGGAAGATGCAGGGAGACCAGTTATTGCGATAAGCCAGAGAAGAGGTGTCGGTGGCTTCCAAAAGGCTTGGACTAGGGTGATAGTAGTGGACGTGGGGAGAAGTGGTAGATTCTGGATATATTTTGATGGTAGAGTCAACAGGATTCGCTGACATGTGAATAAAAGAGGGGCATCAAAAATGACTCCCAGGGACTTCCCTGGTGGTCCAGTGGTAAAGAATCCACCTTCCAATGCAGGGGACGTGGGTTCGATCCCTGGTCAGGGAACTAAGACCCCACAGGCTGCGGGGCAACTAAGCCTACGCGCCACAACTACTGAGCTCACGTGCCTCAACTAGAGAGCCTGCGTGCCGCAAACTACAGAGCCCACACACCCTGGAACCTGCATGCCACAACTAAGACCCGATGCAGCCAAAAATAAATAAAATAAATAATTTTTAAAATATATATATATATTTAAAAAAATGACTCCCAGGGTTTTAGCCTAAGCAACTGAGAGGTTGAGTTGCCATTTAGTGTTATGGGGAAAACTTCAGGGGGTGCAAATTTTGAGGGAAGGTTAGAGTTGGGTTTTGGACATGTTGACTTTGAGTGGTCTTTTGGGCATCAGAGTGGAGGGATGCAGTTGATTGGATACACGGCTCTGAATTTCATGGGAGAGGTCAGGGATGGAAATATAAATTTGAGGTCACTAGCATGTAGGTGGTATTGAAAGCCATGAGACCAGATAAGATCACCATGGGAGTAGATCAGACAGAGAAAGGTCTAAGAACTGAGCCCTGGGACAGCCCAATGTTAAGAGGTCAGGTGTTGGGAGGATGGCATGGGAGGGGGTGGTAAAGGAAAAGTGGTAAAGGAAACTGAAAAGGCAAGTCAAGAGAGATGGAAGAAAACCGGGAAAATGTGTGTCCTGGAAGCCAGGTGGAGAAAACGGTTCAAGGAGGGAGAAGTAATCAATGATGCAAATGTCACCAATAGGTCGCTGGATTTAGCAACAGGGAAGTAATGAGTGACCTTTATAACAGCAGTTGTAGCAGAATGGTGAGCGTGAAAGAATGGCTGAAGTGGGTTGAAGAGAGAATGGGAAGAAAGGAATTAGAGACCACAAGAACAGGCAACTTTTCAAGGACTTTTGTTTTAGAGGGGACCAGAGAAAGTAACTAGAGGAGGAAGTGAGTTCAAGAGAAAGTTTCCAGATGGGGAGTAGAAATAGCATCTTTGTATGCTGGTAGGAATGACACAATGGAGAGAAATGGAGATGAGGCGGAGGGAGAGGGAAGCTGCTGGGGGGAGGTCCTTGAGTAGGAGAAAGGGGATGAAATCTAGTGCACACACAGAGGGAGGGGCTGTACACAGAGTCACGAACAGTTGGTTTACAGCATTAGGAAGGACAGCAGTGAATACAGACAGAGTTGTAGGTAAGAGGGCAGGTGTGACAGTGAGAGCTTGTGGAAGTTCTCTCTCTTTTTTTTGTTTTTTTTTTTTGCGGTATGCGAGCCTCTCACTGTTGTGGCCTCTCTCCCGTTGTGGAGCACAGGCTCCGGACGCGCAGGCTCAGTGGCCATGGCTCACGGGCCCAGCCGCTCCGCGGCATGGGGGATCTTCCCGGACCGGGGCACGAACCTGCGTCCCCTGCATCGGCAGGTGGACTCTCAACCACTGCGCCACCAGGGAAGCCCCGGAAGTTCTCTTTTGATCGCTCCTATCTTTTCAGTGAAATAGGAAGCAAGGAGAGAAGATGAGAGAGGGGGTGCAGAGGCTTAAAAGAAGAAAAATTATGTGGGCTGTGAGGTTAATGCCAGTAGGTCTAGAATTAGCCTGACCTGTTTTACTGAAGTTCCTGCATGGCACTGACCCCTCATCAAGGCATGAAGCATACTGACTAATGGTGTTGCTGTGTAACCATGGGTCTGAGGAGATGTAAGGGGGTTTGTACACATTATGTATTGATAACAGTGAGATTAATGATTTGCACCTGGCCTCAGTATGACACCTGCCCCTTCCTCCCAGGGCTCTTCCGTTGAGGCTGGAATACGCCTATATGAGTGGCAAAAAAAAATTGTTTTAACCCCAAACAAGACTCCATTTTCGACTCCCTGGTTCTGAGGTGTTCCATGCACATGTCAGTGGCTCCTGGTCCGAGTGAAAAGATGTCTTGCCACCACACTTACAGAGGAGGGCAAGAGGACACCTTGCTGCATCCTTTTTCTGTAGTAAACTGTACATCTGTAAGCATTGCCATTGGGTCCTGTGAGTCTCCTTTAGCAACTGAACCCTGTTCACCTGCCACTGTGAATGCAGCGTGATATAGTTACCCAGGAGAGTGGGAGAGACGTTAGTGGGGAGAAGATACATTTTTCAAATAAGGCACTGGGACAAATGGTGTAGTAGACGTGTCTGCCCAAATCAATTCTCAATGATTCCTCCTAGAGAACGCCCACCCTCTAACTTCTCCGTTCCAACCCATAGGGTCTCAGGATTGAGTTCACAACAGCCATGTTTATATTAAATGACCCATGTCACCGATCAAATCAAAGGTGAACCCCTGACCTAAGCTGAACTAATCAGAGTCTCTGCCAGTCTGAAGAGCTGGTGTCTAGAAGGGAGGAGACCTAAAACCTTAATTGTTGAACTTTAGTATGGCTAGCCTCCACCACAGGACCAAGTAGCAGAGAAAACCAATCCACAAAGAGAGATGAATGAAGCCAATGCTCAGAGAGTAGCAGAGATGAGAGATGGAAAGAAACTAGTACTCTTTGCATTCCTGACACCTTTCCCTTCCCAGATTCCAACCCTTTTGGAAATTAAACTCCATCCTAGAACTAGGGTTTCAAGGAAATACTCCATATTCTCATAGTAAATTTTCTTTTTTCCCATCTAGTTAGTTTAAGTTAGCTCCTTTACTAGCAGTTAAAGATCCTTAACTCATTAGTCATTTAGAAACATATAAAGCTGTATCCCTATCTTACATCCTACACAAAAATGCATTCCAGATGGAGTTAAGGTTTCAATTTAAAAATAAAACAATACAGGGAGTAAAATAAAATATAAGATAATATTTTTACAATCTTGGAATCCAAAAACCAAAATGGAAAAAGATTTAAACACTTGGCTATATACAATTTTAAAAAGTGTAAACAGCCAAAACATCATCAACAAAGCCAAAGGGCATAAAATCGGGGAAAACATTTGCAACAAATGTGAAAAGCAAATGACTAACATTAGTAATACACAAAGAACTGCTATAAGTCAGTAAGAGAAGACAAAACAAAAGTAGACAAGTTGGTAAGGGACAAAAATTGGTAAAGCACAGAAAACCAATTATAAACGGCCAACAAACAAATGAAAAGATGCTCAACCTGACCCTTAATTCAGAAATAGATGAAAACTACAGATCAGCAAATATTAAAAAGATTAATAACCCTAGTGTTGATAAGGTTTTGAGAAAAACCTTACTATTTTGAAAAAACCTTTTACCATTGGTTAAAAGGTTTGAGAGTGTAGTTTGGCAACATCAATCAAAATTCTAAATGCACAAAACCTTTTGACACCAGCAAGTCCACTGCTAGGAATTTACCCTACAAAAATATTCACATAATTAATGTAACAATATTTATAAGATGTTTATTATAAAATGGTTTATAATAGTAAAATTTAGACATACCCAAATACCTATCACATTGCATTGCATTTAAAATATATATATATATATGGTATATCCACAGAGTGTAATGTGCTGCAGCAATTTAAAAAGATTGAGGCAGCATTGTATATGCTGACACAGAAAGTTACTCAGGGGATATTTAAAGTGGAAAAAGCAAATTGCAGATCACATGAAAAGCATGATCTTACTTTTTTAAAGGGGAAAGAGGAGGAGGGATAAATTAGGAGTATGGGTTAACAGATACAAACTACTATACATAAAATAGATAAGCAACAAGGACTTACTGTATAACACAGGGAACAATATTCAGTATCTTATAATAACATATAACGGAAAATAATCTGAAAAAAATATATATATATACACATATAAAACTGAATCCGTTTGTTGTACACCTGAAACTAGCACAATACTATAAATCAACTCTACTTTAATTTTAAAAAAAAGAAGGGGGAGGGGAGACTAAAACATCATGACTGTAGTAACAGTCATGGGCAGTGGGAATGGGGCAGGAGATGGGAACAGAAGAGTTTAATTTTTACTTTATACAGTTCTAAGTGGTTTAAACTTTCTACAACAGACATTTATTAATTTGTAATAATGTTTAAACCAAATATTTTTAGAAGCCTCAGGCAAAAACTTAAATAGAAAGGCATACCATATTTTCAAATAGGAAGATACAACATCAAAATATGTGGGATAGGGAGGGTGGGAGGGAGGGAGACACAAGAGGGAAGAGGCATGGGGACATATGTATATGTATAGCTGATTCACTTTGTTATAAAGCAGAAATTAACACACCATTGTAAAGCAATTATACTCCAATAAAGATGTTTTAAAAAATATATGTTCATTCTTTCTAAGTTAACTTATAGTTTTAACATGATCCCAGGAAAACTGCCTACTTTGGGGGCTCAAGAAGCTTATCTAATGTTCATATGGAAAAATAAGCAAGGAAGAGCAACCAGAAAACTGCTGAAAAGGAAGAATAATGGGGCAGGGCAGACTAGTCTACTAGATATTAAAGCATATGTAATATATATAAATAGCAAAGATGCTTATTACAGCAATGTTTGTATTAGACACAAACCGTGGACCACTGAAATACTTACCAAATAAGACTAGTTAAATAAAATATGGTATGTCCGTGTTATGGAGTACTAAACAGTCATTAATAATAATGAAGTACATGAGTTGATGTGGAAAGATGCTCATAATATATTGCTAAATCCAAAAAACAAGTTGCAAAACCATAAACATAATGGAATCCCATTTATGGAAAAGAGGAAAGTCATATCTCATATGAACACACATACATCACATGTATGTAAATATATGAGAAGTAGGTGGGAATTATGCCCACTGAACTGATAACAGTGGTTACCTCTAAGGAGGGGACTGGGATTCAGATGGTAGGAGGGAGGGTAACATGGACTATTGTTCTGTATACTTCTAGAATGTTTGAATCTTTTATGATGAGAATGTATTCATGTAGTACCTGTGTAATTTTTTTCGGAAGAAGCTCATAACTTTACTGAAAGAGCAGTTACAACCTGCTTTCTTGTGAATGTTTAGGCATATCGGATCGCAAGCAAAGTTTACAAATGAGTCTTCAGTGATTCATTCAATCACGTGTTCATTTCCTCATTCATTCAACAAATACTTCTTGAGTTCCCGCTATATGCCAGGCACTTGCCCTGATCCAAAGCAGCTCACTCACCTGGGTGATCGCTAAAGGCAGCAGTCAAAGTGACTGAGCCACAGGAGCAGCTGATATGGCCCTGACCAAGTGTGTATGATTAACGGCAACCAATAAAATAAGATGTTAACGCTGATCACAAGAATGTCCAAAAGTGAGACAGAACATGTCAGAGGCAGAAAATTTGGATCTAATGATGCCAAAAGCAAGCGACTTTGAAAAAATCCAACATGTTTCTCATAAAACTTTTGCCTAAAGCCTTTCTGGCTCTGGGAACCGACTATGGAATTGACTCTGCCATTCCTTGTGCTTTTGGGGTTGCCAAAGTGGAAACCCACCCATGGAACTCTGCATTCTCCTTCTGTATGTATCATCACAGATTCAGGGAGTAGAGAGGGGCAGGGTCTTGCCAAGGCAGCTGTGGGGCCCTCAGAAACCATAGATTTGTGGCTAAGGTCTGAATTCTCCCTTCCTGGGGAGGACTGGGTTTTATGGGGCCAGAGCCAGAGTGTGAGGCTTCTAGCAGAGGTAGCAGAGGCTGCCAAGAACATGAAGGTCAGGTCAAGTGGTGGTGCAGTGGTTAAGAATCCGCCTGCCAATGCAGGGGACACAGGTTCGAGCCCCGGTCCAGGAAGATCCCACAGGCCGCGGAGCAACTAAGCCCGTGCGCCACGACTACTGAGCCTGCTCTCTAGAGCCTGCGAGCCACAACTACTGAGCCCACGTGCCACAATTACTGAAGCCCCCGTGCCTAGAGCCCATGCTCTGCAACAAGAGAAGCCACCGCAACGAGAAGCCCGCGCACCACAACAGAGAGGAGCCCCCGCTCGCCGCAACTAGAGGAAGCCGGCACACAGCGACGAAGACCCAGTGCAGCAAAAATAAATAAATTAATTAATTAATCAATTAAGTTAAAAAGAAAGCCCATAGGAGAGAGCCGAGGTCTGATCACCAGGATGACCTCCCCCAGGCCCAGATCCAAAGAGTTGGAGGCAAGAGTCAGACTGAGCTAAGAATTTGGCATTGTGTTTCCTCTCAGCTCGCTGGCCCGGTCCCTCTGAGCTACCAAATTCCCTCCTCATGTTCCCCTCTCTGTCCTCCCACATCCTTTGGATTCAATTCACGATGCTGGCTCTCCTGCCAGAACCTTGGCTCTTCTCCACGTGGTGCCTGGCCCTCTGCCTCAGGCTGCAGAAAAGTCCTGAGACAACCCAGCCCCTGGGACCCTGCTACCAGAAGTCAAGCCTGTGCCACCACTCCCACCCCATGGGCCCTGGTCCCTTTTGTGGCGGGGGTAGACCAGGACCCAGACTGTGGGCATGAGAATCTCACCGAAGGACCCCTGGCAAGGCGCTGACTGAGCAGCTCTTCCTTTCCAATATTGCTCTCTTGGCAATATTTGCAACACTTGGCAGGCATACTTCTCAGTGTAAATTCCCAAATTGGTATTCCGGATTAGCAATCAATCCCTTGTAAATTCAGACAGGGGAATTCTGACCCTAGACCTGAACACTCCTGGGGATGCCAACAAGACAAAGTTTCTGAATCCTCGAATCTGAGAAACAAACCCTAGGCCCCTGGAGGCCCTGCTTGTACAATCAGCTGGTTTCTTTCTTTACCACCTCATCATGCAACAGGCAGAGTCCAACGGATGATTCTGCAATGGGGGACCCTCTCTGGGAAGGTGGGTGGCCTCCAGGAGGGTCCTTGGGCAAAGTCTAAAGGTTGTGCAAGCATGGTGGTGGGGAGAGGTCAATGGCCAGAAGGAAGGTGCAGAGTAGCAAAGTAGTTAAGAATGTGGCCTCTGCCTGTGTTTGCATCTCAGCCTGGCCACTTGCAAGCTGTGAGACTCTGGACAAGTTAATTAACCTCTCTGAGGCTCAGTTTCCTCATTTTTAAATGGGATCATCATAGCACTTACCGCTATGTTACAAGAATGAAAGGAAATGGTACCACAGAAGACTTAGCACAATGCCTAGCACACAGGAAGCACTCAGTAAACATCAGCTGCTTCTGGAGGAGAGTAGAGCTAAGGAGGAAGAGGGGAACGAAGGAAACAGAAGAAAGCCTCGGATAAACTGCCTGATTTCCACTTCTTTCCTAGGGCCAACCTTGAATATCGCAGGTGCTTAACCCAGAAACAACTTTCTTAAGCATCAAAGTTAACATGCAGATCAATGTGATCCAAAAATACTTTTAAAACTTATCAAACAACTTGATATACCTTTTTTTTTCTTTCTTTTTTTTTTGCGGTACGCGGGCCTCTCACTGTTGCGACCTCTCCCGTTGCGGAGCACAGGCTCCGGACGCGCAGGCCCAGCAGCCATGGCTCACGGGCCCAGCCGCTCTGCGGCATGTGGGATCTTCCCGGACCGGGGCACGAACCCCTGTCCCCTGCATCGGCAGGCGGACTCTCAACCACTGCGCCACCAGGGAAGCCCTGATATACCTTTTAAACTCAATGTATCTATACCATGAAGCAACGTTTCTACCCTGAAATTTTCACAAACTGGAAAAAATAACCTTTAACAAATTCTTTAGTCTTATTTTTCTGACTTCTTGGGCATTTGACAGCAATTTTGAAACATTCTTTTTTATAGCAGCCTGCAGATTTTGACTTCCTATTCTTTATTCATAAAACAAACTTTCTAATTGACTTTAATGAACTTTGTATTAATACAGTAGAACGTATATAAAATCACACTGCTTCTTGGGTTTAGGTTGCTGAGTTGAAAGTAAAGCTACCGATTGTTAAATATCAGGGTGTCTGGAAGGTGGTCTGTGAAATAGTACTAAGAGCAGCCAAAAATTATAACCTCAAGGAAACCATAAAGTTTAGAGTGCATTAATTTTTAACATTTCCAAGAAGATGTTTTAACACATGCTTTTGTTTAATCAAAAAGAAATGTGGTGGTGGGGGACTTGCCTTGTGGTTCAGTGGTAAAGAATCCACCCTCCAATGCAGGGGACACGGGTTCGATACCTGGTCAGGGAACTAAGATCCCACATGCGGGGCAACTAAGCCCGTGGGCCACAACTACTGAGCTCTCGCGCCTCAACGAGAGAGAAGCCTGTGTGCCACAAACTACAGAGCCCATGGGCTCTGGAGCCCACGCGCCACAACTAGAGAGAAAAAACCCGCACACCACAACTAGGGAGAAGCCCGCGTACCGCAACGAAAGATCCTGCATGCTGCAACTAAGACCCAACGCAGCCAAAAAATTTAAGTAAATAAATAAATGTTTTATTTAAAAAAGAGAGAGGGAACTTCAAAAAAAGAAAGAAAGAAAGAAAGAGAGAGAGATAAAGAAAGAAGAAAGAAAGAGAAAGAAAGAAAGAAAGAAAGGCACAGGGAGAAGGCGGCCGTGTGGTGATAGAGGCAGAGATTGGAATAATGCATCTATAAACCAAGAACACCAACCAGCCGTCAATTGTCAGCAAAAGACAGAAGCCAGGAGACAGGGAATGAAAGATTTTTCCTTACAGGTTTCAGAAGGAGCATGGCCCTGCTGACACCTTGATTTCAGACTTCTAGCCTCCACAACTGTAAGAGAATAAATTTCTGTTGCCTTAAGCCACCCAGTTTGTGGTACTTTGTTGCGGCAGCCCTGGGAAATTAATCCAGAAAGTTTTCCCAAAAGCATGTCTATCTTGTGCTATCAAACCATTGTTTCCAAGGGTCCTGCCTACTTTCATATCTCTATTTCTAATTAAAGAAAGCTTAAGCACAGCATTCTAAATTCCTGATTTAGTAATTTCATTAAATGTTAAAAATAAATGCATGATATACCAGATATTCAGAAAATGTAAATTACTAGAAGATTGTTATAGCAACGTCCATACTAATTAACATGTCTTAAGAAAGGCCGTGCATGTTTATCAACTAATTAGAATCACACAATCAAAAGAATAAAGAATGCTTCCTTGGGGTATAAAATAAATAAATAACTACAATATTTTCATTAAATAGTTGGCAATGTTCCTTTGAACCTATTCGAGTGTGAGAAATTGATGTATAAATGAAATGCTTTTATAGTTCAGATTTGATATTTAGAAGAGACTTAGACCATTAGAGAAAATTGTTTTAAAATGTATCATATGTTTGAGAAAAGCTATGATGCTTATGATGCTATGTGAAGAAAATAAGATGTAACACATTTCAAATTTTAAAGAATGTTTTAGAGACTCATTTCCATATTCTAATGAGATCTGAAAAATTATCAAAAGTTTAGATGGTTTGATTAAAAAATGCACCAATTCCTAGATCAGGGATTGCCAAGTATAACTGACAGGCCAAAATTCATCCCACCACTGGTTTTTGTATAGGCCATGAGCTAAGAATGGTTTTTATATATGTAAACGGTTGAAAAAAATCAAAAGAAGAATATTTTGTGACACATGAAAATTACATGAAATTCAAATTTTAGTGCCCACAAGTAAGGTTTTATTGGAACACAGCCTCCCTTGCTCATTCACTTACCCATTGTCTATGGCTCCTTGCATTCATTTTCTACTGTTGTATAACAAAGTCTCACAAACTTAACGGCTTAAAACAACACCATTTGATGACCTCACAGTTTCTGTAGGTGCGAAGTCTGGGCAGGACTTAGTTGGTTCCCTGTTCGGGGTCTCCCCAGGCTGAAATGAAGGTTTTGGCTAGGGCGGCAGCCTCATGTGAGGCTCAGAGTCTTATCAGGCTCACGAGGTTGCAGGCAGAATTCAGTTCCTTACAGTTGTAAGACCGAGGCCTCCTTTCTCTTATTGGCCATCAGCCCAGAGCTGCTCTCAGCTCCTTGAGGTCACCCACATTCCTTGCCCCATGGATCTCCCATCTTCAAAGCCAGCAAGAGACTCTCCCTCAAAGCTGAGTCTCTCCTCTTATCTGATTAGGTTAAGCCTACCAGGGATAGTCTTAAGCTCAACTGATTTGGGATCTGAATTACATCTCCAGAATCCCTTCTCAGCAGCACCTGGATTAGTGTTTAATTGAACAACTGAGATAAAGTGTATGTACATCAGGGGTCAGGCAGCTTGAGGGCCATCTTAGAATCCTGCCCACCACATTGCTTTCCAGATACCATGGCAGACTTGAGTAGAAGCAACAAAGAACATGTGGCCCACAAAACGGAAAATATTTACGAGCTAGGCCTTAAGAGAAAAAGTTGGCTGACTCCTGTCCAAAATTAAGCTGAGATTCAAGTTCAAGAACTGTGTGATCCCTGTTCAGCAAATAACTCTAAAGCTGGGATAGTATAAACAGAAAGAGGAGGCCATGAGGGTGGGAAAATAGTAGCATTACCAAACTGGTTAAGCATTTAACTCGCACATACCCAAACACAGATGATACTGAACTAATGGTAATTTCTTCAAATGAATCATTTCAAGCACACACTAAGGGAATAATGAAATTACTACTCATGTCATGTCACGATATGATCACTACCCTCCCATCTCTGTCAAATTTTAATATATTTGCCTCTTCTTAAAGTAAAAGAACACAGACAGTTGAAGCCCCCTGTTGTACCCTCTTCTAATCCCATGCCACTCCCTCCCACTTCAGAGTTAACCACTACCCTTTGACCACATGTCCATCTATACATAGACAACATATGGCACGGTCTATCATATTTTGAAACTTTACGTAAATGGAATTATACAGCATGTATTCGGCAATTTGCTTCTTTTGCTCTGTGTGTTTATGAGATTCACCCACAACGATGTGTATAGTTATACAGTTGTTCTTCCATATCCACAGGGGATTGGTTCCAGGACCCCCCATATATATCAAAATCCATGGATGCTCAAGGGCCTTCTATAAAATGGTGCAGTATTTGCATATAACCGACACTATCCTCCCCTGTACTTCAAATCATGTAAGTATGTAATAACCTAATGCAGTGTAAATGCTATAACTGTAAATACAATGTCAGTGCTATGCGAATAGTTGCTAGTGTGCAGCAAATTCAAGTTTGGCTTTTTGGAACCTTCTGAAATTTTGTTTTGAATATTTTCAGTCCGAGGTTGGTTGGATCTGCGGACGCAGAATCTGTGGTTATGGAGGGCCAGCTGTAATTTGTTAATTTTTATTGCTGTAGAGTATCCCATTTTATGACTATACCATGGTTTGTCTATTCTACTGGTGGTATACATTCGGTTTATATCCAGTGGTTTGCTATTAAAACAATGCTGCTGTAAACATTCTTGTGTAGTCACTTGACTCAAATATGAAAAAGCATCTCTAGCATATTTGCCTGGGAGTAGAATTTCTGGGTCTTAAGGTAAGTGCATGTTTATCTTTATTAGATATTCCCAAATTCTTCTCAGGATGGTTGTGAACAGAGTTCCTTTTCCCTTAAGTCCTTTCTGACAACCAGCATTATCAGACTTTTCATTTCTGCCAGTCTCTTGAGTGTGAAGTTATCGTTTAACTTTGCATTTTCCTCATTGCAAATGATATTAAATCTCTTTCCATATTTTTATTGCCCCTTCAGGTGTCCTCTTCTGTGAACTGCCTGTTCAGAGCCCTTAACAATTTTCCTATTGAGCCATTTGTTCAAAGTTTTCTAGTTGATCTATAGTGCTTTACATATTCTGAATACTAATCCCTTATCATTTATATTCATTTATTATCCACTTGAAAAGTATATATTAGTATATACCATGCACTAGACATTGTTTGAGGTCTGAGAAATATGACAGTCAGCAAAACAAAGTCCCTACTCTCAAGGAGTGGAGAGATGGGCAATAAATAAATGAGCAAATAGACATAGGATGTCAGATAGTAATAAGTGCTATGAAGAGAAAACAGAGGAAGATGATGAAGTGACAGAGGTGTTACTTTCAACAGGGTGGTCAGAAAGGCCTCTCTGAGGAGGTGACATTTGAACAGAGGCATTACTGAATTGAAGAAGAGAGTGAAACCTCTATTCGGATGAAGATTGTTCTAGGCAGAGGAAGATCAGGTGCCAAGGGTCTAAGGCAGGAGCAAGCATGTTGCAAATATTTTTCCTAGTCTGTGGCTTGTTTTTTTTTTCATTTTTCATTTTGTTCATGATTCATTTCTTTACACACAAATTTTTAAATTTCAGTGTAGTAAAATTTATCAAGCTTTTCCTTACAGTTTATCTCTTTGCATTTTGTTTAAGAAATTCTTCCCTACCACAAGGTTGTAAAGATATTTGCCTGCAATTATCTTCCAGAAGTTTTCAAGTACTTGTCACATTTAGGTCATAAAACCACATTGAATTCGTTTTTGTATACAATGTGCAGTCAGGATCTAATCTGACTAACTTTTTTCCATATGGATAACCAATGGTTCCAGTAACATCTGTTAAATAATTCCTCCTTTCCGCACTGTTATGTATCAAGTTTCCATCTATGTGTGGGTCTGTTTCTGGTCTCTCTATAGTGTTCCACTGATCTATTTCTTTTTCTCTGCTATATCTTAATTACTATAGCTTATAAGAAGTGTTGACATCTGGTATGGTATTTCGTGCTGCTTAATACTGTCTTTTTTATTCTTGTTCCTATTTAGAATTTTAATTAGAATTTAATTAAATCTCTAAGTGAATTTAGGGAGACTTGACACCATTACTCACTAAGTTCTCCTATACATGAACATATTTTTGTCCCTCCATTACCTTAGGTTTTCTTTAATGTTATTCAATAAAGTTTTCTACTTTTCTACATAGAGGCCTTAACACATCTTTTATTAGATTTATTCCTGGGTGTCTTTTAGTTTTTGTTGCTACCGTAAGCTCTAACAGTTGCACTGTTGATTTTTTTATATTGCTCTTATACCCTCAAACCTTATTTGTTTCAATGTTTGCATATTCTCTTGTATTTTCTACATAGACAATCATGTCATCTGTTAATAATCTTTGTTTCACCTTTGATACTTTTCATTTATTTTCTTTTTATTACTATACTGACTGGAACCCACAGTACAAGGTTGAATAGAAGTGCTAGTTTTGCTCCTTTATTCTATTATAGTGGTGACCTAGTAGATTTTTCTTATCTTAAAACATTTCTATTACTGAGATAAACGCAACTTGGCCGTAATGTATTTTTTAATACATTATTGTTTCTGATTGCTAGTAGTTTATTTTGGATTTTTGCATGTATATTCATAAATGAAGTTAGCCTGTAATTTTCCTTTCTCAATAGCCTTGCCTGGTTTGGCATCAAGGTTATGCTAGCCTTATAAAATGAGTTGGAGAGGATTTACTGCCACAGTTTATACAGTATTGAGATGATCTGCTCCTTGAATGTTTGTTGGAACTCACCCGTACAACCATTTACTGGGTGTGTGGTGAGTTGTGTATTGTGCTTGTTTGTTGGTTCCTTAGTAGATTTTAATGACTGTTTCAGTCTCATTAATAATCATGTTTGCTCAGTTTTCCCATTTCTTCCTGAGTCAACTATGGTAAATTGTAGTTTTATATGAAATTATCCATTTTATTTCAGTTTTCAAATGTACTGGCATAAAGATGTTCATAAAGCTCTCTTATTATTGTTTCAATATCCTATCCACTGTGTCAGTTACTTTACAACTCTTGCATTTTTATGATCTGTGCCTTCTCTCCTTTTTTTCCAGAGGGTTGTCTGTTTTATTCATCTAGCTAGAGAGTTGTGTGCTTTATTCATCTTTCTCAAACAACCAGGTGTTCATTTTTTTCTGATTTGTAAATGCATTTACAAGATAGACTTGCAAAGACTGAGTCACATTTAATTCTCTATTTAATCAATAACATTTATTAGAATAAAATTACACAAGAAGAAATACAAACTTTAACAAGAGTAATTATCTGTTAACGTTAACAGTTAAGCACATGAGATCAAGCCCTATCTTGGCATATCCAGCATGTATATATGTCATCTTTATATTTATATAAAAAACTAGTGTTTTATTCTGTTGTTCCTCTTGACTTGGCTTGGTGTTCTGTTTTATTAATTTCTGCTCTTAACTTTTTGAAATTCTTTCCTTCTACTTTCTTGTTTACTTTCTAACTTCTTGAGTTACTTTTTAGCCTTTCACCTTTGCTAATACAAGAACTTAAAGCCATGCATTTTCCCCTCAGGACCACCTTAGTTGCACCCTCACAAGCTCTGATACTTCGTATTTTCATTATCATTCAGTTCTAAATATTTTCTAGTTTCCAGTACAATTTCTTCTTTGACCCATGTGATATGTGATTATAAATATCCAAGTATATGTAGCTTTAAAAATATCCTCTTGGACTTCCTGGGTGATGCAGTGGTTAAGAATCCGCCTGCCAATGCAGGGGACACGGGTTCGAGCCCTGGTCCAGGAAGATCCAACATGCCACGAAGCGACTAAGCCCGTGTGTCGCAACTACTGAGCCTGCGCTCTAGAGCCCGCGAGCCACAACTACTGAGCCCGTGCACCACAACTACTGAAGCCCGCATGCCTAGAGCCCATGCGCCATAACAAGAGAAGCCACCGCAATGAGAAGCCCATGCACAGCAACTAAGACCCAATGCAGCCAAAAATAAATAAATTTATTTTAAAAATTATCCTCTTGCTTATTATTTCTAATATAATTTCACTGTGATTAAAGACTACGATTTCCATGATTAATATTCTTTGGTATTTGTTAGTTTGCAATTTAATGATCAATTTTTTAAACTGTTATATTTGTGCTTGAAAAGAACATGTATTACCTAATTGATAAATGTAAGTTTCTATATATGTCCAGTAGAGAAAGTCTCTTAATTGTGCTTTCAAATCTTTTATACACTACTAATTTTTTGTCTGCATAATCTCTCAAATATGAAGAGAAGTATGTTAAAGTCTCTCCTATTTGTGTGTATTTCTCCTTTTCTCCTTGTAATTTTGTCCATTTTTGCTTTTTTACAATAATATAATTAGATTACATACAGGTTTAGAATTTTTATACCTTCCTGATGGATTGATCCTTTCATCATAATGTAGTGACCATATTTATGCCTAATGTTTTCTACCTTAAAGTTCATTTTGTCTGATATTAACATCATGGTACTGGGCTTCCCTGGTGGCGCAGTACTTAAGAATCCACCTGCCAATGCAGGGGACACGGGTTTGAGCCCTGGTTGCGGAAGATCCCACATGCCACAGAGCAGCTAAGCCCGTGCGCCACAACTACCGAGCCTGAGCTCTACAACCCGCGAGCCACAACTACTGATCCCGCGTGCCGCAACTACCGAAGCCTGCGCACCTAGAGCCTGTGTTCTGCAACAAGAGAAGCCACCGCAATGAGAAGCCCATGCACCACAACGAAGAGTAGCCCCCACTCGCCGCAACTAGAGAAAGCCCTCACAGCAATGAAGACCCAACGCAGTCAAAAATTAATTAATTAATTAATTTTTAAAAAAAATCATGGTACCAGTTTTCTTTTGGTTATAAAGGTTATACATTTCTGGGCATACTTTCTTCTGTCTTTTACTTTCAAACTTTCTGTGTCCTTATATTTTAGATATATCTTTTATAAACAGCATAGCTGGATCTTTAAAAATACAATTTGTCAGTATATATTGTTTAACTTGTAAGCTTCATCTGTTTACACTTGTCATTGCTAGTTTATTGGAATTCTTTCTATGACTTTAATTTGTGCTTTCTACTTGCCCTATTTTCCCTTTTTTTTCTTTTTTGCTACTTCTTTGAGCCTGAAGTATTAGTGTTATTTTTAATCTATGGCTGGGTTTGTGGGGAGGTTGAGCAGAGGGGTATTTATTTGTTTTTACAGGAATCATTTTAATCTACTTTTACATTTTATAAGGGTTAATTAAAACAAGATCATCATATCATTCATGGATTCACTTAATTCGACACAGCAAATGGCAAAACCTTGCAATACACTAGAAGTAAAAGAAGGAGTATGACACCACTGCTAAACCCTCTGTATTGTGGAACTCCCATTCTTGTTTCAGGATACGAACTTTGTAACCTGTTTCTGACACCAATTGTCAGACATAAGACTGAGTCAGCATGCTCATGTTGTAAACTCACATGTTAAATATTAATACCTTACTTCCTGATTTAAAAATAAAAATCGATATTCTCTTATTTTTGTCCCCCTCCTCAAAAGGGTTGGAGTTAAAGGTTGAATTATAGCCCCTCAAATGGTTTGTTGGAATCTTAACCCCCAGTACCTCAGAATGTGACCTTATTTGGAAATAAGGCCTTTACAGAGGTAATCAACTTAAAACTGAGGTCATTAGGGTGGACCCTAGTCCAACATAACTGGTATCCTTTAAAAAGGAGGAAAATTTGGACACATAGACAGAGACTGAGACTGAGGGAAAATGCCACGTAAGGGTGAAGGTAGAGACTGGAGCAATGCACCTCCAAGCCAAGGAGCACTGAAGATTGCCGGAAAACCACCAGAAGCTAAGAGAGAAGCAGGGAAAGATTCTCTCTCACAGCCCTCAGAAGAAACCAACCCTGCTGACAGCTGATCCCAGACTTCTAGCCCCTAGGACTACAGGACAATAAATGTCTGCCCCCAGTCTGTGGTACTTTGTTACTGCTGCTGTGTTAGTGTTATTAATATTAATATTATTAATGCAGTTGGGAAGCACTGACCATGTCCACTATATTACTGGAACTAGATGTCCTTAAGGGTACTTCTTCATTTCCCTAATCCACAATTTTTTTTAATTTATTTATTTTATTTATTTGATTTTTGGCTGTGTTGGGTCTTCGTTGCTGCGTGAGGGCTTTCTCTAGTTGCGGCGAGAGGGGGCTATTCTTCGTTGCGGTGCGCAGGCTTCTCATTGCAGTGGCTTCTCTTGTTGCAGAGCACAGGCTCTAGAGTGCCCAGGCTTCAGGAGTTGTGGCTCGCAGGCTCTGGAGCGCAGGCTCAGTAGTTGTGGCGCACGGGCTTAGTTGCTCCGCGGCATGTGGGATCTTCCCGGACCAGGGCTCGAACCCGTGTTCCCTGCATCGGCAGGTGGATTCTTAACCACTGCGCCACCAGGGAAGCCCCACAATTTTTTAAATGATTTTATTCAGTGACAGAAGACAACAAGTTGTTGGAAATATTTTTAATCCATCTCTTCATCTGATAAATATGGCACACTTACTATATGGCATTTACTGGGGATACAGTAGTGAACAAAACAGGCAGGCTCCTCTCATCATGGAGCTTACGTGCTAATGAGGGAGAAAGACATGAGACAAACAAATGTATAGGGACCAATGAAAGTGATATGAAGGAAATACAGGGCACTATGAGAGAGTATAAGAGAGCGTTTGTAGTAGTTCTCTCTGGAGAGAGAATCTTTAAGCTGAGAGCTGAAGTAGAAGGATCCCCATGTGAAGACAGAGGAAGATCATTTCTGGCAGAGGGAACTGCATATGGAAATACCTTGGCATGTCTGAAGAACAGAAGGGATAGCAGAACTTATTAATAAAATGGATACGCATGGGAAATAAGGCAGAGGAGACAATCAAAGATGGCTAACTTGGAAACTGGGTGAACAGTGATAGCTATTTACTGAGGTGAGGAAGACCTTGGGAAGAATAGATTGGAACAGGGTGAGAATCAAGTGTTCCATTTTGGACATGTTGAACTGGAAATCTACTAAATCTTCAAGTGGAGGTGTCAGTTGAATATACAAGTTTGGAGCTCAGGGGAATGTCTGGGCTAGATTTTTATTTTGAGTCATCAGTATAGGTGGTATTTAAAGCCATGGGACTGGAAGAGATTATTAAGGGAGGAAGCGAAGCTGGTGAACAGATGTGGACCAAGGACTGAGTCCTGGAGCATTCTCACATTTTGAGATTAGATGTTGTCAGATCTGCACAGTCATCTGAGACTCACCCTTCTTAATTCTCCTGCCTAGCCTCTCTCTGTTGACAAGTGTCAGGTCTGCATCATGGTCTGAGGCATTTCCTGCCCAATCTTACTTCTTCCTGCTTTGTGTTTCACAGGTAGTACCCCCAGTAAACCTCTTGCACTCCTAACTCTGTCTCAGTGTCTGCTTCCCAGAGGACCTGAACTGACAACAACTGGTACTAGGATTGGTCTGAGAAAGCAGAGGTAAGGTGGGGCTTTGGGACTGGATCATTTGCTACATGAAATGAAATGAGAACGTCATCCCAAGTGGTATGTGGGCCAAGGCCCAGCTGCTAAAACTTTCACTGGTAGTGAGTTGGGAGAATGCTCTGGTGAAAGACAATGTTCTGGCAGATGCAATGAAAAGAAGATGTGGATAACACTGTTTACAAGGACAGTGGAATTGGCTGGCTCTTATGAAATTGCACTGAAACCCTATGGAGGAATAATAGAACTGCTGAGGGCAACTAACATCAGAAAACTAAGTGTAAAAGCCAGGGTGCCTCTTTGGTAGCTCACAAAGAGGTCCTTACCTTCTTCAATGAGCGAGCAGAAAAATCTAAAGACCAAACTTAGAACTTAATAATTAGAGTCACCAAGCTTCAAAGATGACTGAATGCTTATCCAAAGCAGATCTGTTATGCCAAGGTCAGGGCTCTAGTTGGGAAAACCCAGGATCCTGACAAATGGCATGAGAACATCTAAGTAGATGCCTCCAAAGATTTCTGGCTCCCCAGACTGCTCGGAATCCTCAGAGCGTGCGGAGGTAACCCATTCCTCCGTATTAAGGGCTAGCATTCACCCCACTTCTTTAGGGAAGACGGTAAAAAGGCCTCTCCCCTATAAGGCACAAGATCTGCCTTCACCTCTTCTCCTGGTTATCAGGCCAGTAACTAGGGTATAACCCAGCCAGGGATGTACTGGACTTGGTAAGAAAGAAAAGGGTCTATATACACCAAAAGGGCTGCCAGACCTCGCCAACATATGCTGGAAGGAGCCAGAGAGATCCCATGGATTGGATTTCAAGGGTGTTTCAAGTTCTGGGTCCAGAACTTAAGACTGGATAAGGGAGGGTTTATTGACTTGGGAGCACTCTCAGGATACAGGTCTTAACACCTTGGCATGGACCCTAGGGGTAGGTACAAACCCACAGTTACGGTGGCTCCTAGAAGCCTGGAGAAAGTGATGAACCACACTGAGCGAGGTTAAAATGCCTGAATTGCCACAGTAGATGGTCAAGAAAGGAATCCAAAGGTTCAAAGAAGCAAGCATGCTGGAGTGGATATGTTACCTGAGGCCAGAAAACCCACCAGAGAGTAACGCGGCATGGGAGGACTCAGGAGACACACCACTGACCAAAGCCAAGAGGAATGCGCGGGTGAGAGGGAGGCCAGCATCACCAAGAAGTTCTGCGGTGGCTCTTCTTTGCAGGCCAGGGGAGATGCTAGGAGAGGCAATCACAGAGTTGGGTTCATTAATAGAGGCCAAAGTAATAAGGACCGCAGCTTTGGCTGTGTTTAACTGCCCAAAGCCGGGAGGTCACAATAACTATAATGACTGGCAATGTCAGAGGGGCAGCCAAGAGAGTTTGACCCGCAGGGAGAGGATTAATAGAGTATGGCACCCCTAGGAGCAAATAGACGGACCACCAATAAGGATGTTGTTTGATTATATAATTTTTAAAAAGCAGCAATAGGGCTTCCCTGGTGGCGCAGTGGTTGAGAGTCTGCCTGTCGATGGAGAGGACACGGGTTCGTGACCCGATCCGGGAGGATCCCACATGCCGCGGAGCCGCTGGGCCCGTGAGCCATGGCCGCTGGGCCTGCCCGTCCGGAGCCTGTGCTCCGCAGCGGGAGAGGCCGCAACGGTGAGAGGCCCGTGTACCGCAAAAAAAAAAAAAAAAGCAGCAATAGAAAAGAGGCTGAGGGTTAACACCCCCCAGAAAAGCCATGATGCTCTGCCCAGTTCCTGGACCTGAGTCAGTTTTCAGACCCAGAACCCACTGACTGAAGAAGTGGCTAGGTCCCCAGGAGGAAGGACACTGCATCACCATGGTAATTACAGACCATAATAATAGTTCCAGTCCTTCCCTAAAGGGATCTACGGCCATTTACTTAGGTGAGTGTATGCTGGGGAAAGGGGAGACATTTAGAGGACTGCTAGACATTGAATACCCAGAGATCTAAAGTGTCTCTCTAGGAAGGGGTTCCAGGTAATAAATAGGGAGGTAGAACACAAATTTGGATGAAAGATAGTTTGTAAATATAGGTGTATTCTCCTGGGATACAGGATTTAACACCCTGGCAAGGACCCTGTATAACGATACTAACACACTTAGAAGGTTGGATCCTAGAAGCATGGAAAACATGTTGGTTGATATTAACTTTGGGTAGAAATGCCTGAACTGCCATGACAGACAGTGGCTTAGAAGGCTCAGTGGACCCTGGGAGTGGATATGTTATGTGAGGCCAGAAGATCCACTGGAGGATTATGTTGCACATGAGGGCTCAGGGAACACACCGTTCACCAAGGCCATGAGGAATGTGCTGGTGAGAGGGCGCCAGCATCACTGAGAAGTTCATGTGGCTCTCCTCTGCAGGCCAGGGCGGACAGTAGGAGGGGCAAACACGGGACTGGTCTCATAACTAGCAATAGGGATGACAGGGCCTCTTCCGTCCAGGAAGGACCAGAAATTCACTCTCATGGAAATGGACATTTATTCTGGGTGTGGTTTTGACTTTCCTGCCCACAGAAACTCAGCCAGCACCACAGTATCCAGGGACCTAAGGAGTGCCTGACTGTGCACACCATGGAATCTGACACAGCATAGCAGCTGACCAGGGACTTGCTTCAAAGGAAGTGTGGGAGTGTGCTTGTGACCACAGGACCCCCGGCATGTTACCTTCCACACCATTCAGAAGTAGCTGACCTGATAAAGCAATGGAATGGCCTGCTGAGGGTGCAGCTGAAGCACCAGCTCAGAAGCAGTACTCTGCAAGGATGTGGTACCATCCTCCAGGATACAAAGTAAATGCTAATCAGAGACCTCTGTATAGCACCATCTCCCCCAGAGGAGAAGTACATGGGTGCAGCCAAGGAGTGGAAGCAGAAGTCACCACATACACAGTCATTCCCAATAACTTACTAGTAGGGAGACATTGTACTTTCAGTCCCCTTAATTTTGAGCTCTGCAGTGTAAGAGGTACTTGTCCTCAAAGAGGGCACACTCTTACCAGGGGCACAGCAAGAGTCCCACTGAACTATAAGCTGCCAGCAGTGCACTCTGGAGGCCAGAGGGATGGGAGGTAGGAATCAAAAATACTCTGTTATAAGGAACTTGTACTACACATGAAGCAGTATGGTATTATTTGAAGGCAGACTTAGATTAGTTAAAAATGTATATTATAGGGAATTCCCTGGTGGTCCAGAGGTTAAGACCCTGCACTCCCAATGCAGGGGGCCCAGGTTCAACTCCTGGTCAGGGAACTAGATCCCACATGCCACAACTAAAGATCCTGCATGCTGCAACTAAAGATCCCGCATGCCACAGCAAAGATCCCACATGCAGCAACGAAGATCCCGCGTGCCACAACTAAGACCCAGCACGGCCAAATAAATAAGTAAATATGTTTTTAAAAAAGAGTAAGTTTTTTAAAATGTATATTATAAACTCTAGGGCAACAATTATAATTGGTACACTAACAGGAAAAATAGATAAAGAAACACAAAAAGAAAAGAAAAGAATTGGCATACTAAGAGAGGAAATAAAATGGAATCATATAAAAAGCTCAATTAAAATCATAGAAGACAGAAAAAGAGGGTGGTGAGGAAACAGAGAACAAATGCAACAAATAGAAAACACTGACAAAGGTGGTAGATATTAATCTAACTATATCAATAATCACTTTAAATGTGAATGGTCTAACTGCACCAATTAAAAGACAGAAATTGTTGGAGTGGATAAAAAAACAAGACCCACTATATGTTGTCTATAAGGAACCCACTTTAAATATAAAGACAGGTAGGTCAAAAATAAAAAGGATAGGAACTTCCCTGGTGGCGCAGTGGTTAAGAATCCGCCTGCCAATGCAGGGAACACAGGTTCAAGCCTGGTCCGGGAAGAACTCACATGCCATGGAGCAACTAAGCCCGTGTGCCACAACTGCTGAGCCTGCACTCTAGAGCCTGTGAGCCACAACTACTGAAGCCCGCGTGCCTAGAGCCTGTGCTCCACAACAAGAGAAGACACCGCAATGAGAAGCCCACGCACCCCAAAGAAGAGTAGCCCCCGCTCATCGCAACTAGAGAAAGCCTGCGTACAGCAACAAAGACCCAACGCAGCCAAAAATAATAAACAAATAAAATAAAATAAAATTTTAAAAAATAAATAAATAATAAAATAAAATAAAAAGAATAGACACAAATATACCAGGAAAACACTAGCCAAAAGAAAGCTGAAGTTGCTACATTTCTATCAAAGTAGCTTTCAGAACAAGGAATACTATCAAGCATGAAGAGGAGCATTACATAATGATAAAGTGGCCAATTCTCAAGAAGAGATAACAATCCTAAATGTATATGCACCTAACAACAGAGCACCAAAATAGGTGAGGCAAAAACTGACAAAACTGAAAGGAGAAATGGATATACCCACTATCAGAATTGGGGGCTTCAACACCCTTTTGCCAGTAATTGACAGATCAAGCAGACAGAAAATCAATATGACTATAGAGTGGATAGTGGAGAAGGGAGAAGATGACAACCAGTGGAAGCCCTGAGACCAACTGCAGCAAGGTGTAATTCTTCCCATTAACCTCCTCTACTATGTTTCCCATAGAAAGAGAGGCTCACAGGAAAATTGTGCAGTTTTGGAGAAGAAAATCCAGGCAACACAAAGGGAAAACTGGGCAGGCATGGAGGTGCACGGCTTAGATCACTCTTCAAGAAAGAATGTGCCATATATCTGTAAGGAGTGAAGTTAGCTGACAGCCTCCAGCTGCAGCACCTTCCAAGGTCAGCTGCAGCATTCTCAACAAGACCATGCTTTCCCTTGGAAGATTACAGCCAATGACGGAGCATGGCGGCAATACTAGGGCCTGGCCATTTCTGTCCAACTTTGGACTCTTCTAACAGGCCGTCTTTCCTCCAGAACTCTCCATTGGGTTGATCAAGACTTTGTCACATCTGCCTTGCAGCCTAAGTCATCTCTGCCCAATTCCCCTTCCTCCCCCAACACCTTCACATGTGTCAGATCTGCATTATGGTCTAAGGGTTTTCCTTGCCCAGACTTCTTGCTCCCTGCCCTTTTAGCTTTCACAGGCATTATCCCCAGTCAACATCTTGTATTCTTTTTTTTTTTTTTTTTTTGCGGTACGCGGGCCTCTCACTGTTGTGGCCCCTCCCGTTGCGGAGCACAGGCTCCGGACGCGCAGGCTCAGTGGCCATGGCTCATGGGCCCAGCCGCTCCGCGGCATGTGGGATCTTCCCGGACCGGGGCACGAACCCGTGTCCCCTGCATCGGCAGGCGGACTCTCAACCACTGCGCCACCAGGGAAGCCCAACATCTTGTATTCTTAACTCCATATTAGCATCTGCTTCCTGGAGGATCCAAATTAGCACAATTAGCCATTCACCACTGGCATCCACTTTGAGAAATTCTGCAGAAGACACTTAATCAAGCATTTCAAGGGTCTCCTCATTATGATGAAAATGTTTTCAGCAAGTTCTTCAGTTGAATTCACAACTAGGTAATCTAGACAATGAAAATCATTTAATACCCCAAACTCACAATCTCCATCAAAGCATATGTGCTACAGCTACAGTTTTTGCAATCATTGCATTCAGTTTCTCTTGCATGGTACTACAATGATGAAGCTTGTCATAAAAGCATAAATTTGGGTTGTTCAAAGTCAATCCTAGCTATGCTTATGATCATTCAAATTGAAGGTTTTCTCCCCAGAAAGACACAGATTTTTCTTTTTTTTTTTTTTTTTGGCGGTATGCAGGCCACTCACTGTTGTGGCCTCTCCCGTTGCGGAGCACAGGCTCCGGACGCACAGGCTCAGCGGCCATGGCTCACGGGCCCAGCCGCTCCGCGGCACGTGGGATCTTCCCAGACCGGGGCACGAACCCGTGTCCCCTGCATCGGCAGGCGGACTCTCAACCACTGCACCGCCAGGGAAGCCTCAGATTTTTCTTGAAACTCAAATAGTCAAGTGATGACTTTTCCTTATGAAAGTCAGTGACTTTCTTGAGCAAAAGTAGTCATTTATAGTCACTGCCCATCTCTTCATAAAGCTGAGGAAGAAAATCCTTAACATAACTGACAAGCATTAAGTGCTTCTCTTGAATCTCCATGTGTAGCTCAGGTAGAGAGAGGTTTCCTGTGGATAACAGTGTGTAGATATATGTGTTAGTCAGGGTAGATTAGATTCTGCTGTGGTAACAAACCAACGCTGAAATTTCACTGACTTAACACAAAGATTTATTTCTCACTCACACAAAGTCCTATGAGATGGTTCCTGTCAAACAACTCTCCTAGATAGGTCTCCTCTAAGTGATGAACTCAGGGATCCAGGTTCCTTGCATTGTGCTCTGCCATCTCAAGTCCTTTGCTTCTAGCTGCGGCAACAGCAGAGAGTTTCAGCATGAAAAATTATGAAGGCTATTGGATGGGCCAGGCCTGGAAGTGGCAGTTATCAATCCCATCCACATTCCATTGGCCAGAACAAAACCACATGACCCCACTTGGCTAAAAGGAAAGCCAAGGGGAAATACAGACGAGCACATGGATATTGGTGTACAATCTCTTCCACGATAGAACTTTGCTTTTGGTGTAACAGCTTGAATACTTGAAACAAGGCCTCAAGTTGGATTTACTACAGTTTTAACACCTTTCATACTTTATCCTTATACGTCACTTCTAGTCTAAATTATTCTCATGATGTCCTTCCGTATCTCTGTTAATTGCATCACCATCCACCCATTTACTCAAGTCAAAAATTTAGAAGCTATCCTTGTTTCTTTTACATGAAAAGCAGAAAAAAGAGAGCCAAAGAGCCCAATGCAGGGGTGATTCCAAAGCAGCTTCCATGAATATTATGGTCTTATAGGAAGGCATATTCCTACAACGAAGATGGGTTGATCACATTTACCTGTAAAGGGTATCTATCCTAATATTCCCCTAACTTCTCATTCTAGTATGATAGCCCATTAATACTCCCCTAAAGGGAAGAGGGTGCCTTGAATATCTAATGTGAGTATTCAGGTCTGCTTAGCAGTCCTACTCCTCGCAGTCAATTAAGAAACATTCTGATGCATATATCAGTGTCATATGACTCGGTTCATTCATTCATTCATATATTAAACAAATATTTAGTGAGTGCCTACTAGCCTATGCGTCATGGCACCGTTCTAAGAGCCAGAAATATAGAAGTATACAAAATAGACAAAACCCCTGCCCTCATGGAGTTTACATTCTAGTGGGCTAAAGGAAGACAGGTTTTTAGGGAAAACACATAGTATGTCAGATAGTGATAAATTCTATAGAGAAAAAGAAAGCAGAGAAGGGGGCAGTGGTGGGAATAGAACGGCCTGTTAGGAGGAAATTCCAATAATGTAAGGGAGAGAGAATAAATTTTAAAGGGAAAAATGAGTGCCAGGCACAACTACAAGATTTTTGGCCTGAGTTACCAAAAAAAAAAAAGTTTCATTTACTGACATGGGGAAGACAAGGGGAGGGGCAGCTTTGATGGGGAAAACCAGGGGTTTGGTTTGAGACACATTAGGCTTGAGATGCCCATTAGATGTCCAAGTGGAGCTATTAAGGAGGAACCTGGGTATGAGAATCTGGAGTTCAGGGGAGGATTACAAGCTGGAGATACATATTTGAGAGTCATCAGGACATAGATGGTATTTAAAGCCACAAGACTAGATGAGATCACCGTGGAAATCAGTTTAAACAGAGAAGAGGCTCAAGGACTGAGTCTGAAGCACTCCAATATTTAGAGGCTGTGGAGATGAAGAAGAACCAGCAACGGAGACTGAGAAGGAGTGCCCAGTAGTTATCAAGAGTCAGCCCCCGGAATCAGCTTATTGCAGGGTACACTGACAACGTTGAATTTCTGGATCCGCAAAGCTAAGGAATAGATAGCAGGGACTCCCACCAAGGTACTACTGTCCTGGGAAATCTGGCTGATTAGTCAGTCAGCTTTTCCCTTGGCCGTCTTTCAAAATGCAACAAACCTCATGCAAATTATATGCAAGATAGCAGCAGCATGGCAATATTGTGGGAGATATGGCTAGTCTCTGGTTGAGGATACTAAACACCAGAACCGTGCATGCCACACTTGCAGGAGGAGCTCAGCCCTGTGACCCTCCAACCAGGCTCTCAGGCCCAATCTTGGAGAGCTTCCAGAAGACACAATGAAAACCACTCCCAGTGCCCCAATGGCAAAGGGCTACACAGCTCATTGCAGCCAGCTGCTGCTACTTTCCTTGCTGCTGCCAACACCAGCTGATCTAGAAGGAACACTTTCCACGACAACAGCTGGACCTTACCAGCAGGTTAGGGTGAGGGTGAGGGTTAAATTAGTGTTCAGGTTGGATTAAGGTTAGAACTTCCCGTCTGTGATGGGCTAAATCCCAGTGGCCTTGAGCCTCTCCTCGGGATGTTCCCTCCACATCCTGCTGGAACTGAAACCTTGGCTGTCTGCTGACCCCTCTAAAGTGCAGGCTGTTTGTTCTCTCATCTCCCCACAGCTAAATACCTTCGAGAGTGCCAAGGGGTGGAGCTGGAGCTCTCCCTGCTCCCCAAGGCCCCTTCCTGATCTTCGCTCCTCCCCACTCTTGAGAAGTCTCTGGCTCCTCCTCGACTCACACCATCCTGTTATTTCACCCTCTCCCCATCCTGCTGGTAGTCTTCTGTCACCTTCCTGGTCACTGCCCTCATTCATAAAGGCTTTAGTTCTTGACTGTCTGTCCTCTGTCCCAACTTCTCTCATCATTCTCAGTGATTTCGACATTCACACGGTAAACCACCCAGCACCCTGGCCTCTAGTTTCCTCAATCTGTCCACTGCCAGTGACCACTGCCATTTTGCAGAGCACTTCACAATCTGGAGCAGCAGTATGGGGCCCTGGATCTTGAAGGTCCTTGTACATCAATGCATTTCTTTCATTTACACATCCACACATGATTTCCAGAAGCTGACAAACCTTTAGTACAGGAATTATGTAAAGGCGCGTATAATTTACTAGGAATTAGAATTATAAAAGAATTATCATTCTTTTCTGTTTTGTTTTCCATTGGACTCACCATGCGTCAGCGTTTACAAATGGGATGTTAAAGTTTAACAGTGGATGAAAATAAACCCCCAACAATACAAAAATACACACGCAAGAGGCTGTTCATTGTAACACTGTTTATAATTGCAAAATATTGGAAACCACCTAAATGTTCATTCCTAGGAGCACGGCTAAATAAACTATGGTACATCCATACAATAGAATACTATGTGGTTATAAATAAGAGCGACAACAATACCCATGAACTGAGTTGGAGTAAACCCTAGAATATAGTATACAGTGAAAAAAGCAAAGTACCAAAGTTATATCTATAGAATGTTACCTTTCATGTGATAAAAGGAGATATTTTCATGCAAGCACCGGTACACAAATGTTCATAGCAGCTTTATTCATAATAGCCAAAAACTGGAATCAGCCCAAGTGTCTACCAATGGATAAGTGGGTGACCAAATTGTGGTACATCCACACAATGGAATATGACTCAGCAGTAAAAAGGAAGAAACTAGTGATGAACACAACAACGTGGGTGAATCTCAAAGGCATCATGCTGAGTGAAAGAAGCCGGTCTCAAAAGGTTACATGCTGTATGTTTTCATTTATATGACATTCTCGAAGGGCAAAACTATGAGAACAGAGAACAGATCAATGGCTGCCAGAGCTGGGGGTGGGGGAGGCCTTGACTACAGACAGGCAACACAGGAGCATTCTGGGGGCTGATGGAGCAGTTCTGTATCCTGATTGTGAGGGTGGTCACACAGATCTATACATGCGTTAAAACTCATATAACTAACTCTACACCGAAACAAGGTAATTTTACTGTACATAAATGGCAAAAAGTGTAGAGGTGGAGCTGGTGATTAAAATGTGATGAGTTTAGGGAATTCCCTGGAAGTCCTGTGGTTAGGGCTCCACGCTTCCACTGCAGGGGGCACGGGTTCGATCCCTGGTCAGGGAACTAAGACCCCACATGCCACGTGGCCAAAATAAAAAAAAATGTGATGAGCTTAGCCCTAGGTCTTCAGATAGATATTAAAGGTGTATCATTTCATCACCTGGACCATCTCTTAGTGCTTTAAAAATACCAGCTGCAAAGAAACTAAAACTATTAGGTGACTACCATAAAAAGCCATTGTAATTTGAATTACCATAGCCTGGTAATGGGAGCAAATTAAATTCCATTATGTGAAATATGTATCCCCAACATAGTTCCTGATACAGAGTAAGTATTCAATAAACATTTGTGGAATGAATAAATGAGTGAGAGAACGAGAGAAGGAAAAGGCTCACACATTTTGATATGAACCCTTCCTGCCTCAACATCAGCAAAAATTTTGAAGCAGAATGGAAGGAGGTTCAAGCATTGCTTAAAGTTAAATACAGTGTGCCAAGGGAGAGAAATGCAAAAGCTATGGAAGCCACACTTTATAGTGTTATATTTAACTGTAAAGGTCAGGGCTGCTGAAGTCATTGTTGACACACTTGCCAAAACTGCTGCTCAAGACATGGTGAAAATGATGACTGGGGACAAGGAGTCTCTGTCAAATATCACAGTTCACTTTAGAATTACAGATGTGGCTGGAAATTTAAAATGGCAAGCATCCAATTTCTGACAAAGCTTATATTATTCACTGGGAATTGATAAATCTACCAATCTTGTGAATCAGTTAATCTTTTGCTATTTATCATATATGACCTAAATAAATAATTTCGTGAAGACATTATGTTCTGCTAATCTTTTCCAACTTGTAGAACTGAAGATTTCCTTCCTTCTTTCCTTTCTTTCTTCCTTCCTTCCTTCCATCCTTCATTCATCTAACTAATGTTTACTGAGCACTAACTATGTGCCAGCCAGTGTTCCAGGCACAGGGGACACAGCTGTGAACAAGAGACAACATCCCTTCCCTCATGGAGCTTACGTTCTGGTAGCTGGAAACAGACAATAAACCAAGAAAAGAAAAAGAGCAGTTAGGGATAAATGCTATACAGAGAATTGAAATGGGGCGATGTGGCAGAGCGAACGGGGGCTGTGTAGACTGGGTGGTCAGGCGAGCCCTCTAACAGGAGATAACAAGGAACCAGCTCTGCAAATATCTGAGGAAAGAAATTTCCAGAGAGAGCAGCTAGAACAGTGGTTCTCAAAAGGAATGGCACTGTCCCCTAGAGGGCATTTTGGACACTGGGGAGAGGGGAGCCAGAGTGATTGGGGTACCATACTGGCATTTAATGGGCAGGGCAAGGATGTTGCATATCTGCAATGCACCAGACTGTCCTGCATCCTTCATGGCTTTCAAAGATCCCACCAGGCATCCATGTAGGTGGAAAAGCTGTTTCTAATTATCAGAGTTGAAAACTTAACTCTGCTTAACTCTAAAATACAAAACATTTTTCTCACAGTGTTTATGTACACAGAATTTCCCAAGAATGCAATTACCACGTAAATAGAAAGCAGATTGTATTTTGTTTCATTCAGAACTGCACCAAGAGTTGTTCAACATTTCAAAACCAACACCTCCCTCATGGCAAGGCAAGTATCACCAGAAACACTGCAGCTAATGGGGATGTTTCAGGCAAAATTGATGATGGCGGAGAGATTTTTTTTTTAATGGATAATACATACCCGTGGTAAAAAGAAAAGAGGGGAAAAAGCAAACAGTACAAAAGGGCACACAGTCAAAAGTCAATCTCCCTTCCACCTCTGTTCCTACCTCTCCCAGTTTTCTTCCCTAGAGATAATCTGATTATCAGGGTTTTTTTTATATCCTTCCAATGGAATTATCTTTTTTCTTTAGAAGAGAGGAAGGGAGGGAGAGAGGGGGAAAATCCATACAAATGAATATTTGTCTGAGCATTAAGAAAAAAGACGAGGAAAGATGCACACAGCAGAGGGGGTATAGTTCAGTGGAAGAGCATTTGACTGCAGGAAAGATGTAGGCGCGCGCGCACGCGCACACACACACACACACACACACACACCCCCCAAGCTCTAAGGTTGGTTGCTCTAACGTTACCTCAGAGGATGCGCAGGGGGACTTAATTTTCTTTAATACACTTCTATACTGTTTTTCTTGGTATGACAGGTATATTCTACTTTTGCAATTTACAAAATTCCATAAGGTTAAAGAATAAAATACAAATTAAGAGAGCAGGAATCAACCAACATTGGCATAAATATAGCAAGATAAACTATAATCTTAGAAACATCAGCAAGTTAAACTAAGGTAATGTACTAACAGAAGATTTAACTCAGTGAGAAGAGAAACAAAAAGTGAGAGTTGGAGAATCAAAAACTGTGAGCATCTCCCAAGGCCTGATGAGGACGACAGGAGGCTGCCTACTGGTCTGAATCAGCCAGCCACCCTTTTTCCTCATATTACAATACTACTTCTAAGATTACTTACTGCCTCTTTCCTGTTTTTCTGTTTTCTTTTTTTTAGTTATCATAAATTTATCTTTAACACAGCAGTCCAGTTTCACATTGTGCGCCTTTTCCAAAGTTGGAGATCTTAACTTACTATGTCCTTCACAGACTTTTCAACAAGTATGAAAAAGAGGCAATGAGATTAGCTTGAGTCTACAAATCACAATCCAAATATAGGACACCCTCAAGGACTGATTTATGTTTAAGATCAATCTACATAATATTCCCAATGCTTAGCAAATGAATGAGACTCTGGCTGAGTAAAATATGAACAAACCTCGTTACGTTAGCACATTATCATGAAAAGACAGAAGGCAGCAAATAAATACTTTGCTGTTACTCATTTTACTGTGCAAGGTTCCTGTTGTGAAAAATTACTTTCGAGGGTAAAATACACCATCAACTCACGATCTCTCCTGGCCCACAGCTGTGAAGACTAAACTGGTTCTTCCTACCTCTGGCTCACTTGAGCATCTTATTCCTGCTGAAGACAAAAAGAACAGCAGTGCTAAAGAAAAGGGTATACCTGGTTCCCAAGGTGGATGCAATTGAAGGCCTACACAAGTTGCCTTCAAACCAAACAAAACCAATACAACCCAGTTGAGCCAGTCTCCATACAATGCGGTTATTGCATCAACTGTTCCATTCCCAGGGCAGAGCTCCCTGAAGGACCTTTAGGATCTAGTCCTGTTGTCCAACAGAGTGCTTTAGGACAGAACTGGTAACTGAAGGTTCCCTTACTGTAGTCCCCACATTCTAATTCGAACCCTCTTAAAGTCCAGTGTCGGGCTTCCCTGGTGGTGCAGTGGTCTTTAGAGTCATCAACCTACTTTCTCCAACCTCCCACAGCCATGAAATTAGCTTACAGCAAGACAGGCGAATTCACAAAACAAGAAAAATAAGCATCCCCAGTGGTTGAGAGCAGAGCAAGGTTTCTGTAACTAGAACAAGTCCTCTTTTTCCATTTCTTTTTTATTTTATTGAAGTATAGTTGGTTTACAATGTTGTGTTAATTTCTGCTATACAGCAAAGTGATTCAGTTATATACATATATACATTCTTTTTCATATTCTTTTCCATTATGGTTTATCACAGGATACTGAATATAGTTCCCTGTGCTATACAGTAGGACCTTGTTGTTTATCCATTCTATATATGATAGTTTGCATCTGCCAATCCCAGTCTCCCAAACCCATCCCTCCCCCACTCCCCATACCCCTTGGCAACCACAAGTATATTCTCTGCCTGTTTGTTTCATAAATAGGTAGAACAAGTCCTCTTGATCTAGACCCTGCAATGCTGTTTAGAAAAGGATCCTTTATCATCATGTGTGTTAGTAAATGTAGAAAGTAACTATACAAGCCTAAAAGCAACTGTGTACCTGGGATGTCTTCTACTAATGGACTGCTAGACTGCCTTTTCACTATTATTACTGATATGGCTTTTTAAGAAGAGAAAACTGGGAGAAGTTTGGAATTTTTTAACTTATCAAAATCCTTCTTAGACTCTGGCCAAGTCACTCCTAACCCTTCTTTGCCTCTGTTGTCCCCTTAGCTCGCAGAACCACTGAAAATGGTTGAGAGACACTCTACAGTCGCCGTGGACGTGTTAGTGTAGCTGGTAGTGGATGTTGGCATAAAATCGACCTAGATTTGAATCCTGATGGCGTCTAGCAGCTGTGCCTAGAGCAAGTCAATCTCTCTGTCTTGGTCTCCTCTTCTGTAAAATAACATCTAATCATGGCTAGCACATCTGTAGTGTTACCTCCATCATTTTTCATTTAATACTTACAACAACCCCTAGAGGAAGAAATTATAGATGAAGCAACTGTGGCACAGAGAGGTTGAGTGACTTCCCCAAGGTCACACAGCTGGTAAACTGCAGAGCCAAGATTCTAACGCATGTTGGAGTCCAGGCCCTAACCACCACACCTACAGCCTCTCCAACTGAGAGCAATAAATGAGGACACACCTACTAAGGGCTGTTTTGAGGATTAAAGGAGTAAATGTATGAAAAGCCTAATTCAAGTGTCTGATATCGTGTGTATGTTAAAGAAGGTTTTTTCCCTTCTGCACTGGGAAATCCGTAAGGCTTTTTCCTGGGGCAGAAAAAAAGGTTGGAGGGATGAGAACAGAGGCGAGGGGAGGAAGGGGGCGAGGTGGAACGTGGAAAGGAAAAAAGGCGGTGGAGGGGGCACTGAATATTCAGGACGCAAGAAGTGGAGCAGGCTAGGCCTTGAGAGAACGCGGTGACTCCTTCTCAACTGCAAACAGAAACCTACCGGCCAAAGAGCAGACATTAAACCGGCGCGGCCTCAGCCCCGAGCTGGCATCCGCAACCCCGCCCCGGCCCCAGGCCGGCTCGGCCGGGGCGCGGACCGGCTTCCCTTCCGGGCCGCGGGTCCGCCCTACGCCGGGCGGAGCCTGGCCCGCCCCCCGCACCGGAGCCCGGGAGCCCCAGGCCCGAGCCACGCGATCTGCTGGCCGCCCGGGGCTCGGGTCGGGGACGCGCGATGGCGACTTGGCGGCGGGACGGCCGGCTGACGGGCAGCCAGCGGCTGCTGTGCGCGGGGTTGGCGGGGACGCTCAGCCTCAGCCTCACCGCGCCGCTGGAGCTCGCCACCGTGCTGGCCCAGGTCGGCGTCGTGCGCGGCCGCGCCCGGGGGCCGTGGGGCGCGGGGCTTCGCGTCTGGCGGGCCGAGGGGCCCCGCGCCCTGTGGAAGGGGAACGCGGTGGCCTGCCTGCGCCTCTTCCCCTGCAGCGCCGTTCAACTGGCCGCCTACCGCAAGTAAGAGCCGGGCACGGGCGGCGTGGGCGGGGCCCGGGGCCCGGGAGGCCGCCGCCGGGGGTCCGGCGGCCCGACGCCGCCCGGGTGCCCGGGATCCGGCCAGCGGCGCGCCACAGCCCCCTTCCGGAGCGCGTGGGAGCCCCTCGGGCCAGAAGGCAACCTCTCCGGCTTCCAAAGCGCAGCCCCCACCTTTTCCTTTTCACCTTTTCTTGGGATTCCTGCCCCGCCGGGTGCAGTTTTGTGGGGACGCAGCTCTGGCCCGGAGAGGCTGACCGGGTTGGTCGGGCGAGGAGGTGGAAGGGGGCCAAAGGAGATTTGGAGGGAAGGAGTGAAGAGATCTCCGGAGAGATGGCCCCTAATCCTTCCCACCATCCGCCAACTTGGAAATTTTGCTTTGGCTGGCTTGGGAGAGAGACCCTTTTGAAGATGCGTGTATGGAAGTGTGTCAGAGTCCCCAGAAGAACGTGCTTGGTAGGGGCACAGGGCCCAATCCACTGCGACAAAAAGGCCACGGAGTTCGGCGCTCCCCACCCCCCAAGAAACTGGACTTTAGGGTCCTACAGAGGCTGCAGCTTCCCCTCCCCAAACTGCATGCAGCTGCAACCTCGCTGCTCCCTGGACTCCTTCTTTGGGCTTTGAACACCTCCCCCCCAAAACAGCTGCATTTTAGGAAAACATCTAAAGAGGTAATGCCAGATGACTCTTAAAGCTTCCTCAAGAGCTCAGAGATACCTGCATTTTAACTGGAAACAAAGTCTAAAAGAATGAAGCGATAATGATGCAATTTCAGGTAGTTCTGCAGCTGGGGGGATGTTCCCCGTGTTCCTCGTTCGCTGGGCACACTGCCAACTCGGAAGACTGGCCTTGGCTCAGAATTAGAGAAACACAGCCCACAGTCTTGACCACATAGGTCGGCCTTGGAGGCTAACAGTCAAAGCATTTTGCCTTTGGCTCTGGGAGGCCAGAGCTGGCAGTCTCACCTGACAGCTGACAAACAAGCCCGATGGAATCTTCCTTATCACTGAGTCCTCGAGGCCAGTGCACATTTCACCTGTGCCTGGGAATAGAGTTGCCTTCTCTTTCTCTAGGAAGGGAGGGTAGTGAGATCGTGGGGCATTTCTGTCAAGGCTCTCTTTCTTCCCCAGCCCCCTTTCCCTCAGCAACATCTGGCTTGCAGTCTGTAAACAGTTCTCCTCTGAATTTTAATGACTCAGTTTCTCCCCACTTCACTCTGCTCTCCACAAAGTATGGAACTCCTCCTTTGGAATGTGTACCAAGGGGAGGGAAGCAGAACTTCAAAGGCTGGTTTAAGTACTGTGGCTTTGCTGCTAACCATCTAGAATATATACAGTCATCCCTCCGTATCCGGAAGGGCATTGGTTCCAGGACACGGCCCCCCAACCAAAATCCCCAGATGCTCAAGTCTCTTACAGGAAATGGAGTAGTATTTGCATGTAACCTATACAGTCGTCCTGTACACTTTAAATCATCTCTAGATTGCTTATAATACCTAATACAATGTAAGTACTATATAAATCGCTGTAAATACAATGTAAATGCTATGCAAATAGTTGCCGATGTGCAGCAAATTCAAATTTTGCTTTTTGGAACTTTCTGGAATTTTTTTTCTGAATATTTTCAATCCACAGTTGTGGAACCCACAGATACGGAGGGCTGACTTCATCTCATTGGATTTTTAACAGCTTTACTGAGATATCATCGACATAAAAATTGTATGTTTAAGGTGTACAACTTGATGTTTTGATATATGTATACATTGTGAAATGATCACCACAATCAAGCTAATTAACGTATCCATCACCTCTACCTAGTTACCATTTCCTGTGTGTGTGTGTGTGTGTGTGTGTGTGTGTAAATCGTTGGATTTTTACGACACCTGCCTCCTGCCCTGTAAGGTCCACAGGGCACGAAGTATTATGCCCACTTTCCAGATGCACAGTTGGGCTCAGATTGGCCACACCACTCATCAGTGACAGAGCTGAGCTCCACCACCTGGCCTTCTGACTCCAATGCCCATGCCCTGTTACTTCCTGCTGCCTTTCTCTCTGCCTTCATTAAGTGATCACGGTGTGCATGATGCTGGGGACAACGCAAGATGAAAGGGGCATGGTCCCTGTGCCCCAGAGCTTACAGAGCAAAAGAGTAAGACTAGTGTGTCCATAGCATGTGATTGCTAAGGTTAAAGTGCTATAGCAATTCACACCTCTGATGATGGAGGAGGAGGAGAAGATGTGAAGATGTCACAGTGGAGAAAAACCATCGGAGTTTGGTGTTGGGAGAATGAGTAGGAGTTTTCCATCAAAGATGGGGAGAAAGATACTGCAGAAAATGCCACAAGCAAAGGCACAGAGGTGGGAAGGCATGCAGCGTGACTGGAGCATAAGGTGTGTCTCTGGCTGTAATGGGAAATACAGCCAGAAAAGCAGGTTGGAATGAGATCTTGGAGGGCCAGATTAAGGAGTTTGGACTTTACTTGGAATGCAAGGGTAGCTGTGGGGGATTTTTGATGGGGGAGTGCTGTGATTAAAGCAATTCAACAGGAATTGTCACCTGGTAGCAGTGGAGGACGGCTAAAGAGGAGGAAGGGTGGGGGGTGGCAGGACCACCCGTCGCACTAGTCCATGTGGCGGCTGAGGGCACCTGAAATAGGCTGATGACAGTGGGAGTGGAGAAGAGGAGATGTGTGGGAGAGGAAGAACAGATAGTTACCCAGGCTAGGTTTGCTAATAATTTTTTCCTGCAAGATTAGTTTCTTTCTGGAAATTCAAAAGAAATATTTCAGTGATAGACAGCAAAGTGGTTGATTAATCATGGTGCCAGCCTTCCTACATAAAGACAAGACCTTGGGGCCATCATTATACTGATTAATCTCTACCCTCCTGACCAGGAATTTGCAAAACGGTTGGTTGGGGGTAATGGTACAGCCTATGATTATGGGTTTGAACTAAGCATAAACCTCCAGAATGTTCAGAAAATGGAGTGGTTCAGTGACTTGTCCACAAACACAATTAATGGCAGAGCTGGAGCTTGAAACCAGGTCTTCTAGCTCCTTAATGCAGGGCTCGGCCCAACATTGTGAGCTGAAGTGTCTCCTTACTTGGATTTACAGTTAAAAGAATCCACTCAGTAGAGTCTATTAGGAGCTAGGTCCTTGTGCTAAACAAATAAAACCTAACACAATGGATGGCTTTCAAATATATCATATAGTAGACCCTCACCCAACTTTATGCCACAACTGTTTGTGTAGCTGTATAAACATTGGTTTGGGTCCCTGAAACTCTGAAATTGCTCATAACCAACACCATTTCCTTATTGTGTAATCGATTCATGAGCTTGTGTTTGCCTGCTAACTTGTGTTAGGTTGAAGTGTTGGCAGTTCTACCTACATACATCCAGGGTGTGTGTAATAGCCATGTGCCTGAAAGGAAGGGGTTACTGCTGCTCACCAGCTTATCCAGTTTCGCTGGAACAAGCTGCTGTGCAGTGTGTAGGAGTGGAAGGAAGAGCAGAAAGGGGAACACTGCTGCCCCACCCAGTCAGACAAGCACTTAAGATGTGGGGACCAGGATGATGTAATCGATGGCCTATCAGGGGTGCCCTGCCTTGACTCTGATTGTAAGAGGAACAATCTGTAGTCTTTGTCTCCGTATAGTAAAAGTCTGAGAGGAAGGACTTGCTTTGGTTCTTTTTAATTTTGTATATTTGATAGCAAGACCCTACATTATAAAACAAACTCATAGAAGACAGAACTCCTCGTCCTCGTTCATCAAGTCATTCAGAGAACCAAGGGCCGAATGCCTCTCTTGTTGCCCCATCAGTCATCTCTTTGGCAGGGCTGTTGAACTCTCTTAAGATCTATGCTGAATGCTAGCGCAGTGTCTGGCAGTGTGGATGTTCCGGTGACTGGGGAATGGATGCATTAACGCCCTGGGAGTGGCGAGCGGGATGGGGAATAAGGAGGAGGCAATGAGAATGAATGGTGTTTCTTTTGGCATTCAAACTCCTGCTTCTTCTAGATGGTTCCCGCTTGCTGCAGACCACCCCTCCAGCCAAGCATTTCCACTTCCTGTCTCCCCTCCCCTGGCTAAGGTTCCCGCTGCCACTTATTGGCCAGGGGAGGGAGGAGGGAGGATCGAGGGAGTGTGCAGGCAGCGAAACCGAGGCAGACGGAAGGCCCACTGGTGAATGCCAGCTTAGTTACCTGCATCTTTAAAAGGTTGCTGGTTCACTCAAATGACTGTTTCAGCTGGTACAGTTAAGGTAGGGTGACAGAATGAAGTCCAGACTTTCCTACAGCTTGAAGGAGATGTTTTTAATCGACCAGTGTTTACTTGGGAGCAAAGGAGCGGTCCTAGAACCCCTTCAGTGGTTTCACCTGAACTCTGGCTCGTCTTGTTTATCAGAGATAAACTCTGGCCTGCTGCCAAAGTGAAAAAGCAGGAAATACACAGCTTCACTGGAGCTTGGAAAGCCAAAGAACTGGGGATGCTCTCATTTTTAAAAAGATACAATGCTTTTATTTTAGCCTAGCTCTGTTCACTTTCTTTTTATTCAGATACTTGCTATCCCTCTCCCTCTCCCCCTCCCCACCCTCTGACAGAAAATATTATTTTTCCTAGTTTCCAAGCCCTTTTTTTAATTTTGTCCTCATCAGCAAGCATGAGTAAAATTCCTTTGCTTCCTGGCCAGGGAACGTGCACCATGTAAAAGGCCCCTTAGAACAATTTCTGCCGAGGTAGGCCCTCATGCCTGGGGATGCACTGCTTCCAGAAAGAGGGATTGTAACAGAGTGGCTTTCTATTCTGCATTTAGAAAAGTCCACCCAAAGCCATTTCTTTACTAAATTGTGAAACTGCAGAGAAACACAAAGAATAGTCTAGCAAACATTCATATACCCACCATGCAGAATTGACAGCATGAAAGGTAATTAGTTTAAAAGATACTTCAAGTATCTTTTTTTTACACAAGAAGTAAAATATTACAGATAAAGCTGAAATCCCCTTCATTCTGATTCCCAGTCCCATCCACTCTCCACCTTCCTGGGGGTCTATTTTATACTTTTGTATATGTATCTATATCTATCCATGATTGGTGTAATATATGGTTTTGTGGATGTGGTTCTTAATTTAAGTGTAGTCAGCCCTCTGTATCTTCGGGTTCTGCATCCATGGATTCAACCAACCACAGATTGGAAATACTTGGGGGGAAAAATTCCAGAAAGTTCCAAACAGCAAAACTTGAATTTGCCACACTCCAGCAACTATTTACATAGCATTTACATTGTACTAGGAATTATAAGTAATCTAGAGATGATTTAAAGCATACGAGAGGACAAATAGTATACCATTTTATATGAGCGACTTGAGCACCTGCAGATTTTGGTATCCGTAGGGGGTCCTGAAACCTGTGGATATACAGAGATGGCTGCAAATGGTTATCATACACCATAGGTCACTCTACAACTTGCTATTTTCACTCAGCTTTATGCTTTTACTATTTATCCGTGTAAATACATAGTTCTAAGCACATTCATTTAAACTAAAGTATCATTGTATCGCTGTTCTACAGTTTATCCATTCCCCTACAGATAGACATTTAGATGGTTCGATTTCACTTACAAACAATGCTGTATGTGTCTTCATATGTACCCGTGCAAGAGTTTCTCTAGGATATGCACCTAGAAATGGAATTGCTGGGGTGAAAGTAGGCATTTTTCCAATTTTACTAGATACTACAAAGTGACCTGCCAATTTACACTTCTCACAGCAGTGGGTGAGCATTCCTGTTTCCACACTTTCTCACCATCACTTGATATTATCAGACTTTTTCATCTTTGCCAGTCTGCTGGTTGAGAAGTGGTATTGTGTTATTGTTCTTATTTGTTATTTCCCTGACAGTTGGTGGGGTGGTACATCTTCTCTTATAACTATTAAACCAATATATTTTTTAAAACTCAATGACTAGGGATGCTCAAAGTCATCGTTTCAAGCAATTTCATTTACGTTGCAACAGAATCAAAGGAGCACATTCCAGTTCCGTATTTACCAAGTATTTCTGTTCATTTACACCCCACAGGCAAGCCAGGGTTGACAGTTATGCAGATAAAAGGGGGAAATGCTTGAAATGAAGTGAGGACTTAGGGTAGATAGAAATAAGAGGGTTAGGTATCTCTTCCTTATAGATGTTATATAAACTATAACAGCTAATTTTATATAACTAGAATTATATTCATTACTATGAGCATAATTGAACGTGTAGAATTGAATGTGTTATTCATTAATCCTAATACATTAGTAATTTTCATTTTGTAAAGCGTTTCCAAATGCAGGGAAATGGTGCAGTAAGTAGCATCGAGCACTCTAGCACAATCCGTGGCTGATTCCCTTGGGCTTTTCTCCCTATTTTCTCCCAGGTTTGTTGTGCTGTTCACGGATGACCTGGGCCACATCTCCCAGTGGAGGTCCATCATGGCTGGGAGTCTTGCGGGCATGGTTTCCACCATCGTGACATATCCTACAGACCTCATCAAAACCCGGTTAATTGTGCAGAACATGCTGGAACCATCTTACAGGGGGATCCTCCATGCTTTTTCTACTATTTATCAACAGGAAGGGTTCCTGGCCCTTTATCGAGGGGTTTCCCTTACTATTTTAGGTAAGATGGAACTTTTCACCTTGTCCAAGAAAAGACTGTGTTCTTTGATACATGCAAATGACTTGTATACCTTTGTTGGTAACCAGTTAAATCCATTTTACTGAGTTCAAGGGATATATATATATATATGAGTGTATTGTATACCTTTGTTTGTAACCAGTTACATCCATTTAACCGAGTTCAAGGTCATATGGCTTCAATCCACACAGAGTCCATTAGCTTCATTCTATTCCATAGCCATATACCCCACTCCTAACTCTGGTCTGTTATATCCCAGGGAGGGAGTAGGACAGAGTGCATGTGGCTCAGCACAGATTGATAAGAAGACAGTCCCACACACTCCCCATCTGACTGCAGCAAAGAGTCTCTGCGTGCATCGGTACACGTATGAACACAACCAGCGTAGCAACTGTAGCTTCTGTGTTCTTTGGAACCTTTGCCAGGGCTACAGGTCACCAGGACCCCCAATTGCCAGTCCAGTAGACTTTTGCCTTTTATCTGACCTTTGTTGCAGCATTTGATGAGATCGATCACTCTATTCTGGAAACTTGGCTTCTAGGACCCCACTGTCTCCTAGATGTCTTTCCCACCTCTCTGCAGCTCTTTCTTATCTGGCTCATCTGACGATGCCAGCCCCCTGTGTGTCACTATCCCCCAGCTCCTGCCTTAGCTTTCTTCTCACCCTCCATACCCTCCCTGGGTGGCCTCATCTAAACTAGTGGCTTGAACAAGCATCATTATACTCTAATGACTCCCAATCTCATCTCTATAATAACAACGACTAACATCTATTGCAGTTTACTATGTGCCAGGCACTGTGCTAAATGGTTTGCGTACAGTTCCTCATTTAAGCCTCATTTTACAGATGAAATACATGCTTGGGGAAGCTAAGTGACTTGCCCAAGGTCACAGATAGAAAGTGGAAGAATCTAGCAATATAACCCCAGAGCCCTCTCTCTTAACCACTGACTACTACCACTTCCCAATGGCAGTACAAATGCCTGCTATTGGACACCCTCACCTGATGCTCCCTTGGCTTACTGAAGTCAGGAGTAAACCTGATGGCCGCGTTAGTTGCACACCTGCCCCCCTCCTGTGTTCCCTAATGAACGAGACCGCCCTTCTTTCATCCAGTGGCCCAAGCCAGAAGAAACCTAGAAGCACTTCAACTTCAACTCCTCCTCTCACTCCACTCCCACTTCAGCCACAAGTGTTGTCAATTTCACCTCTTTTAACTCTCAAGTCTGCACCCTTCTCCATCCCCATCTTCTCTGCCATAGGTCACACTCTCATCATCATCTTTCCTGCAGACACTTATGACAGGCTCCTACCTAGTCCCAGTCTTGGGTCTCTGCTGCCCTAGTCCGCCCTGTGCCCTGCTGCCAGGGTGTGATGATCTTTCTAAGTGCAAGTTGATCATTTCACCAACCTCTTTCCACTGCCCTCCTTAAAAGCCTTCACTGACTCCTGTGAGCTACAGGGAAAAGCCCAGATTCCTTGTGGCATACTAGATCCTTCAGACCTGGCCCTGCCAGCCCCTCCTACCTCATCTCCTGTCACGTTCTACCTGCACTCCTGCTTTGGCCATCTAGAAATACTTGCATTTCTTGGAAACACCACTCTCTTTGTACATGCTGTTCCCTCTGCCTGCTCTCCCAATGTCTGATGAACTCCTACTCATTCCTCAACACCCAGTTGAAAAGTTCTCTCTTCTGTGAAGTCCTTCTTGATTCCCCCAGGCAAAATTAATCCCTCTGATCCTTGTGTACCTAAAGCACTTTGTATAGCCCCCTTACTATGGCATATGTCATCTGTCTGTCTCTCCCACTAGATGGTGAGCATCTCCAGGAATTAGCCTACTTACACCTCTGTATATTCCTGGCACCTGGCATAGGGCCCATCACATAGCATAAGCTCCACAGATGTTTTCTGAATGAAGGAAAATGTAGGGTTGGTGCGTCATTTTTAATGTGTTTATTAAATAAATATTACATTTTTCTAAAGATGAGCAACCCCACTAGTGTTAGCCCCTCTTTTAAATCTCATTTTGAGGGAGAAATTTAGTCCCTGCGTAAACTTCAGATTGCTCCCAAAGTTTCTGTAAGTTTCAAGGTGCCAACTACTGCACTACTTGCTCACCATCTTTTCCTAGAAAGGTGAGGCTGCCATACAGTGCAGGGTACACACTGAGCCCTGATACGGCCACATCTCATACTGCCTCACTCTTCAGGTTTCACAGAATGTCTCCTTCTCAGCTAGAGATCAGGTCCCCCCTAGTCTCCAAAACTTGATTAAGTACCGCCCACTAACTTTTTTTTCATGGGAGTGAATTTTTTCCCCAACACTCTATTTTTTTAAATTCAAACACCCAGAAAAATTAAGAGAATTGGAAACAGCCTGGATAAACAACAAGGTCCTATTTTATAGCACAGGGAACTATATTCAATATCCTGTAAAAAACCATAATGGAAATGAATATGAAAAAGAACATATATGTATCACTGAATCACTTTGCTGTACAGCAGAAACTCACACAACATTGTAAATCAACTATACTCCAATAAAATAAATTTTTAAAAAAAGAATTGGAGGGGCTTCCCTGGTGGCGGAGTGGTTGAGAATCCGCCTGCCAATGCAGGGGACACGGATTCGAGCCCTGGTCCGGGTAGATCCCACATGCCACGGAGCAACTAAGCCCGTGCGCCACAGCTACTGAGCCTGCTCTCTAGAGCCCGCGAGCCACAACTACTGAAGCCTGCGTGCCTAGAGCCCGTGCTCCGCAACAAGGGAAGCCACCGCAATGAGAAGCCCTTGCACCGCAACGAAGAGTAGCCCCCGTTCGCCGCAATTAGGGAAAAGCCCGCGAGTAGCAACAAAGACCCAACACAGCCAATAATTAATTAATTAATTAATTTTAAAAAATTAATTTAAATTTAAATTAATTTTAAAAAATTAAACATTCCCATGTTTAATTTTTATTAAATTTTTAATAAAAATTAAAATTTTAATTAAATTTTAATTAAAAATTAAACATGGGAAACACCCATGTACCCACCATGTACCCGCTCCTTCAATTAATGTTTTGCTTTATCTGTCCCTCTAACCATTCATCAGTCATATATTTTTTGATGATTTCCATGTAAGTTGCAAACATCAATACACTTCACCCCTCAACCCTTCAACATGCATATCATTAACTAGAGTTCAATATTTGTTTATGGCTCTTTTAAAAGTAAAATCGACATAGAGTACACAAATATTTAGGGAATCTTTTGATGCATGCATTTTGATCAATGACACAACCCGTATCAAAATATAGCACGTTATCATCACCCAAGAGAGTGCTTGCTGCTTCGGTTGGAGTGACTTGTTTAACAAGCCCAGAGCCCGTCCTGTTTACTTTCCCTGGATTCCCCACAGGCATTTATGTTCTCAAGCCAGTGTTTCCTGAGACATCACAGCCTCTCCCTGGCCTTGTTTTTCAGGTGCTCTCCCTTTCTCTGCCGGCTCCCTTCTAGTTTACATGAACCTGGAGAAAATCTGGAATGGACCCCGAGATCGGTTCTCTCTCCTCCAGAACTTCGCCAATGTCTGCCTGGCTGCCGCGGTGACCCAGACACTCTCCTTTCCCTTCGACACAGTGAAGAGAAAGATGCAGGTGAAGAGTTATGTTTGGGGGGCTTTGTGGGTGTGCGGGAGGGATGGCTTGCAGTGTTTGTGGGTGGGTAACAACAGCAAAGAACATGGAGCCTGAGCGATGCCAGGTTTCCAAGGAGCTCATGACTGCTCATACAAACACTCTGCAAACCCTCACTCCGTGGCATTTCTGCTGCTAACCTCAGGGCAATGGACTCGAGCCCAAGCCGCCTCCCCATTCCCATCCTCTGCTTTTTAGTCTTGTATAAAGCACTTTTCTTTCCTCTCTTCATAGCTGCCACTGCCCGTTACATCAAGGCGGCCTCCACAGCGAGGACAGGGCACCCTTGCCTTCATAGCCTGTCCATACTTCAGTGAAACAGATGGAAAGAACCAAAATAAGCCAGGAATTATCAATAGCAAGGGGCCAGTAGTCCCTGATTCCCCTGCTGAGGCAGTAACTGCATTTGAAATGGGCCGGTGTCTTAGTGGGATTGGCCCTGCATTTTCCTAATTGTTACCTAGGAAAACTCACAGTTTCTCTACAGACCACAGAGACAAAAGCCTGATATCTGAGGTCTCAAAGAGAGGAATTGGCTTAGCCTAGAATCAGCCGATTTTGATCAAAGAAAAATCAGAGTAGTCCAAGTAAGGTTGGGGGTTACAGGCAGGTCCACACAGGGAAGGGGTGGGAGTCGGTGGACTCAGAATCAAGCAAGGCTTCACATCTGCCCTGAACCCTGCTCACTCTCCACCAGCCTCCCTTCAGACTCCACATCCACAGGCTTGCCTGCCTCCCTGGCCTCTTCCGGGCAAATCTTGATTTATACAATCGATGTATTCCTGAAGAGCTGCTTGGATATTAATTTGGGGGAGTTGAATCCAATTTTAAATGATCAGTCCCCACTGAATTTGTTTTTCCCCATGTCTCTAACTTGTCCCCCTGCTATCTCAGTGCCCCCCCACCCCACACCACCCCCCCCACCCCCGGCTTCCCCACGTGGTTGGTTTTCTTTGCCAGGCCAGGCCAGGCCTCACTTACCTCAGCACTAAAAAGCCCGCAAGTACTTATCTCAACCTATAAAGAAAAGCTGCCTCAGAACAATACACATCACAATTACACCCAATTCTGCTGCTCCAATCCATCAAACTTTTCATCCGTCTGGGTTGCGTTCCTTTCCTGTCCTTTGTCCAAACACATTTTTTAAATTGTCACGTTATTGTAAGTTTAACGTAGATGCAAGTTTAAAGCCTGCTTAGTGCATGCCTATTTATAAAAGCCATTATTCCTCATTTTAAGAGTAATGTACATACGCTTAAAAATGGTTAAAATGGTCAATTTTATGATGTGTGTTTTACCACAATTAAAAAATAAGGAGGGCTTCCCTGGTGGCGCAGTGGTTGAGAGTCCGCCTGCCGATGCAGGGGACGCGGGTTCGTGCCCCGGTCCGGGAAGATCCCACATGCCGTGGAGCGGCTGGGCCCGTGAGCCATGGCCGCTGAGCCTGCGCGTCCAGAGCCTGTGCTCCGCAACGGGAGAGGCCACAGCAGTGAGAGGCCCGCGTACCGGAAAAAAAAAAAAAAAAAAAGGAATGCACATAGATTATAGAAAATTTGGGAAATACAGAAAAATACAAAAAAGAAAATAATAATTACCTATAAGCCCAACACCTATGCATTATGATGATTAATAGTTTTACTTCTGTGTATGTTCATATGTGTACGCATATGTGTGTGTGCATAAATATAAGTATATAATATATGCATATGGAAAGTTATTTTTCACAAAACTGGATTCCTACTATATATAAAAATTAATATCTGTTATTTTCACTTATTTTATAATGGATAGTGCCTCAGACCATCAAGTATTAAGAGCATCTTTTCTAATTATCACATGTATTCCACCATATGGACGTGCCATAACTTAAAAAAATAAAAAACAAATTTATTCTCTCAAAGTTCCGGAGGCTAGAAGTTTAATATCAAGGTGTTGGCAGGGCCATGCCCCTTTTGAAGGCTCTGGGGGAGGATTCTTCCTTGTCTCTTCCAGCTTCTGGTAGCCCTAAGCATTCCTTGGTTTGTGGCAATACAACTTCAATCTCTGGCTCCATCGTTCCATAAATAACAATTTCTGTTTTTTAATATTCAGGCTGTTTCTAATGCTTCAGTACGATAACACCACAGTGAAAGCCCTTGTATTTTTTCACATTTGTGATGACACCCTTTAGCTGTATTCCTAGAAATACAGGCCACAAGATAAAAATAATTCTAAGGCTCTTAATGAAGTTTGCACCCCAGAAAGGCTGTAAGTTTACGCCTGCACCAGCAGTGAGTGGGGTGGTCCATCTCAACTCCTATCAACTGTAATGACTATCACTTTCTAAATCCTTGTGAACCTAATAATAGCTGGAAAATGCTGACACATTACTTTAATTTGAATTTCATTGATTATAAGCAAATTGCATGTTTTTCATATATCAATTTGTCCTTTGTATTTCTTTGTAAATTTTCTGTGTCCATTGCCTATTTTTCTAGGCTATTCAGCTTTTTTTACTAATTGGTAAGAAGTCTTTATACGTTAAAGATATTAGCCCTTTGTCATACACTGCATGCATTTTTCCCAGTTTGACAGTTGGCTTCTAATACTGTTTATGTTGTTATTATACATATTTTTAAATTTTTATGCAAATATATATATATTACTATTTTTTGGTTTCTGACTTTGCTCTTCTGTGGAAAAGGCCTACCCCATCCCACAATCATATGACTCTTCACTTATATAGTCCTTTAAATATTTTTGTTGTAATTTTTACACTTATCACTTTATTTAGAATTTACCTGAGGTATGATGTGAGGTAATCATCTGACTTTAAAAAAAAAAAGTTTACCAATTGTTTAAGCACCATTTTTGGAATAATCTCTTTTCCCCACTACTCCGTGCTGCGACTTTTACCACATCCTAGATATTTGTATATGTTCTAGAGTCTGTCTTGGGGCTGTGTATTCTGAGCTGTAGATTTGTCAGTCTGTCCTCGTGCCAGTGCCACACTATTTCAATTCCTATAGCTTTGTAATACCTTGTAGTGTCTGACAGGGCATCTACCCCCTCACCACTCTTCTCTTCAACATTTCCTTGATTATTCTCAGTCACTTGTTCTTCCTGATGAACTTTAGAACTACCTTGTGATTATGACTGGAGTTATGTTCAACCTATATACTTGGAATAATTTATGTAAAATATTCTATCTTTATTCAGGAATACTGTATATCTCCCCTATAGCTTCAGTCTTCTTTCTTTACATTGAACCATATGACATTGCCAACATCCTACCTTTTTGACATACCCAGAGGGCAACTTCATATGGTTAACTCTTACAAAAGTTGATTTCTTCATATGATAATTACGCTCTTTCTAAAAAAGATAGCTTCTTAAAAAAAAAATCCAGGGTGAGGTTGAGTGGGAAGGAGGTATGATACACTACAAGCTTTTTATTCATTTTTTTTAACATCCTGGCCCTAGGAATTTATCTTCCTGTCAGGAGTGAGAATGGGCTCTCGCTGGTTGGCCATCAGAAGATGGATGAAACTAAGGCGGCTTATATCACTGGCTTCCATGCTTTGAGGATTGCTTTTTGAAATAGTAGAGCCAGAGGCGTCTCGCCAGCACTTTCTGGCACCTCTTATAATTTAGTGTTCCTTATGCAGAGTTCAAGGTTTAGTGAGCTCACTTCCTTCCCATAGCAAGCCTGCTCAAACCCAGGGCTTTGAGCCTGGGGGTTGGAGCAGTCAGTGAGAAAGGGTAGAGTCTAGGACCGACTCCGGTGTGTGGGTTTTTTCCCTACACCAAGGAAGTCTCCAACGGCAGCTGAGTGTCCTACAATTCCACTCAACTCGGACACTCTCTACTCGGAGACAGCATCAGATTTCACGGGTCAAGGGCTCAGTCCCACAAGACTATCCCCCCACTTCAAATGCCGATGTCAAGTCCAGGTTGTCACCTGTGCTTCTGAAGTATAAATTAGAGGTTCCCACAGCCCCATCCTTGGATTCAATTAATTTGCTAGAGTGTCTCACAGAACTCAGGAAACCAGTTGACTCACTAGATTACTGGCAACCAGGCCCCATCCTTAGGTGCTTTCCAAAAGTCGCTGCATTAACATAAACTCAGACTTGGTTGAAAGGGGTTTGTTATGAATATCAAGGCACCTTTATTGCTCTCATCACTTAGGTAATGTCAAGGATTATAGGAGCTCTATGCCAGAAATGGGGACGAAGACCAAGTATATATTTCTTATTATACATCACAATATCACAAAGGGTTTCAGATGAAATTCACTGACATCTAAATGTGAGGGTGGAGGTTTCAGTCTTCTCTGTAAACTTTTAGCTTTCCTTTTTCCACCTGAGAGCTAGACCAATGACCTCTTATGGGGTAATCTAGCCACCACTACCTTCTACTCTAGAATATAAACCTACCACAACAATCTGCTGTACACTAGAAGTGGGTATTTGGGGGTAAATTTGATCATATTTTCCCTTGTATGGAAACCTTATGCATAATGCATACACAGAGCTTCAACAGGAAGCTTTCAAATAAGTGCAAAGTCATGATGGTTGTAAAAAAAAAAAACCAAAAAAATCCAAAGAGGCAATTGCATGGTTTTCACAATATATGATCAGCATCCAGTTATGAATGACAACATAAATGTCATCCAAAGATACGGGAAGCGAAATCTTACGGTTGCGATCAAAGTGTTATTTTACAGGAGTTAATAAACACTAATACCTTGTCCCGCCTACTTAAAAAGAATTAACTCCCCAAAACAGAACCACAGACTGCTTTAAAATGCAAACGTGCGTTGCTTTCTCTGGCCATTAGATGTCGCTGCAGTAACGGAGCTTATCTGAGCACTACCTGAGGGTATGGGAGCCCTGCAGCTGGTGATCACGGACTAGTTAACAACCCCCTAATCCCCGCTCAAAATACATCTTCAGTTCGGAGAGTAAGGAACCTAGAAACAACAGGCTAACCGTAAATTGTATTGTGGCTGTTGTTTGTGCCTGCAGAGCATTCAATCCAACTTCTCCAAGAAGAGAGAGCTTTAATAAGTCTCCCCGCCACCCGCTGTGGGAGCAGGCAGGGTTTGCCCGCAGAATTTATGAGGAGAGAGCTTTGCAGGGCAGCCGGGCTGCTCTGACCTGAACACACTTAATGGTAACATTTGCATTCCATCGGCTTTCCTCCTTACACTGTCCATCAGGAAGCAAATCAATGTCAGGTGTCTGTTGGATAACAAGCTGGACAGGGAATTTCCTGAACCCCCATACCGACTGGCCACTTTGTCTGGATGTCTCATTCTCCTAATGTATGCTTTATCCAGACACACACATACACACACACAATCTGTCCGTTTAATGCCGCATCAGGTTGGAAGTCTCTTGAACACTAATGACAGTAATCATAAGTCTTGTTTAACCAGCTGAGCCCTTCCTTCACCGTGCTTACACTCATTTTATTCCTTTTTCTTTTTCTCACCCCGGCTCCTCGCTGGCATGCTAGAGACTGGAGAGGTAAATAAATTATGCATGTGCATGTTTTGATGGGATGGTTTCTGCTGGGAAGGGGGTGAGTCAGCCCTGCGCACAGATAGGGTGAGGGGCCCCCATACCTGGGGCGCTTTCATGGCCCCCAAGACCACCCTGCCTGAAATGCCCTTGGCCACACTTCAGCACATTTCAGCTCAAGCTCTTCCGGGTACATACCCGGCCTTTCCGCTTCTGTCTCTCCCACACCTGGCCCTGAGCTTGGAACTAATTAGTTTGACGAGTCTGTGGGCTCTCCATGGGAGTCCTGAGCAAATGGTTCTCTGGACAGTTCATGTGGAAAAAAAAGAGGAAGATAAGCTGCCCGGAAAATCCGGGGAGCAGCTGAGAAGGTGGAGCTTTGGAATCTGGTGGGCCTTCTGAGAGGGTCAGGAGGGAGGCACCAGGCACAAGCTCAGTCTCCCACAACTCTCCCTGACCCCCCTCCCTGCAGCCCGTATTAGGTGTCTCCGTTTCATTAAACATAAAACCAAGTGTTAGCCTGTTGCTTTCTACCCAGGGGACTTCGACCCCATTAGGGCTCACAAGGCAAGCAGGATTAGGCCAGGTCAGCATTTGAACTGAAAGCACGTAAGATGAGGGACAGAGGTAGTATCCAAGGGGCACAGCTGACTGAGCAGAAGAGGCACGGTCCCTGAGTGAAGAGGGGGCCCCAGCTGTTCAGACAGATGCTTGAACCTGCCTGAGATGCTGAACTGCGCACTCCCGCCAGGGCGCCCCGCCCCTCTCGTGGCTCCTCCCACTCAGGTCCACATCCTCAGCCCTGAGCCACATTTCCCGAGCCCTGGCCGCACACTTCTCACTGTTTGCCGTACACTGCCATTTGGCTGTCGCCTCTCCAGGGTCACCTCTAAGTATGTATCAAACTGTCTTCCCAAGGTTCTGCATTTCAGTGCTCTCATTCCCCCAGCTACCCAGGCTGCAGACCCAGAAGTTGTCTTTGACTCTTTCCCTTCCCCCTCCCCCAGTCAACCTTGAACCCAGTTGGGTCTTCATTCCTAACGTCCCACGTTGGTCTTTCTTTTTGTCACTGTCCCTGCCCTAATCTAGGACCTTATCAGCTCATACCTAGGCTACTGCAGTAATCCTCTAATTGGTCTCAGGATTAACTCTAAAACTGATCATAAACATTGGGTACTAATGTACCAGGCACTGTGCTGAGGGCTTTATGCTCATTATCTCATTTAATCCTGGCAGTACATCTGCCAGGTGGGCACTGTGCTTATCAAGCCCATTTCAAAGAGGAGAAAATCAAGGCACTGAGAGGTTCTGTAGCCTGCCCAAGTTCACGCACTCAGTCACTGAGTAACCTGAGATGTAACGTATCACCAGGGCCAATATTCATTTCAGTCCCCTCCAGCCCAGGCTTCTGCCAGACGAATTTTCTTAAGATCTGCCTGCGTTGTGTCCTTTATTGCTCTGAGAGAATAAAGGCTGAGCCCCTTGGCCTGGCAGGCTGCCCTTACCAACTTTGCCGCGCTCATTGCACAGAGGCCCCCTATATCAGGAGTCGCAAAATCAGATGCCAGCAGGAACTTGGAAGTAACAGGAAAAAGAGCAAGTAGGGAAACCCAGGTAACATAACACTCACCCCCTAGAGAATAAGGATTCCGATGCAGTCTGAGCCATCCTGGCTTTCGGAAGCATTCTGGAGCGCTAACTGCACTGTGCTCACAAAATGTGACCAGCATCTAAGTATGAATTGCGTGGAACAAAGTGGGCCAGGGGAAGCTGCAGCAAGTTCCTCTTCTCCAAAGGATAGATGCCATTTAGAAATGTGGGCCCACTTTTCAAGGGAGCCTGAAATCCAGATTTTTATGTAAGATCCCAATTTTTCAATGTTGGCAAATAAAAATTGTTAAATCCTGCCAGGGTTAAACAGAACATGCCTTTTTCTGACCTCTGCTCTGTTCCAGCCTCCAATTCAATCAAAATTATCTTAGCCCCCCTCCCCCATCCCCCTGAAGAATAAGTGTATTTCACATTCCTGTCCCCTCTGCCTGGGGCATCTACCTCCATCTCACCTGACATCTGCCACGTGGTGGCTGTCTCTTCTGACCTACAACAGCACACATCTGTTGCTTTCGTTTGATAAAGGAGTTGGCTTTTCCTACCCCTCAAACAGCTATTCTATTGTGATGGATAAAGGCAAGTGTTTTGCCTCTGTAGAACCACAAATGGGGGTGTTCCCCATGGCCTCGGAGGGGATTCGGGGGTAGGAGAATCCAGGTTAACTAACAGGGTGCTCTGCCGATAACTGCAGATGCTGTTTTCACTGTCACTCCCACCCCACCCCCAAGGGCATATTTTGTTCCAAAAGCTTTATGGGTGAACAACCCCTTTTAAATGATGCTCTTAGCCTGTATGTGCGCTCTGGTCCAGCTGGTTTATTTTCCACAGCATTTCTCCGCGTGCCCCACCTTCTGCCATCTCTCCACCATTGCAGCACATCCCCACCCTGTGTGAGCCCCTTCCTGAAGCCTTCTCTCCCCTCCTCAAGAGGAAGAAGTCTCCCCATTCTGAACGCCCAAAGCTCCCTCTCGCTCTAGCTCTCAGGCCCATGTCACATGCTTCCTTGTATCGTAATCTTCTGTGTCCATTATTCCTTCTAGACTTTGAGCTCTTTGCCTTTGGGACATATGTCTTACACATTTGTATGTCCCCACAGCACGTAGCCTCATGTAGCAGGCACTCGATACTTGTTTAAAAATGAATGAAGTTCAGGGCCGGCTTCTGAGATCTCACTGCCTTGTGAGTACAGAATTGAACCTTAGCTGCTGCTGGGTGAGCCCCAAGTCTGTGTGCTCGTCCCTACCCCCTGCTGAAGGTAAGAACAGCCTGCCCTTTCCCCGGCCTGCTGACCTAGGGAAACCTCGACTTGTCCCCTGTCTCAGACTGCCTGCAATCCTAGCTCTGAAAGTGCACTATCTCCCACCCCCTACCTTAGCTCTCCAGTTGTGTATCGCAGCTCCAACAGCTGTTACCATTTCAAGAGAAGTAAATATGCTAAAAGGACAGAGTAAAACAGTCTTGATGTACACCCCCCTCTTCATGGCAACCTCCCACCGCTTTGTAGTGCCTGGAAGTGCCTGATGAATCAGCATCATAGCACTTGTATTCGTCAGTTTGTTGACTTCAGTAAATGTGATATGAATGAACAGGTCTAAATCTGTGCCCCCCTTTGGTGGGGAGGCTTTTGTCAGGGGACAAAATATGTCTGGAGGAGGTAACAAAGGGAAGGTTTTCCCTGGGAATAAGAAATTGTAATCATGTGATAATAACTACCATTTATTGGTCCTGTGATACAGACCAGGCAGTTTATCCTCCCATTCCATCCTCTTTATCGACCCTATTAAGTATTGTTATTATTCCTGGTTTCTAGGTGAGGAACTGAGGCACAGAGAGGGTAACTTGCCCAACAGTCACTTAGCTAGCAAGTGGGGCGGGGGGCTGGGATTGAACCTAGGTCTCTCCTTCAGGCCCAAGCTTTATCCACCAGGACTACAGGGGCTTGGTCCTAGATGCTAGGTAATCGGGTTTTTTTTTTCCAGTTCCCTTGCCCTCGGTGTGGGAGTAGAGGATGAGGGAGAGGGAAACCTAACCTTGAGATTTGGGAGCACACGACCTCGGTTGAAAGAAACAGTAGTGCGCAAGCTCAGAAACAGGCACGAGGGTGGCTTTGGCCAGGGAATGGTTAACTCAAGTTGGAGAAAAAAAAAAAACCTTTGGAAAACCAGGCTGTGGGCGCCTCTGGCTTTCTTTGGTCACTGGCAGCCTGACAATGGAAGGCTTGAAGCCGGCAGGTTGCAATGAGAAGCAGAGAACGTTCAGCAGCCATGGACCTTTGGCTGCCTCAGACTGGCCACGCCGCTGGGACGGACTGGGAAGAAAGCCGCTCTGGCTCACCGAGCCCCTAGCAGAGCAGGTGCAAAGCCCCAGGAGCGGAAAGTAGATTGTTCTCATCACACCTGCTAGGAAGCGCTAAGCGAGTCGCAGAGGTTCTGCCTAGTTCAACATTTCTTGGTTGACATCGTGTCTATTGTCAGTAGGAACAGAGTTCTGTTTCCCCAGCACAGCCAACTTGCCCAACGATCCTGAAGTACAAACACTGCTGGGTTCTAAGCTCTCGGGGCTTAGAGAGCTTAGAGAGGATGGGAACCTTACCTTTTTAGTTCGTTGCATTTTTAACTCCTTGCCATCATGTTGCTCTGGGGGCTGGCCCCTCTGGGGACTGACTTCTTCTGCCTAAGTCAGTAGCATTGCCTTGGCAATTCTGAGAAAAAAGTATGCTTTTCAGATCCAGGTAGATGTCTGGACATCCCTCAGGCCAGGTGGCTTCGTTTGAGCATCATCGTTAAGGTGTAAGGAAAGGAAAAGTCTCCGCTTTGTTTTTTCCGAAGGTGTAGAGTGCCCTAAATACTTTGGGGATGACAGTTGTTGATCATGGAAAGGAGACTATCCCCTAGAGGGCAGGCCAGGAGGGAGCAGGGAGGAGCCTTCCTAATTCCACTCACTGTGAAGTCACTCTGCCCTTTCTCTTGACCTGAGCTGGCTTACTCCTTCCAAGAGATAAAGTCTGGGTATCAAAATGGCCACCCTCTGCTAAGCAGACTTCTTTGAGCTCCAGCTAAACAATAACAGCAGCTAAGACAGGCGTCCCCCTTCCCCCTGCCTCCAGAGTGGGGGTGAAGAGAGAGGTAGGGGAAAGGGAAAGAAAGGTCCCAGAAAAGGCCTTCTGTCAGCCAAGAAAGGCCTGCAGCTATGAGCAGTCATCTGCGGCTCCTGCTGTCAGGAGGAGATGAACACTGGGGTTTGCCCATCCCTCCGCTGGCCTCAAGCCAGCTTTAGAAACGCAGCACCAGTTTTTACCTCCTTTCCCCCACAGAGCTGTTCATTTGTTTTTGACAGCTGTGTTCATCTTAAAGCTTTCGTGGGCAGATTAGCTCATTGGTCCAGAGTGTGGGCTTTGGATGCCATCCCTGTCCCTTACTCTTTCCGTGAACTTGGGTAAGCCACATCGCCTCTCTGAACCACACGGGGAGAAGCCTAATGCCTGGCTCATATCCCCATGGAGAAGACTGAATTGGGTTAATGCAGATACAGAGCCAGGCACAAGATAAACACTCAATATAAATACTCAATAAAACCGAGGTACTATTTTTATTGTTCTTGAAGCATCTCTTCAGAGTCTACGCATGGCGTTGAAGGCCTGATTAGAACCATAAAAGCCGGGCCAGGTGTGTTTGTGTGTTTCGTATGATCGCTATAAACACGCAAATGAGCTAGCATTGTGAGACCTCAACAGATCTTCCGTCTCTCTAGATAATGGTGATCAGGGATGGTAGGGGAGAGGATCATTCATTCGTTGGGTTAATTTAACAGGCGTTTACCTAGAGGCCACCCTGTGCAGGTACTGCCTATGTCTGTATTCCCAGCCTGCAGAAAACTGACATGTGCCAAATCTTCTCCTGCACCCTTCCTACCCAGTCTCACTCCCAATCAAGGTGACACTAGGGAATTCCCTGGCGGTCCAGTGGTTAGGACTCCGCGCTTTCACTGCCGGGGGTCTGGGTTCAATCCCTGGTCAGGGAACTAAGATCCCCCAAGCCGTGGGGTGCAGCCAAAAAATAAAAATTAAAAAAATTAAAAATTAAATTTAAAAAGGTGACACTGAAAGTTGGCTCTTCGGCCGCCGCTGCTCAGCATGCGCTCCCACGTCCTCCCTCCGCTGCTCTCGCTTGCATGCATCTCAATTGCTTTCTGCCCCAGCTGCACTTTGGATTTCCCCGCCCCCATCGGCACATGGGAACTGTTTCTCTTCTCTTCCCAAGCAAAATACTAACCTGCTGTCCATTTACTCGCTTCCCCCATGTCGTTGCGGGCTTTCCGAGCAGGTCCTCGGGCACCTCGGCCAGGATGGGGGTGACTTGTAGGCTTGCCAAGCCGGGGGCAGCTGCCTGCACCCGTTTCTGTGGACGTCCCCGCCACAGAGCCAGAGTGCTTCTCGGCTGTATGAGGATAACTCTTGGGGACCTAGCTCTGCCAAGAGAAACTTGGGCCATGTGGCTCACAGGACATAAAGGTCCTTTTACTTCAATACCATTGGCTTTTTTTTTTTTTTTTTTTTTGGCTTGTTTGACTATTGGGGATTTGCCAAAGGACAAAAGCCTCCTACCACAACTGCCTTCCACGCATGTATGTCCTCAGATGGCTTGGGAAGTGGACCACTTGGTCTTCAGGTTGCGTCCCATATGGCTACAGAAGATAAAAGTTGTTTCCAAATAACAAGTGAAAGGTTCTGAGCTCCTGTTTGCTCCAACTAGCAGACTCTCATTTTTTTTGTTTGTTTTTGTTGTCTTTCTTTGGTCTCTCCTTTTAAATGCTTTTTTTTTTTTTTAAATTAAGACTTTGGGGGTTTTTTGGAGAAGTTTTAGGTTCACAGCAAAATTGAGAGGAAGGTGCAGAGATTTCCCACGTACCCCTTCCCCACACGTGCACGGCCTCCCCCATTACCCACAGCCCCCACCAGAGGGGTGCATTTGTTACCAAGCGTGAAGCTACACTGACACATCAGAATCGCCCAAAGTCTGTAGTTTACCTTAGGGCTCACTCTTGGTGGTGTACATTCTATGGGTTTGGACAAATGTATAATGATGTATATCCATCATTATAGTATACAGGGTGCTTTCACTGCCCTAAAAATCCTTTGTGCTCTGCCTATTCATCCTCTCCCCCAAAGCACTGATCTTTTTACTGTCTTCATATTTTACCTTTTCCAGAATGTCATATAGTTGGAATCATACAGTATGTAGCACTTTCAGATTGGCTTCTTTCACTTGATAGTATGCATTTAACTTTCCTCTGTGTCTTTTTGTGGCTTGGTAGCTCATTTCTTTTTCATGCTTAATGATATTTCATTGTCTGATACCACAGTTTATTTATCCATTCACATACTGAAGGACATCTTGTTGCTTCTAAGCTTTGGCAATGATAGATAAAGCTGCTTTAAACATCCATGTGCAGGTTTTTGTGAGGACATAAGGTTTTTTTTTACCTCCTTTAGGTAAATACTAAGATCTAATCTAATCAGTACAATTGCTGGCTCCTATGGTAAGAATATATTTCGTTTTGTAAGAAACCACCAAACTGCCTTCCAAAGTAACTGTACCATTTTGCATTCCCACCAGCAATGAATGAGAGTTCCTGTCTCTCCACATCCTCACCAGCATTTGTTGCTATCAGTGTTCTGGATTTTGGCCATTCTAATTGGTGTGTAGTGGTAATTGGGTTGTTTGTTTTCTTATTGTTGAGTTTTAAGAGTTCTTTGTATGTTTTGGATAACGGTCCTTTATCAGATACGACTTTCGCCAATATTTTCTCCTAGTCTGTGGTTTGTCTTCTCATTGTCTTAATTAATGCTCTCTTAAAATTAATATTCTACCTTTTGCATAGGTAACATATGCATATGATACAAAATCCAAAAGGTACAAAGAGTGTCCATTGAAAAGTAAGCCTTCCCCAACCTTTGTCCCTGGGACTCCCAGTTCACTGCAGAGAAAACACTGGTTGTTTCCAGTTTCTTACCTGGTCGTTCCAAAGGTGGTCTGTGCAGAGATACACATACACGTGCACATTTATGTTCTTTTTGTTTTTAGATAATCAGAAGCATGCTACATACACTCTTCTGCACTGTTTTTTTCACCTAAAAATGTATCTTGGAGATGTCACCTTATCAGTCCAGATGGAGCTGCCACATACTTTTAAATGGTGACATAGCATTCCATAGTCTGATGTACTGTTTCTTTAACTAGCCCCCATTGATGGACATTTAGATTATTTCCAACTTGCTGCTGTTACTAACAATGCTGCAACAAAAATCCTCGTAACACATCATTTCCCACAGGGGCAAATATATCTGTAGGATAGTTTCCTAGAAATAGGATTGCTTTGGTCAAGGGTATATGAGTTTTACATCTTCATAAATATTGTTTAATTATTTCAGAACTCATGGAAAGAATGAACAACCTAGAATGTTGCCTCTTTTGGAAGGCCTCTATGGAGTTTATCACAGAAACAATCGAGCACATTGCTTTGAAGCATTTACCTTTCATTTCCGTCAACTGCAAGTTCGTTCCTCCTTTTCTTCAGTATGTATTAAGCACATACTGGATGCCTGGCATATTGGTAGATTTGGGGGCTAAAACCACATACAAGATAGATAGACATGGTCACTGCCCTCATGGTATTTATAGTCTGTGAGGTGGGGGAGACATGAAAGAAATAATTATACACTAAATCATTACAAACTGTGTCACGTGCCAGGAAAGAGAAGTACAGGGTGACCAAAAGTGTTTACTAGGCTCCTGACTTAGGCTGGAGATCTGGGAAGACTTCTCGGAAGAAGTGCTGTTTAGTCTGATTAGTAAGAGAGACTTAGCTAGGCAGAGGGAACAGCAGATTTGAAGTCCTGGGGGCAGGAAGGAGCCTTGAGTGGGACCAACAGCATGGATTAGAGGAGCAAGAAAGGGCCTTCAAGTTCATTTAGTTCCAGTCTCCTTACCTGACGTGTGAGGAAACTAAGGTTCAGTGAACTAAAGGACTTGGTCAAGGTTATGCAGATAGTGGCAGAGCCAGGACTAGGACCCGGCTTTCTCAGATGTCTGCTGCAGAGTGCTGCATGCCCAACTGGCAGCTGCAGATCTGAACTAGACGCCATGGGATAGTTGCCTGGGTTTGTGTGGAGGGAGGATTTAACTTCAGAGCCTTGTAGCTAGTAACCTGACATGTTTTGTGTGTCTTTGCTAGGAAGATACGGTTCGGGCAAATGGCGGTCTAGCGTTCTAGTCTACTGGGTTGGTTTAGTCTTCAGTATACTTTTCTCCAAGTTTTGGTTTTTAATTTTTTGGGGGGGTTGGGGATTTTTTTTTAATTTGGCCATGCTGAGCAGCTTATGGGATCTTAGTTTCCTGACCAGGGATCAAACCTGCACTCGCGGCAGTGAAAGCGCAGAGTCCTAACCACTGGACCACCAGGGAATTCCCTCTTCTCCAAGTTTAAATACTAAATAATAATGATAATGGTGGTTACTATATGTCAAATGCTGTTCTAAGCACCTTACATATGTTTCATTTAATCTTGACAACAATCCTATAAGGTAGGTGTTATTATTATTGTCCCATTTTACAGATGAGGAAATTGAGGTTCAGGAAGGTTGAGGCATTTGCTCAAAGTCCCAGAGCTAGTAAGTGGCAAAGTGAGGTCTCCATCTAAGCAGTCTGGCCTCAGGACCCGTGTGCTTTCCCCAGGCATTCTCACTGTCAGCAGCAGATTGATGGGCTCAGGTCTCAGCCAGAGCTGCCTTGTGCTACGGAGGGCCTACACCAGTGATCCTCAACCTGTCTGCATATCAGACTCATGTGAGGAGCTTGCCAAAAATGCTGACGTCCAGACCTCACCCTAGGTCAGTTAAATCTCAGTCTCTGGGGGTGGATGCCAATCACTGATGGTTTTGAAAAGCTTCCCTGTTTCGTCTAACATGCAGCTAAAGGTTGAAAAGCACTGCTGTGTAGCCTTACCATTCCTTCTTTCTTTGGGGGTATTTTAGTTGGAGCTGCTGTAACAGAAATCCATAGACTTGCTGGCTTAAACAACAAGCACTTATTTCTCACAGTTCTGGAGGCTGGGAAGTCCAAGATCAAGGTGCCAGCAGATTTGGTGTCTGGTGAGAACCCACTTCCAGTTTGCAAATGGCCACTTTTTTGCTGTGTTTCCCCCATTGTGGAGTGAGAGACATTATCTCTCTTGTGTGTCTCCTTATAAGGGCACAAATCCCACTCATGAAAGCTCCACCCTCATGACCTAGTCACCTCCCAGAGGCCCTCACCTCCAAATACCATCACAGTGGGGGTTAGGGCTTCAACACATGAACTTTGGGGGTGCACAGACATTTAGTCCAAGGGGCAACCAGCAATATGGTTTGCCTTTGTGATCTGGGTATCTGTTTAGTATGACACGTGTACAGGCATTTATTCATACCACACCATGAGCTGCAGTCTTAGCATAAAGAATTCATTTGGTGTGCATGTGGCACTCACATCCAAGGACGATGTGTGGAAACGAGTCTGTCGAGGGCTGAGGTAGTCATCTCAGTCCTGGGCATCAGGAAACAGTGTAGCTTAGTGGGGTAGAGCTTGAATCTGAGTCGAACAGACCCAAATTCAGGTTGATGCTTTTTTTCAGACAGTCTGTGATTTGGGAGATTTGTCCTTTCTCGGGCTCCATTTTGCCATCTATAAACTTGGGCTAATAAGATAATACTCCCTATTGCATGGGGCTTCTGTGAGGATTGAACGAGCTGGTACATGTCAAATGCTCAGTGTAACGCCTGGCACCTAACACTCTGTAAATATTGGCCATTATTTTACTTCATGGCCATCCATGTGGCTTACTTGAGCCTGGTCACGGGTAAACAGTTGTATTTGGGAAAAACTACTAGTGACACTGATATTAAGGGGAATTTTGTTTGACATTTAATGAGCGCCCAGTATGTGCAATGAAGGGTATTAGACCCCAAAGAGCTAGGACAGTGAGGAAGGCCTAGTGCCTGCTCCCATGAGCTTGCTGGCTGCCAGCCCAGAAATTGCACCCAGATAACTCATACCAGGTAGCCTGGACCACAGCAGAGGTCTAACCAATAACTAAGGGAGCACAAAACAGGAAAAGAACCTCGATTCAAACAAAGAAGCTATAAACTAATTATAAGGCAATCAAGGAAATGTGAACACTGATTAGATACATGATGATATTAAGGAAATATCATAGGTGTGGTAATGGTATTATATATTTCTATATATGTAATATACTTTATTTTATATTTTAGAGAAGAAGCCATTGTATTTTCGAGGAACATAACTAAATTTAAATTAAACAGATAAATTAAAATTATGTCTTGCAAGGGATAGAGATGAAAAAAGATTGTCAATACACTGCTAATTGTTGAAGCTGGGCGGTGGGACTTTCCATTCATTTTACTAGCCTCTCCACTTTTGTATATGTTTGATATTTTCCACAATGAAAAGTGTTTTTTTTTAAAAAAAAACAGGGACTTCCCTGGCGGTCCAGTGGTTAGGACTCTGCACTTCCACTGCAGGGGGCATGGGTTTGATCCCTGGACGGGGAACTGAGATCCTGCATGCCGCATGGCGCAGCCAAAAAACAAACAAAAAAACAAAAAAACACAGAGAGAGGTAAATTTCAAGAAAAGGAGGGAAGGAGACAAAGGAAGAGGGAGCAAGGAAACAAGCAGTTCCAATCACAGCATCAAGAAGTTTCAAGATGAGGTGGCATCTGACCTGGACCTGGGTGAGGAGAATTTTGCCCATCAGAAAAAGTATACGTAATGTTCAGGAGGTAATGGGTATGACTGGATGTAGGGTTCCTGGGGTGGGGGTAGGTATTAGTCAAGGTTCTCCAGAGAAACAGAACCCATAGGATGTATATATGGAGAGAGAGAGAGAGAGAGAGAGAGAGAGAGATGGATTTTAGTTACTTGGCTCACGTCTGAAATCCGCATGGTAGGCCAGCAGACTGGAGATGTTGCAGTTCAAGTCCAAAGGCAGACTGCAGGCAGAATTCCCTCTTTCTCCGGGCACCTCAGTCTTTTTGCCTCTTAAGGCCTTCAACTAACTGGATGAGGCCCACCCACATTATGAAGGGTAATTTGCTTTACTCAAAGTCTAGTGATTCTTTTTTTTTAATTGAAATATAGCTGATTTACAATGTTGTGTTAGTTTCAGGTGTACAACAAAGTGATTCTGTTTTATATATCTTCTTTTTCAGATTCTTTTTCCTTATAGGTTATTACAAAATATTGAGTATAGCTTCTTGTTGGTTATCTATTTTATATACAGTAGTATGTATATGTTAATCCCAAACTCCTAATTTATCAAATTAACAAAGTCTAGTGATTTAAATGTTAATCTCATCTACAAAATACCTTTACAGTAACATCCAGACTGGTATTTACCAAATAACTGGGTACTGACGGCGGCCTAGCCAAGTTGACACATGAAACTAACCATCACGGGGTGATAGTGGGAAATGATACTGGGAAGACAGGTGGGGGCCAAACTGTAGAGAGTTTCGAATTCTGTTTTCTTTGGAAAACACTCCTTCTGGAAGTCTTTCTTTGGAAAATTGGGGGTTGGTGAAGGTTTCAAAGCAAAGCAATGACAGCATCTGATGAATTTTGAGTGGTACCTGGCTGCTGTGTGCAGGATGGATTGGAGAGGGCAGAGACTGGAGATGGAGGGATGGGTAAGCAAAGTCTGGTCGTCACTCAAGAGAGATGAGAGGTACTGGCAGTGGAGCTGAAAAGTGTCTGAAGCATAGAATGTAATGCAGGAAGGAACAGGAGATCAGCCTGAGAAGCAGGCAGAGACCAGGTCATGGAGGGCCTGGTAAGCCAGATGAAAGAGTCTGGACTTCATTCTGAGGGCAACAGGGGCACCCTGAAGAGTTGAAGTCAAGGAGTAACCAGATCAGATCACCCTGGCCGCTCTGTGGGGAATAAGGGCAGGTAGACGAGCTAGCAGCGGTTGTGGTGAAGGTGAAAGACGATGTGGCTTGGACAAGGGCGATGATAGTGGGAAGAAAGAAAAGTGGACAGATTTGGGATACATTTGGAGCACTGGAACTAGCTGGTGAGAGATGAGATAGCAGAAGGTGAGAGATGAAGAGAACTTAAGGGTGACTCCAGTTTGGGGCCTGATCAAATAGGTCAATGGCGGTGCCATGTCCTGACATGAGGACAACTAGAGACAGTCAGCGCTGGGGTGGAGTTCTGAGCAGGACATATAAAGTTTGAGGTGTTTGTTAGACTTTCGAGTGGAGATGTCAAGTAGATAGTTGGTTACATGATCCTGTGGCTCAGAGGAGAGAGGCGGGCAGAGGAGAACAGAAAGAAGGCCAGTGCAGTTGAAGTGTAGTATGTAAGCAAAGAGAGTGACACAAAATGAAACTGAAAATATGTACGGGGGCAAGTCACTCAGGGCCTGAGCCTTTGAGTCGTGTGCTACAGCCATCTCCTACTGGCTCAGGAGAGCTGATTATTAAATTGCAGCAAATTTGGGAGCTGGTTGACCTCACGGTTGGTAGCCTGCAATCTGCCACGGTGGGAGTATTTACACCATTGAGGTCAGCAAATGCTACAACTCAGGGCTTCCCCCGCCCACAGAACCAGTTGTTAAATATTTACCACTATATTACCACTGCAGCTTACAGACAACAGTAAGAAATTTATATTTTATCCTAAGTGGCTTTAATAAAGCCATTAAAATATTTTAAGCAGGTGAATAAAATGCGCTGATTTTTTTTTAATCACTCTAGCCGCTCTATAGAGAGGGAGGGCAAGGAGTTTCAAACTTTTTATGTCCCAAGGAGACTACTAAGGAAGCTGCTGCGGTGGTCCATGTGAGCACTGATGGTGGCTTGGCGGTGAAGGTGGAGTGAAGGAAAGACATTTGGAAGATTGTTAGGGTCCTAAGATTGACTACAGATGGCCCCCGATTCATCACAAATTGATTATAACTGACCTGTCATATAACTCACGTATATGAGTTATACAGGAGTTAGACACTTGGTTAGTGTCTTCTGTTTTAGTTGTGGTAGGGGGTCTCAGGTTGCAAAATTATTACCTTGACTCATGACTGGGGGCTTTTTGCAGTTTTACTGGAAACTGGCAGAAAATAAATCAATAATATTATCTCATAGCAGAATAAGACAGTTAATTTCCTACATGAACACAATCTCCGTTTTTCAATATTTCAGTCTTACAGTAGCAGGAGGAGCTTCAAATCTTGTGATTAGGCTGATTCTTTCTAAGGGAAAGGAGGCTTAATATCTGTTTGACAGCAGTTCTTTCTCGATGGGGCAAGAAGGGAAGGAGGCCGAGTCGGAACAGTGCTAAGGTAAATGCTTTAAAATAAGACATTCGCCAAAGTCCCCTGACCATTTTGGTTCCTGTAACTCCAGGCTGGAGACTCAGCTTGTTCATTTCATATCCTGTTTCTCATACTCTGGTCTGTGCTTGGTTGTTACTGTACCTCAAAGGGAAGGCCAAACCCCAAAGTTCACCCTTCGCCCTGATGGAGGACAGAAATCCCTTTTCCTACAGAGCTGAACTTCTAGTTGGGGGTTGGAGCAGACCAGTAAAGAAAGTAAATAATTACACCAACTATTAAAAGGCAGGGAAAAGATATAGGTCTGGTCAGAATCAGTTCAGTGAAGTCATGGAGACAGATGCCACAGGGAGTGGGTAGAGCAGTGAGTGGGGAGGTGGGAAGCGTTGTGCCTCAGCAGGTGAATGGATAACCAAACATCCACACGATGCAATACGACTCAGCAATAAAGAAGAAACTAGTGATGAACGCAGCATGGTGACTCTCAAAGGCATTGTGCTGAGTGAAAGAAGCCCGTCTCAAAAAAGTTACATGCTGTATGTTTCCATTTATATGACATTCTCAGAGGGCAAAACTATAGGGACAGAACAGATCAGTGGCTACCCAGGGCTGGGGGTGACGTTGATCATAAAGGGGCAGCACTGGAGCATTCTGGGGGCTGATGGAGCAGTTCTGTATCCTGATTGTGAGGGTGGTCACACAGATCTATACATGCGTTAAAACTCATATAACTAACTCTACACCGAAACAAGGTAACTTTACTGTATGTTACTTTGGGAATGAGATTGGGCAGTGTCTATAGGACAAAGATTGGAGGAAGGGGTCATTTTTAATTTGGGAGGGACTTGAGTTTATTCCTCTGCTAGGGGGGAAAATCAGGTCTCTTGGGAAGGGTGCCCAAGAGGAATTCAAAGGTGTGAGATCCAGGGCACCAGTGGGAAGAAAAGATGATCTATTTTCCCTATGAACTGGGAGGCAGGGTCGCCTGTCTAGGGCGGAGGACACAGTGTGGCATGCGGGGCGTTGAGGGATGCGGTACGGTTGGGAAGAGCCACTGTGAGGAATGGGAAAGGATGCTTCCAGGGCTCGCTCTGCAGTATGAGGATCCAGCAGAGGTTAGAGACCTCAAAGCTTTGGTAGCACAGACCTGCCCCTTTGTGGATTCATGTTCAGCGGCTTGGAGCAGAGGAGGGGTTGGTGGGGAGGGGGGCATGGAGATCAGCTGAAAGACAAAGGATTTCGAGACTAGGAACAAAAAGAAGTGCTGGGAGGACAAAAAAAGAGGACCGTGAAGCCAGCAGGGAACTGGTGGCCTGGGAGACAAGGGAGAGGGCATGTGACTAGAGGGGTTAGTGATCTGAACGATGGCGGTTAAGAGGCATCAGGGAGGGGCTTCCCTGGTGGCGCAGTGGTTGAGAGTCCGCCTGCCGATGCAGGGGACGCGGGTTCGTGCCCCGGTCCAGAAGGATCCCACATGCCGGAAGGATCCCACATGCCGCGGAGCAGCTGGGCCCGTGAGCCATGGCTGTTGAGCCTGCGCGTCTGGAGCCTGTGCCCCGCAATGGGAGAGGCCACAACAGTGAGAGGCCCACATACCTCAAAAAAAAAAAAAAAAAGAGGCATCAGGGAGGGGCTTCCCTGGTGGCGCAGTGGTTGAGAGTCTGCCTGCCGATGCAGGGGACGCTGGTTCGTGTCCCAGTCCGGGAAGATCCCACATGCCGCAAAGCGGCTAGGCCCGTGAGCCATGGCCGTTGAGCCTGCGCGTCCGGAGCCTGTGCTCTGCAACGGGAGAGGCCACAGCAGTGAGAGGCCTGCGTACCGCAAAAAAAAAAAAAGAGGCATCAGGGAGCGGGGCAGCTGGATGGACGAGGACACTGGTCCGAGCAGTTCAGAAGTGGAGACAGGACTAATAGGTCAGGTGAGGGATTTGATTGATATTTAGAATAATTTCTACATAATAGTAATAGCAGCACTAGCTCATATTTATTGATCCTTTCCATGTGCCTGACACCGCTGAGTGCTTTGCAGGCACATCTCATTCATTCTCACAGCAGATACTATTCTTTTTTTCCAAATAACGAAACTGAGTCTCAAAAAGGTTATGTGAGTTGCCCAGGGTCACATGGCCAGTAAGCAAGTGGGGCAGCCATGGGCTAGAACCCAGCCTGTCCGACTCCAGAGTTTATGCTTTTCCGACTCTTATACTCTACTGCCTCTCCCACATGGAAGGGCTTGATTCCATTGCAATAAAATGCTATACTAGCCTCAGCTAGACATTTCAGAAACGAACCAAAGTAGGTGCGTAGCTTGAGGTAAACTTGTCACCATTTCTGAAAGCCAGCTATGAGGGGCTGTCCCCCTCACAGTGAACAAATAGAGTCCATTTGCATATAGATGGTATAGTGAAAAGTTATTTCATCTGATCATAAAATTGTTTTTCTAAAGGACAAAAAAGTTACTTTCAAAGATGGGGCATTTTGGTGGTCAGTCAGGATGGTACTGGGGGTGATGATGAAATCCATGGGGTGGCCAAAGGGGTGTAGAGGTGAGGATCACTGAAGCCGAGGTCCAGAAACTAGGTATGGGAAGGCTTGTGACTACAGATGCTGAAGTGAGTCTGGAAGATGGGCAGCTACCAGGTGTCACAGGCCTCAGTGAATGTGAAAGAGTGGCCAGGAGGCCAGTAGCTGAGAGCAGGGACCAGGATTGTGGTTCAGTGGCACGAGCCCCAGCTGAGAGCTTTCGGCATGAGAGCAGCAGAGTCAGTGTCTGGGAACAGAAAGAGGGAGCTGGAAGAATGTCCCCAGCCTGGGACATCTGTGATGTGGGGAGATGAGCAGCGCCCACTTGAGAACTTCACAGAGGAGGAATCGGTTAAGACAAGGAAACAGAAGGCACTTAAGAAAAGATGAAGGGCCTGAGAGGTGTCTACTGCATCCAACGGGCATAGTTTGGGAGGCAATGTTAAGTGTGAAGTTGAGTCCATCCCAAATGGCTGCTTCCTTCCAAGAAAAAATAGCCACAAATATGTGAATGGGGTGTCATGGCTTTACTGCATGTTAATATTCATTCTAAGCCCACGCAACAGGTAGCGCCCTGTGGCAGCCATTCTTTATCATCATCTTGGCCAGGACATTGCATCCAGAGCCCAGACTTGAGACCTTGACTACTTGACTAGAACCATTATTTCCCAGTGACTAAATCACCTCATCCCATCTTCTGTTTCCTGCCAGGCTCAGAGCTCCTACCTTCCCCACTGTGGAGGAGTAGATGTCCATTTCTCAGGAGCAGTGGACTGCTTCCGGCAGATAGTGAAAGCCCAAGGGGTCCTGGGGCTCTGGAATGGATTGGCAGCCAACTTACTGAAGGTGAGAGGAGTGGTGAGTCTACTGCTTGTCTGCCTCTTTCACTTCTACCCTGTTCTGTGCCTTTGATGCTCCCCCTACAGTTTGCCTGGAAACAACTCCTCTACCACAATGCAGGCTGGTTGTCAGCCCTGGAGAGTGGGGACCCTGTGCAGTGTTGGGGCATCTGACACCCCATCCCAGAGGAGCTGAGCATTTAGTGTAAAGGTTCCCAACATGTAGGTTCATGGACTCCAAAGGGAACTTAACCCCCTATCCTAAAATTGTATGCAAAAAAGTGTCTATATGGGCATCTGTGCATCCCTCTGCAGAGAGGATCCATAACTTTCATTATTTTCCCAAAGAACTCCAAAACCAAAAAAAAAAAAAAAAGTTAAGAACTGTGGACTAACCTTGGACTAACCTTGATGCAAAGTGATTCCTGATTCCAATCAAGACAAGCACATGTTGGGAATTCCCTAGCTGTCCAGTGGTTAGGACTCGGTGCTTTCACTGCTGGGCCCAAGTTTGATCCTTGGTTGGGGAACTAAGATCCTGCAAGCCGCGAGGCACAGCCAAAAAAAAGGACAAGCATATGTTGACAGGCAGTGTCAGACTGCCTACATGCATATCAACCCAGACCCAGGCTTCCCCAGGGCATGCCCTTCAATGGTTCTGCCATTCCTCTCCCCAGTCCTCACTGGGCCAGCTTGCATTTTGCCATCTTCCCTGATTCCAAAAAAGAATGACCATGTTGTATTGTCTACAGCCTTTATCTTAGTTTACCCTGATCCAAGTCGATTGCAGACGCATTGATGTTTTCTTTTAAGATTTTAACATGATTTTCATTTTCTTTTTAAACAGATAGTTCCATATTTTGGAGTTATGTTTGGCACCTTTGAGTTCTGCAAGAGAATCTGTCTTTACCAAAATGGTTACATCGTGTCTCCTCTGAGCTATAAATTGACCCCAGGGGTGGATCAGAGTTTGAAGCCCCAGGAATTACGGGAATTAAAGAAGTTTTTCAAAACTGGACAACTAAAGTCTAAAAAACCAACTCTTTAAAACGGAATGGAGCTAGAAGTGCACTGACTGAAGGTGTGTTGCAATCAGAGAGAAATGTAGCCTCAGAATTGTGCACGCGTGGAGTGACAAGAGGGTGCTCCTGTCTGCTGCTCTTGGAAATGAGAAGATTCGGCCATACCTGAGCTCCAAACTGATGGCCCTGTAAACATCTACACCACCGAGGGTTTCCCAACATGACCGTCGCAGGATGGCATCCCACCAGGTTTTACAACAGAACCTAGCAGTAGTGAAATGTGCAATTCACACTCTGAATGTAAGTAGGCAGTTTACACAACACCAAAAAAGGGCATTGCCATGACTCCTCAGAGCAACATGTAGTTGAAGCGGCTGGGCAGATACCATGCCGGGAGCTCCGCCACAGGCTCACAGCTTACACCAACCCACAGCAGCCTAGTTTCACCCAGATTCACTCCAGGCTTCCTGATACAGTCCTGGAACTCATAATCTTTGCTGACTTCTGAGTGCACACACCATGGTGTAAATTATGCCTTATCAGAAACTAAATGAAAACATTTAACATTTAAAAGTTACCACTGTCGAGGAGGAAAACAAGATGGCAGAGTAGAAGGACGTGCTCTCACTCCCTCTTGCGAGAACACCAGAATCACAACAAGCTGCTGGACGATCATCGACAGAAAGACCCTGGAACTCACCAAAAAAGATACCCCACATCCAAGGACAAAAGAGAAGCCACAATGAGAGGGTAGGAGGGGCACAATCACAGTAAAATCAAATCCCATAACTGCTGAGTGGGTGGGTGCTTCACAGACTGGAGAACAATTATACCACAGAAGTCCACCCACTGGAGTGGAGGTTCTGAGCCCCACATCAGGCTTCCCAACCTGAGGGTCCAGCAATGGGAGGAGGAATTCCTAGAGAATCAGACTTTGAAACCTAGTGGGAATTGATTACAGGACTACGACAGGACTGGGGGAAACAGAGACTCCACTCTTGGAGGGCACACACAAAATAGTGTGTGAATCGGGACCCAGGAGAAGGAGCAGTGACCCCAGGGGAGACTGAACCAGACCTACCTGCTAGTGTTGGAGGGTCTCCTGCAGGGGCGGGGCATGGCTCTGTTTCACAATGGGGACAAGGACACTGGCAGCAAAAGTTCTGGGAAATACTCCTTGGTGTGAGCCCTCCCAGAGTCTGCCATTAGCCCCACCAAAAAGCCCAGGTAGGCTCCAGTGTTGGGTGGCCTCAGGCCAAACAACCAACAGGGAGGGAACCCAGCCCCACAGTCAAGTGGATTAAAGTTTTACTGAGCTCTGCCCACCAGAGCAACAGTCAGCTCTACCCACCACCAGTCCCTCCCATCAAGCCTCTTAGATACCCTCATCCACCAGAGGGCAGACAGCAGAAGCAAGAAGAACTACAGTCCTGCAGCCTGTGGAACAAAAACCACATTCACAGAAAGATAGACAAGATGAAAAGGCAGAGGGCTATATTCCAGATGAAGGAACAAGATAAAACCCCAGAAAAACAATGAAATGAAGTGAAGATAGGCAACCTTCCAGAAAAAGAATTCAGAATAATGATAGTGAAGATGATCTAGGACCTCAGAAAAAGATAGGAGGCAAAGATCGAGAAGATGCAAGAAATGTTTAACAAAGACCTAGAAGAATTAAAGAACAAACAAACAGAGATGAACAATACAATAACTGAAATGAAAAATACACTAGAAGGAATCAATAGCAGAATAACTGAGGCAGAAGAACGGATAAGTGACCTAGAAGACAGAATGGTGGAATTCACTGCTGTGGAACAGAATAAAGAAAAAAGAATGAAAAGAAATGAAGACAGCCTAAGAGACCTCTGGGACAACATTAAACGCAACAACATTCACGTTATAGGGGTCCCAGAAGGAGCAGAGAGAGAGAAAGGACCAGAGATAATATTTGAAGAGATTATAGTCGAAAACTTCCCTAACATGGGAAAGGAAATAGCCACCCAAGTGCAGGAAGCGCAGAGAGTCCCATACAGGATAAACCCAAGGAGAAACATGCTGAGACATATAGTAATCAACTTGGCAAAAATTAAAAAGAAAAATTATTGAAAGCAGCAAGGGAAAAATGACAAATAAAATACAAGGGAACTCCCATAAGGTTAAGAGCTGATTTCTCAGCAGAAACTCTACAAGCCAGAAGGGAGTGGCATGATATACTTAAAGTGATGAAAGGGAAGAAACTACAACCAAGATTACTCTACCAAGCAAGGATCTCATTCAGATTCGATGGAGAAATCAAAAGCTTTACAGACAAGGAAACGCTAAGAAAATTCAGCACCACCAAACCAGCTCTACAACAAATGCTAAAGGAATTTCTCTAAGTGGGAAACACAAGAGAAGAAAAGGACCTACAAAAACAAACCCAAAATGATTAAGAAAATGGTCATAGGGACATACATATTGATAATTACCTTAAACATGAATGGATTAAATGCTCCAACCAAAAGACACAGGCTTGCTGAATGGATACAAAAACAAGACCCATCTCTATGCTGTCTACAAGAGACCCACTTCAGACCTAGGGACACATACAGACTGAGAGTGAGGGGATGGAAAAAGATATTCCATGCAAATGGAAATCAAAAGAAAGCTGGAGTAGCAATACTCATATATAAGATAAAATAGACTTTAAAATAAAGAATGTTACAAGAGACAAGGAAGGACACTACATAATGATCAAGGGATCAATCCAAGAAGAAGATATAACAATTATACATATATATGCACCCAACATAGGAGCACCTCAATACATAAGGCAACTGCTAACAGCTATAAAAGAGGAAATCAACAGTAACACAATAATAGTGGGGGACTTTAACACCTCACTTACACCAATGGACAGATCATCCAAACAGAAAATTAATAAGGAAACACAAGCTTTAAATGACACAATAGACCAGATAGATTTAATTGATATTTATAGGACATTCCATCCAAACACAGCAGATTACACTTTCTTCTCAAGTGCGCACGGAACGTTCTCCAGGATAGATCACATCTTGGGTCACAAATCAAGCTTCAGTAAATTTCAGAAAATTGAAATTATATCAAGCATCTTTTCTGACCACAACGCTATGAGATTAGAAATCAATTACAGGGAAAAAAAACGTAAAAAACAAACACATGGAGGCTAAACAATATGGTTGTTACTAAATAACCAAGAGATCACTGAAGAAATCAAAGAGGAAATCAAAAACTACCTAGAGACAAATGACAATGAAAACACGACGATCCAAAACCTATGGGATGCAGCAAAAGCAGTTCTAAGAGGGAAGTTTATAGCTATACAAGCTTACGTCAAGAAACAAGAAAAATCTCAAGTAAACAATCTAACCTTACACCTAAAGGAACTAGAGAATGAAGAACAAACAAAACCCAAAGTTAGCAGAAGGAAAGAAATCATAAAAATCAGAGCAGAAATAAATGAAATAAAAACAAAGAAAACAACAGCAAAGAGCAATACAACTAAAAGCTGGTTCTTTGAGAAGATAAAATTGATAAACCATTAGCCAGACTCATCAAGAAAAAGAGGGAGAGGACTCAAATCAATAAAATTAGAAATGAAAAAGGAGAAATTACAACAGACACTGCAGAAATACAAAGCATCCTAAGAGACTACTACAAGCAACTCTATGCCAATAAAATGGACAACCTGGAAGAAATGGACAAATTCTTAGAAAGGTATAACCTTCCAAGACTGAACTAGGAAGAAACAGAAAATATGAACATACCAATCACAAGTAATGAAATTGAAACTGTGATTAAAAATCTTCCAACACGGGCTTCCCTGGTGGCGCAGTGGTTGAGAGTCTGCCTGCCGATGCAGGGGACACAGGTTCGTGCCCCGGTCCGGGAAGATCCCACATGCCATGGAGCGGCTAGGCCCATGAGCCATGGCCGCTGAGCCTGCGCGTCCGGAGCCTGTGCTCTACAACAGGATAGGCCACAACAGTGAGAGGCCCGCGTACCACCAAAAAAAAAAAAAAAAATCTTCCAGCAAACAAAAGTCTAGGACCAGGTGGCTTCACAGGTGAATTCTATCAAACATTTAGAGAAGAGCTAACACCCATCCTTCTGAAACTCTTCCAAAAAATTGCAGAGGAAGGAACACTCCCAAACTCATTCTATGAGGCCACCATCACCCTGATACTAAAACCAGACAAAGATACTACAAAAAAAGAAAATTACAGACCAATATCACTGATGAATATAGATGCAAAAATCCTCAACAAAATACTAGCAAATAGAATCCAACAACACATTAAAAGCATCATACACCATGATCAAGTGGGATTTATCTCAGGGATGCAAGGATTCTTCAGTGTATGCAAATCAATCAATGTGATAGACCATATTAACAAATTGAAGAATAAAAACCATATGATATATCAATAGATGCAGAAAAAGCTTTTGACAAAGTTCAACACCCATTTATCATAAAAACTCTCCAGAAAGTGAGCATAGAGGGAACCTACCTCAACATAATAAAGGCCATATATGACATGCCCACAGCAAAGTTCATTTTCAATGGTGAAAAACTGAAAGCATTTCCTCGAAGATCAGGAATGACACAAGGATGTCCACTCTCACCACTATTATTCAACATAGTTTTGGAAGTCCTAGCCACGTCAATCAGAGAAGAAAAAGAAATAAAATGAATACAAATTGGAAAAGAAGAAGTAAAACTGTCACTGTTTGCAGATGACATGATACTCTACATAGAGAATCCTAAAAATGCCACCAGAAAACTACTAGAGCTAATCAATGAATTTGGTAAAGTTGCAGGATACAAAATTAATGCACAGAGATCTCTTGCATTCCTATACACTAATGATGAAAAATCTGAAAGAGAAATTATGGAAACACTCCCATTTACCATTGCAACAAAAAGAATAAAATACCTAGGAATAAACCTACCTAGGAAGACAAAAGACCCATATGCAGAAAACTATAAGACATTGATGAAAGAAATTAAAGATGATACCAACAGATGGAGAGATATACCATGTCCTTGGATAGGAAGAATCAATATTTTGAAAATGACTGTACCACCCAAAGCAATCTACAGATTCAGTGCAATCCCTATCAAATTTTTTACGGAACTTTGTTCCTTAATGACATTTTCTACAGAACTATAACAAATCATCTTAAAATTTGTATGGAGACACAAAAGACCCTGAATAGCCAAAGCAGTCTTGAGGGAAAAAAACAGAGCTGGAGGAATCAGACTCCCTGACTTCAGACTATACTACAAAGCTACGTTAACCAAGACAATATGGTACTGGCACAAAAACAGAAACATAGATCAATGGAACAAGATAGAAAGCCCAGAGATAAACCGAGGCACCTATGGTCAACTAATCTATGACAAAGGAGGCAAAGATATACAATGGAGAAAAGACAGTCTCTTCAATAAGTGGTGCTGGGAAAACTGGACAGCTACATGTAAAAGAATGAAATTAGAACACTCCCTAACACCATACACAAAAATAAACTCAAAATGGATTCAAGACCTAAATGTAAGACCGGACACTATAAAACTCTCAGAGGAAAACATAGGAAGAACACTCTTTGACATAAATCACAGCAAGATCTTTTTTGATCTACCTCCTAGAGTAATGGAAATAAAAACAAAAATAAACAAACGGGACCTAATGAAACTTCAAAGCTTTTGCACAACAAAGGAAACCATAAACAAGACGAAAAGACAACCCTCAGAATGGAAGAAAATATTTGCAAACGAATCAATGGACAAAGGATTAATCTCCAAAATATATGAACAGCTCATGCAGCTCAATATTAAAGAAACAAACAACCCAATCCAAAAATGGGCAGAAGACCTAAATAGACATTTCTCCAAAGAAGACATACAGATGGCCAAGAAGCACATGAAAAGCTGCCCAACATCACTCATTATTAGAGAAATGCAAATCAAAACTGCAATGAGGTATCACCTCACACCAGTTAGAATGGATATCAGAAAATCTACAAACAACAAATGCTGAAGAGGGTGTGCCGAAAAGGGAACCCTCCTGCACTGTTGGTGGGAATGTAAATTGATACAGCCACTATGGAGAACAGTATGGAGGTTCCTTAAAAAACTAAAAATAGAACTACCATACGACCCAGCAATCCCACTACTGGGCATATACCCACAGAAAACCATAATTCAAAAAGACGCATGCACCCCAATGTTCATTGCAGCACTATTTACAATAGCCAGGTCATGGAAGCAACCTAAATGCCCATCGACAGACAAATGGATAAAGAAGGTGTGATACATATATACAATGGAATATTACTCAGCCATAAAAAGGAATGAAATTGAGTCATTTGTTGAGACGTGGATGGATCTAGAGACTGTCATACAGAGTGAAGTAAGTCAGAAAGAGAAAAACAAATGTCGTATATCAACGCATGTATGTGCAACCTAGAAAAATGGTACAGATGAACCGGTTTGCAGGGCAGAATTTGAGACACAGATGTAGAGAACAAATGTATGGACACCAAGGGGGGAAAATGACAATGGAGTAGGGATGGTGGTGTGCTGAAATGGGCAATTGGGATTGACATGTATACAATGATGTGTATAAAATTGATGACTAATAAGAACTTGCAGTATAAAAAAACCAAAAAAACAACTAATACTAAACTTTCTTTGGGTTATTTGTATGGAAATATGTTAATATAAATGTTTCAGACATTACATGAAATTTCTAAAAATCTTATATGTTCTAGTATAATGTTATAAGTCATAATTCTAGTTATTACTTTAAAATGTATATCTCAAAAATAACTAAATTTCCTTGTCAATTGCATTATTATGAACTTTCATCAAATCTTTAACCGTGGTCATTTTTAAGGCTTTCGTCATTTACAGACAGTTCTGGGTGTACTCTGATGCTTTTGCAAAAATGTTCCTATAAAAGGGTTTCATCTTCAAGGAGTTCATAGAAAAGACTGACAAGTACAGGTTTCTGGTAACTGACTATACTTCTGAACTGAATGAATAAGCATTTTCAGAACTCTAATGGAAAACTGATGAATTCATAAAAGTGCTAACAAAAGATCAAGATGAAAAAAATTAATTACATGGGACTGAGTGAACTGATGAGGACGATTATAATTTTTGTGACTTTCCATTTGAATAAAAAAAAATCCCACAAGGACTCAGAGGCAGAAAATATACAAATCAATTTTCACTGCAAAGTAAAGGAGCCGTTACAGTGGAGGATTCCTGGACTTAATGTCAATATTATGACATAGTATGAGTGTGTTTCGTGTTTGGTAATTGCAATCATTGTTGCTTTTGTTGTGGTCATCCATTTACAATGCTTGGTGTCAGTTTATCTCTTGTAAAAATAAAATACAGTGTGTGTGTGTGTGTGTGTGTGTGTGTGTGTGAGAAAATAAAAATGGGGAACTGAGAAAAGAAATAAATTACAAAAAATAAAACAAAAAAAAACAAAAGTTACCACTGTCATAGTAGAACCATCCTTCTTTATTTAATTTGAAGCATCCTAGGCTTAGAATCTTGTGTTTCTGGAAGGTAGTTTATACCATGACTGCTTCATCATGCCCCAGAAGACCTTCTTTCAGTTGAAGTCATGTATAGTTCAAGTGGCCTGAATTCTCTGCCTTTTTAACTTGCTTTACAAGCCTACCCTGAAAATAAATTATTTAGTCAACTTATTCTCACAACATGTCCCAGTTGCCTAGAAAGGATCAAATAGAACATTGGATGTACACACATACACACACACACACACACACACACACACACACAAAATGTAACTAAACAAAAAATACTTCAGTCTAATCATCTCTACTAAATTTTTTAAAATCAAATTTCGGGTTTATTCCACCTTGGGGATTCTATGTCAAGTTTATGTAACTGTACCTTTTGAATAGTGCCTATCTATACATTAAAAAACTATCTAATATTAAGTTGTTAATTTATACACACACAGAGAGAGACTTGCAGTATGTTGAAAGTATTTTTCCCTATTAAATTTATTTTCCAAAGAAAAATGATGTTGGTCATTTATTACTAATCTGAGTTGTAAAACTATAGCTATCTATATATACTGGCCAAAATCTTTAAACTCTTAGAAACCTGTCCTATTGAAATATATCAAAATAACTCATTTTTCCAACCGCTGGGCAGACTGTGTTTTATGGGGAAGAGCAGTTAATACACACATGAAAATCTCATCTGCAACGCAATCTGTTAGAGTTTAGAGGGTAGCAAATTCTTAACCCAGAATGAATCGTTCATGTTAGTTACTTTTGATTTTCCTTGAGGTGAACAACTTCTTAAAAAATTCTGAAAGCTGCAAAAACTTATATTAAAACTCTAGTTCTGTTCCTGAAATGAACTTCCAGCTCTTTGCATTTTCTCAGGGGTATGAAGGAAGTGTTCTGCTTTTCTGCCTTATGGCTGGCAGTGGGCACCACAAAACTGGGCTAAGTACTTCAGGAGGATTGTAAAGATGTGTGATGCAATATATTTCTTTAATATATTTATTTATTTATTTATGGCTGCGTTGGGTCTTGGTTGCTGCACGCAGCCTTTTTCTAGTTGCAACGAGCAGGGGCTACTCTTCGTTGCAGTGCGCGGGCTTCTCATTGCGGTGGCTTCTCTTGTTGTGGAGCACGGGCTCTAGGCACGCAGGCTTCAGTAGTTGTGGCTCGTGGGCTCTAGAGCGCAGGCTCAGTAGTCGTGGCGTACGGGCTTAGTTGCTCCGCGGCATGTGGGGTCTTCCCAGACCAGGGCTCGAACCCGTGTCCCCTGCATTGGCAGGTGGATTCTTAACCACTGCGCCACCAGGGAAGCCTGTGTGATGCAATATTGACCCAAGAGTAACTTATAGCCTTAAGGAACAAAACATACCTATGCATATGAAGTGACTATAATTACAAAGCAAATACAAGCAAGGGCATGATAATGCAGCAGCAACTGTTTACAAGATTACCGAGGGGCTCCATATAAACTTAGTGAATCAATGATTAAAGGGATAATCACAGGTGAGAGCAGGCAGTTTGGGAGGGAATGAGTCTTGAACTAAGTTTTGAGGGACGTGAGAGGATAATAGTTGGTGAAGAGGAGGTTGGAGGGAGAGTAGGCTGAAGGTTGAAGGAAGGGTGTACGTGGTGTCTCAGAGGTGGAAGGAAGCAAAAGGTATCTGGAATAAGCTGAGAAGACTGGCTTCGTGCATTCGTTCAATGACCGCTTGCACTCCAGGCACAGTGGCACATGAGGCAGCTAAGTTCCTTGCCCACGTTCTAGTGAAGGTGGCAGTCAATAAAAAACTAATCAACAAGTTAGGTAAGTATAGGTTGTAATGTTATGAGGGGAATAAACAGGGTGCTTTATCAGAGAATTATGTGGGGAGTAAAGGAAATATTTTAAATCAGGGAGCCAGGGAAAGCCACTATGAGAGGTGATATTTGAAATGAGATCTGAAAAATAAGAATGAACCAACCACATAAAAAACTAGGGAGAAGAACATCTTGGCAGGGAGTACAGAAGATGCAAAAGTGGTACCGGTAATGGGAAAGTCTTGGTAAACAGCAAAGAAGTGAGCGTAGCCAGAGTGTGGTGAGTGAGAATGGGTGACATGAGGTTGGAGAGAAGGCCAAATCATATGTGGCCACTTGGCCCTTAGTAAAAAGTTAGATTTTATTCTAAATGCAGTGGGGAGTCATTGAAGGTTTTTATGCAGAGAAGCTGTATAATCTGATTTTCATTTTTAAAATATCTCTCTGCTGTGTGGATAATAGATGGGAAGAATGAGTGGGAAGACCAGTTAAGAGGCCATTACAAAGTCCAAGTAAGAAATGATGGCTTATGGGGAATTCCCTGGCAGTCCAGTTGTTAGGACTCAGTGCTTTCATTGCCGTGGGCCCGGGTTCAATCCCTGGTCGGGGAACTAAGATCCCACAAGCAGTGCAGCCAAAAACAAAAAATTTAAAAAAAATTTTTTTAAATGATGGCTTGGACTAGAATGGTGGCAATAAGGATGGAGAGGAGTGAATGGGTTCAAGATATATTTTGGAGCTTGGACTCAGCAGGATGTGCTGAGCAACTGAATATAGGGAATAAAAGAAAGAAATCAAGGATGGCACCTAGGTTTTTCGCTTTTGACTTGATTAAAAAGGTAGATAAAAAAAAAGATTAAAAAAAAAAAAGGTAGATAATGTTGCTATTTGCTAAGGTGGGAAAGACTGGTGAGGGCCGGAGTTTTGGTGAGAAAGGAATTAAAAGTTCTCTTTTGGACATGTTAAATTTGAAATGCCTATGAGACATCCAAGTAGAGAAGTCAAGTAGACAGTTGACTGGAGCATAGGCTGTTCATGTAATTGTCCAAACCAGTTGTGGTAGACAGAATAATGACGCCCCCTCCATCAAGGGTGTCCACACCCTAATCCCTAAGAACCTGTGAATATTTACCTTACATGGCAAAAGGGACTTATCAGACGTGATTAAGGTTAAGGATATTGAGATGGAGAAATTATCATGGCTTATCTGGGTGGACCCAGATAAAGTGGAAGAGGAAGGTGGAAGAGAGACTTGAGGTTGCAAAAAGAGGCAGAAGAAATGGGGCATGAGAAGGACTTGGCTGGCTTTTAAGACAAAGGTGGCCAGGAGCCAAGAAATGGGGGTGGCCTCTAGAAGCTGAGGATTACTCTCAGCTGACTGTCAGCAAGGAAATGGGGACTTCAGTCCTACAACCACAAGGAATTGAATTCAGCCAACCACCTGAATGAGCCAGGAAACAGACTCTCCCCTAGAGCCTTCAGAAAGGGTTGCAGTCCTGCCAGACACCTTGATTTTAGCCCAGTAAGACCTGTGTCAGACTTCTGACCTCCAAAACTGTAAGATAATAAATTTGTGTTGCTTAATCCACTGAGTTTGTAATAATTTGTTACAGCAGCAATAGAAAACTAGTATACCAGAACACTATTGATAATCGTGTCAGAGTAATAGGCATAAACCTGGACTGTCCTGGTCGAACAGGACAAGTCTGTAGTTCAGGAGGGAGTGGTGGCTGGAGGTAGAAAGTTGGGTGTGGTCAGCAGGTAGATAGCCTTTAAGCCAAGAGACTGAAGGAGACAACCGAAGGAGACAACCAAAGAAGTGGATGGAAAGAAACTCCTGGGGGAGGGGGAAGCAACAAGAAATGACACTGAGGAGATGGTGGCTAAGGAAAGGCCTCAAGATGTGGAGGAGCTGGAAATCTTGTACCCTGCTGTTGGGAGTGTAAAATGGTAGGATCATTTTGGAAAACAGTCTGGCCATTCCTCAACTGTTTTAACACAGAGTTACCAAATGACCCAGCAATTCCACTCCTAGGTATCTACCCCAGAGAAATGAAAACATATGTCTACACAAAAACTTGTACAGGAATGTTTATAGCAGTGTCATTCATAATAGGCAAAATGTGGAAATGGCCCGAAGGTCTATCAAGTGATGAATGGCTAAACAAAATGTGATATGGCCATACAATGGAGCTACTTAGCAATAGAAAGGAACTGACTATTGACACACAAAAAAAGCATAGATGAATCTCAGAGTATATACATTGATATATCAAGTGAGAGAAGCCAGATGCCCCCATCCCCCCAAAAGGGTACCATACTATATGATTCCATTTATATGAAATTCTAGGAAATGCAAACGAATCTATAGTGACAGAAAGCAGATTAGTGGTTGCTTGGGGAGGGATTACAATGGGACGAGAGATAATTTAGTGTGGTGATGGATACTGTTCACTATCTTAACTGTGGTGATGGTTTCATAGGTGTATATGTATGTTAAAAAGTATCAAATTTGGGCTTTCCTGGTGGCGCAGTGGTTGAGAGTCCGCCTGCCATTGCGGGGGACGCGGGTTCGTGCCCCGATCCGGGAAGATCCCACATGCCGCGGAGCGGCTGGGCCCGTGAGCCATGGCCGCTGGGCCTGCGCGTCCGGAGCCTGTGCTCCGCAACGGGAGAGGCCACAGCAGTGAGAGGCCCGCGTACCGCAAAAAAAAAAAAAAAAAAGTATCAAATTTTATACTTTATGTAAGTTTCATTGTATATAATTATACCTCAATAAGACCGACATTTTGTTTTGTTTGAAGCAGTTAACCAGGGATGGAATCCATCAAACGCTTTCTAAGTCTGCCCAAAGGGGCCAGAAACAAAGTCCTTGATTGGGGGGCGGGGGGGCTTCAAATGCTAAGCTGAGGAGTTTAGGATTGATCCACTAAGCAAAAGGTAGTCACTGGTTTCTTGAGGAAACCAGTGATGTGATGAAAACCGGATGTGAGCAAGATTGTTCCAGAAGCTGAAATAGAAATGAGAGACTAGAGAGAGGAAGATTGGCCAGCAAACGAGGGGCACTGTTTTCTCCTCAGTGATTACACTGGTTTGGTGTGGGGTTTTTTTTGTTGTTGTTGTTGTTTTGGTTTTTGCTTGTTTGTTTTTGGCTGCACCACGCGTCTTGCTAGATCTTAGTTCCCCGACCAGAGATTGAACCCAGGACCTCGGCAGTGAGAGCACTGGAGTCCTAACCACTAGACCGCCAGGGAATTTCCCTCAATGATTACACTGCAAACACAAGTGTGATGTTACAGGCTTCCACACTGCAAATGCAAGCCCAGTCTAAAAAGTGAGTGATTTTTCTGGGGTATCTCTTAGAGTCTCAAATCCTCCTTAAATGGTCTCTGATATGGTTACCAGATTATAAGTAGGGTCCTTACCTGGGATAGAGAACTGGCTTACCACCCTACTTAAGCAGGGATGGAGTGATTTGTTCATTAAAACTCAGAGTTAGTCAACCTAAGTTAGTATTTTTCTTTTTTTAAGATATATATTTATAGGGCTTTTTAAAAAATTAATTAATTTTATTTTTGACTGCGTTGGGTCTTCGTTGCCGTGCATGGGCTTTCTCTAGTTGTGGCGAGCGGGGGCTACTCTTCATTGTGGTGCGCGAGTTTCTCATTGCAGTAGCTTCTCTTGTTGCAGAGCACGGGCTCTAGGCGCGTGGGCTTCAGTAGTTGTGGCACATGGGCTTAGTTGCTCTGTGGCATGTGGGATCTTCCTGGACCAGGGCTCGGACCCGTGTCCCCTGCATTGGCAGGCGGATTCTTAACCACTGCGCCACCAGGGAAGCCCAGTATTTTTCTTAGTATTAATAAAATCTAACATGTATTGAATGCTTACTATGTATTAGACTGTTTATGCATATATTATCTCATTTAATTGTCCCTATAGTCCTTCAAGGTACAGGTACCATTATCGTTCCCATTTTATACCTGAAGTCATGGAAGTCTGGAGGGGTTAAGCAACTTACCCAAGGCCTGACAGCAAGTGGCAGAGCCAGTATCTGAACTCTAGCAGTTTGGCTGCAGAGCCCACCCTCTTGACCACTAGGCCAAATTACCTCTCTCTTACTTTGTCCCAGATTCCCAAACTCAGAAGCTCAATCCATTCAATCTTATAGACACAAAGGAATAGAGCCACAGAATCTTAGAATTAGACGGGTGCAGAACTCTCTTCCCAGCCAACATAGCAATCTCGTCTACAGTGTCCCTAACAAGTGGCCATTTTACCCCAACTCTTAACATTTCCAGTGACAAGAAGTTCCCCACATCGTAAAGCAACCCATTCCACCTTTAAGTCGCTCTTTTGTTTGGTTTGGTTTGGTTTTTTGCCACACCATGCGGCTTGCGGGATCTTGGTTCCCCAACCAGGGATTGAGCCCAGGGCCCCAGCAGAGAAAGCACAGAGTCCTAACCACTGGACCACCAGGGAATTCCCAAGCAGCTCGTATTTTAGAAAGTTATTTCTTGTTCAGCTGAAGTCTACCTTTATGACACTTCTACCAGCTGGTGTTGATTCCATATAGAATGTCTTTTTCTCTTCCACCTGACAGCCCTTCAATTATCAAAACAGTCATGATGGCCCTCCTTCACCCAAAGCTCTTTCCCAGTTAAATCACTCTCATTCATTCAGCCATTTCTCATATGACATGATTTGCAGGTACTTCACTTTCCTGACTGCATTCTTTGAATATGTTCCAGTTTGTTAACATCCTCTTAAACATGGTATCCAGAAGTAAGCACAAAGCTCTATGGGCAGAGAATGGATTTGAGGACACGGGGAGGGGGAAGGGTAAGCTGGGACGAAGTGAGAGAGTAGCATTGACATATATACACTACCCAATGTAAAATAGCTAGCTAGTGGGAAGCAGCTACACAGCACAGGGAGATCAGCTTGGTGCTTTGTGACCACCTAGAGGGGTGGGATAGGGAGGGTGGGAGGGAGACGCAAGAGGGAGGAGATATGGGGATATATGTATATGTATAGCTGATTCACTTTGTTATAAAGCAGAAACTAACACACCATTGTAAAGCAATTATACTCCAATAAAGATGTTTAAAAATATATATACAATAAAATAAAATGGATAACCAACAAGGACCTACTGTATAGCACAAGGAAGTCTGCTCAATATTCTGTAACAACCTAACTGGGAAAAAATTTGAAAAAGAATAGATACATGTATATATATAACTGAATCACTTTGTTGTACACTTGAAACTAACACAACATTGTTAGTCAACTGTACTCCAATATAAAATAAAAAGTTAAAAAATTAAAACTTGGGGGCTTCCCTGGTGGCGCAGTGGTTGGGAGTCTGCCTGCCGATGCAGGGGACACGGGTTCGTGCCCCGGTCTGGGAGGATCCCACATGCCGCGGAGCGGCTGGGCCCGTGAGCCATGGCCGCTGAGCCTGCGCGTCCGGAGCCTGTGCTCCGCAACGGGAGAGGCCACAGCGGTGAGAGGCCCGCGTACCGCAAAAAAAAAAAAAAAATTAAAACTTGGGGAAAAAAAAAAAAGCTCTATGGGTGGACCAGCAGAGGCCCAAATGGGACTAAAAGTCCCCTGATCTGTTGATGACCATCATCCTGACCCAACTCAAGACTCATTAGCATTTTCTGGCGTTGCCAACTCACAGTCAAGTAAGACCCTCAGTTCTTTTTCACACATGCTCTAGCTCCTTATCCTTAAATGTCCTGCACTAAATAGAGCATTAGAAACCTTTATTGTGGTCCTTTCCATTTTATAAGCCTGTGTTTATGCTGGACTTTAGCCCTTCTGACTCAGTTCCTAGAGGTTTGTGATACTCTTTGGTCTTTGTCCTTGGAAGCCTAGCCCTCACTGTGTCATCTATATATGTACTTTCAAAATCTGAGCTCATCAGAGGATAACCTGGAAGGGCATTTAATTGATTAGATATATCTCCCTTTTTAATTTCTCATTGGAATTTTTCCAAATTGTACAGGTCTGAATTTTACCTTGGGAATCTCTCACCCTCCTGAGCTATCTTTCTGTTTGGAACTTGGCCACGAGATCATATTTATCTTTTCTCTGATCCTTCTGAAGTCTGACACACACACTCCACAGGTTACTTAACCTATCTGACTATGCCGAGCATTCTTTGGTTTGACAGATCCAGACCAGTCAGTCTTGGTCAGTTTCCCTCAGATTCTTGTCACTTTTACTTTGCTAACCAGATCTTCCTTATTTATTATCAGGATTAAGCCTAGTTTAGCAAGTTACCTCATTGCTTCTTCAGTGTTCTGAGAACTGTAATTATCAGCAAGAGAGTAAAGAATTTATCCAGTGTGTTGCTATCAGAATAATGAAACCTACAGCAGATATTCAGATGGTTTGTCCCTGATCAACATTTCTAGTCTAGGTGATGGCTTTATGAAGTACTATTCATAGCTTTTATCTATCTAGGCAATCTCTAGATATGCTTCCATAATGACAATCACCTTCATCTCTCCCTTTCATTTTCATGGAATGCTTTTCACCCTCCCACCAATGAATTGTTCTCCTTCTATATGGTATCTCTCTGAACCAGGTTTACCCTTCCTTTTCCTGATGCCAGTCAGAAGTCCCATTCCATCAAGTTTGAACAATACCTATCAAATTGTGTTTTCTTGCTTGTATTGACATTTTACATTCACTTTATTACCCATACTCTGGGTGTGTTAGTACACAGATAACTGAGGCCTTAAGTATCATTTCTGATCCTCTTCCTTGTTTTTTCTGAGAGTTACTAGGCACTGCCTTAGCTTTAGTTTCTCTTTCTTAATTATACATGTATTCTACACAACTTCCAGAACACAATAGTTACTAACACAGAGCTCCCACTATGTCTCACTGGAGGCATTTGTTTTTGATGAATTGACTAGCCATATATCATTATCAACATCATTATCATTGACATTAGTCTCTGTTTTCCTGGACTTTTGCTACTGGTTTCTTTATTTTTTTTTCCTTTTTTTTTCTTTTGACGTTTTCATTTTTTTAACTTTCAGAAATAAAAATGTTGCCCCCAAAAAACCAGTATAAAGAATTTCCATGTATCCTTCACTCAGCTGCTCCAAATGTTAACATCTTACATAACTACTATAACTAAAAGTACTATTGGTAGACTATTATTAACTAATATACAGATATGTATCCAAATTTCAATAGTACCATCAATGTCCTTTTTCTGGTCCAGGATCCAATCCAGGATCACACATTGCATTAACCTGTCATTCTCCTTAGGCTCCTTTAATCTGTGACAGTTCCTCAGTCTTTGTCTTTCATGACCTTGACACTTTTGAGAACATCTGACTCCTTGAGGTACCCCTGGTCATTGGCAACCAGGAGAGCTCCAGCTCACAGTAGATTTAGCAAAATACCGAGTCATGACATGGACTCGCTTTTAAATGTATTTCATCTTCAGTAAAACTATACTTAAGCACCCAAAGACTGAAAAGGGACAAGTTCTATGTAGTTATTTGATCATCTTTTTGTGGAGAGAGAGAAATCTAACAGAACAATAAATGTGGAGATGCTTGAAACAGTAAAAGAGCTTTGGACTAGAATATGGTAGGGACATCATGCTCAAAGGGTAGCAGATGTGGCCAATGAAAGGTAGAAAAAGGTACATAAGTGATGGTAAGGTGGGTCAGAGTAATTAATATTTGAATAAAAATGCATTCATCAGAATGTCAAGAGTTCAGACTAGAAAGGTTTTGAACTGTATTTTGAAATGCATTCTAAAACCCACCTCCCTCTAAACAAAATGCTCCAGAGACTTTTTGTTTTAGCTGTTCATTCTCTCACCAGTAGAGGTAGAGGATTGGCTACCGCTTTCAGAGAACACACTCTGTCACTGAAATTGCACAGCAAGGTCATTTCTGTATCCAGCTGCATTTCTATTATAATCAGCTAACAAGAGCCTAGCGGCCTCTCGAGAATACAGGTCAAAGATAGCCCCCAGGATCAACAAAGCTGGAGTGAAAATTTCACTTCTTTGAAAACTTGCTGTGTGTGCTCAACACTTCGGATTGCTGGGGTTCTTGGGAAGACTAAGGAATTGCAAAGTATACTTAGAGGAAGGACCTGACATTCCTGGAGGAATCCTAGAATTGGGTCCTTTAACGGGCAGATCTGGAGAAGGTGGGAGAGGGCAAGAAAGTAAAGTGAGGGGTATGCCACCTATGTTTTCAGTGTGCTGGGTACCTAGGGCTCAGCTGCAGTTGGAGTTTTCAACAGTTATCCTTACTTTTATAAACATGGTTGTGATTACTTACATAGGATTTGTGATGACACTCTCAGCTCCTGTTCTGAATCTGAGGGAGTGTACTCAAGCTAACAAGTAAGTTTTCAAGGACATGTGTGGCAAATGCTCCCCCAGTGCAGAGATTAAGGGACTCAGTAAGCACTTGTCCCTTGACACAATGGGTGTCAATCTAGTTCTATTGATTCCTCTAAACTTTTCTGGAGTTCAGGAATCTACTCAATTCAAGAGAACGTTACCTGGGGTCCAGGCACCCAGATACCAGTCTAATTCACACAACCTCTTAACCTTAACGGTACAACCTCCATCTTTGGCTTCTGGCTAAAATAATTTCCCCACCCACTCCCGAGTTCTTTGGACTCTCCTCTGCCAATTCCCGGCAAGATCTCTGTTAAACTGCATTTGCAAATCGGGGTCTGGGGCACGCTGACGGTGTCCCAGCTCTGCTGTTCCCCAGTTTCCTCTAGCGTCACCCGTCAAGCTCCAGGGCAGTGCTAGGTCTAGGGTGAGGACAGTGAGGCACTTGCCTTGGTACCAAATGTAAGCGGGCGCTAAACAACTCAGTAATCAAGACGAATGATTATTTTAATGCACTATTTTAAAATATCAAAAGGAATACAAAAATCCATGATGAACAACGTTTCGAAATTTATAATAAAGACAGGCTCCCATCTTGCACTTGTAGGGTCCTGCCTCACTTGCCTCACCCTCATTCCAGCCCTGGGGCTCCAAGTAAACTTTATTTACAAAAACAGGCGACCGGCCAGAGCGCCATACTTTGTCTACACGAATCTTTCTTTAAAATATTGCATTAAATATTATTTATCTTGACTACCAAGTTTGGGAGGGGGGTGTTTGTTCTTTGGAGTCCCCTTAAATATCGCGCCTCACCCCTGACCAGGCACGTCGTGACCTCCCCTCCCTCCGCGCCCCCAGGCCTCCCCCAGGGTCCCGCGTCCGGACCGGGTACTCTCTGGGGCCGCCCCTTCCTCGGGCCGGGTCAGGCGCTGCGGGCGAACCGGGTAGACGCGGAGGGCGGCCGGTGCCCGACTCCATGGCTCCTCCCTCCGCGCGCTGAGCCACTCAGCGGCCCCGGCACCCGCCCCCGTCGCCGGCCGCCCGGGCGCCGGCCTCCCCTATATAAATCGGCCATTTGCTTCGCTCCGCCCCAGAGCCTCGGAGTCCACGCCGGTTTCTTACTGTTCCCGCAGTCGCCCGCCTCCTCTTTCCTTCCAACATGACAGATGCCGCCGTGTCCTTCGCCAAGGACTTCCTGGCAGGTGGAGTGGCCGCGGCCATCTCCAAGACCGCCGTAGCGCCCATCGAGCGGGTCAAGCTGCTGCTGCAGGTACGTCCCGGAATCGGAGAGCCCGACCAGGAAGTGGGGGGAGGGGGTCGCGCGGGAAGCGGTGCCCCAGGGCCTGGGGAGAACGAACCCTCTGGACCAGTCCAGGGAAGTGGCAGCGTGGGAGCAGGGGTGGCCGCAGGGTCGGACCAAAAGGCAGACTTGAGGGAGATGCTTTAGTGATCTGAAGTTCAGGATCTAGGAAAGGGTCAGGGGCGGAGGGTCGGGGGAGGAAGCCCAGGGCCTGGGCATCCCGGAGGCAGCGAATTCGGATGGGACAGCCCGGGGGTGACTGGCTCCCGGGCCTTGAGGTCAAGGGCTAAGCCTGAAAGCCGGCACTGAAAAGAGGGACACCTGCCCTTACCGAAGACCTCAAGGTCGCGGCAAGGAGATAGCAGCCCCGTGGAGGCCGTGCGGCCGGTGGAGCTGCCTCACAGCCGGCCGCCGCGCTCTGACCTAGCCGGGCCGGAAGCCGGCGCAGGGAAGCGCGTGTCCCTTCTGCGTCCTCCCCCGCGCAGCCGCCGGCGCGTCCCCGCGGCCTGGCGTCCTGCGCGGCGCGCTCTCCCGCTCCGGCTCTAGAGGGCGCGCCTGCACGGGCGTAGGGGTGGTGGCCCACGGGTCACCTCCAGGAGAGGAGGGGGGCCAGAGCGGGAGGGAAGCCGCTCCGGGGACCCTGAGGCGTAGGCCACGGTCACCAAGGTGATTGCGCCCGACGTGGGCCTCGCCCTGATGCTTCTGAACCTGGGTCTGAGGTAATGACTTTTCTCCGAGGCTTAAAGGTCACGGGTCCGCTTGAGGGTGCCTCCTCCCCATCCAAAGGGATGGAGGCTTAATGCTTCTAAGGGTGCAGATCACCTCTTCCACCTGTGACAGCGTCAGAGGTTTGGGGGGCGTCCAGCCTGTGTGACATAGAAGACTAGATTTGGGGAAAGTGGGAGCCAGCTAACCTTTAAGGGTGTCTATTGAGATGATATATTCTCCTCGCTTTTCCCTTCTCCATGGTTATAACTCTCCCTGTTGGCCTCCTCCTTATCTGTCAGGTGCAGCATGCCAGCAAGCAAATCACTGCAGATAAGCAATACAAGGGCATCATAGACTGCGTGGTTCGTATCCCCAAGGAGCAGGGAGTCCTGTCCTTCTGGCGTGGTAACCTGGCCAATGTCATCAGATACTTCCCCACCCAGGCTCTCAACTTTGCCTTCAAAGATAAATACAAGCAGATCTTCCTGGGTGGTGTGGACAAGAGGACCCAGTTTTGGCGCTACTTCGCAGGGAATCTGGCATCAGGTGGCGCCGCCGGGGCCACATCGTTGTGTTTTGTGTACCCTCTTGACTTTGCCCGTACTCGTCTAGCAGCCGACGTGGGCAAAGCTGGAGCTGAAAGGGAATTCAGAGGCCTTGGTGACTGCCTGGTTAAGATCTACAAATCTGACGGGATTAAGGGCCTGTACCAAGGCTTTAACGTGTCTGTGCAGGGTATTATCATCTACCGAGCTGCCTACTTCGGTATCTATGACACTGCGAAGGGTAAGTTTGCTGTGTGCTTCAAAACTGTGTTCTCGTGAGATCATTTATAAGATCGTTGTGCCATCCTAATTTTCCAGGAGCCAGAGATTTCTTTGTAATTGCCGATGGAAGCCACGGTCACCCAGTACAGCCCTTTGTGTACAGATGAGATGTTGGGGATGAGGGGATGTGGCAGACAACAAGTCAGGAGGACTCTGCTTTCTGGTCAAAGTGTCTCTTTTCTATCCTCAGGAATGCTTCCAGATCCCAAGAATACGCATATCTTCATCAGCTGGATGATCGCACAGTCCGTCACAGCGGTTGCTGGGTTGACTTCCTATCCGTTTGACACAGTGCGTCGCCGCATGATGATGCAGTCAGGGCGCAAAGGAAGTAAGTTCCGCTTGAGCAGAAGACGAAGATGTGGGCATGGAGCAGGGGCACAAACTAGCCGTGCCTGTCTTTGAAAATGGCAGTCTGTTGAGATCGCAGATGGGGTTGGTTGGTCTGTGTCTACTGCACAGTTGCCTTTGAGTGGGCCCTTTGGGTGCTTATGCCCAAGAGGCATCCATGGTATTAGAGGTTAAGACCAGCGGGTAGTCTACATATCCCTGTGGTTCTCTAGCCACCAGATTAAGATTTCAGTGTTGCCCACACTAATGTGTCAGTGTTGGATTTTTAAAAACTGACATTAGCTCTTAGAGGTGGGGCTCTGGTTTAGTCTAGTTAAACCTAAGGATATTTCATCAGCCTCAGGTCACCAGCTCCTTGTCTTTGTCCTTTGCAGCGGATATCATGTACACAGGCACACTTGACTGCTGGAGGAAGATTGCTCGTGACGAAGGAGCCAAAGCCTTTTTCAAGGGCGCGTGGTCCAATGTCCTCAGAGGCATGGGTGGTGCTTTTGTGCTTGTCTTGTATGATGAAATCAAGAAGTTCACATAAGTTATTTCCTAGTTTTTCTTCTTCTGTGAACAGGCATGTTGTATTATGTAACATATCTTGAGCATTCCTGACAGACTGTCGGCTGTCTATTTATCAATGGCAACTATTTACCGGTTGAAAATGGGAAGCAATAATATACACCTGACCAGTTTTCTCTTAAAGCCATTTCCATGACGATGATGGGACACAATTATGTTTTTTATTTTAGTCACTCCTGATGAAATAACAAATTTGAAGAAATAAAAAATACCTGAAATATAATTTTGTTTGTGGTTTATTTTCATGTAAAAGTACATTTTATAATTCAGTAAGTGCTGTGTTTGAGTAAAATGCTACCTGTTTAATAAATGCTACAGTATCTCCTGAGGTGAAGCGCTTTCTTCTACTTAGCGAAGAATAGCTCGGTCATGTGACCCATCAGCATTCCCAATACATGAGCAAAGTGAAATTCAGACCCAAAGCATCCAAAAAACCATTGGTCCATTGCCCGTGGACAGTCATAGCTGATGAGCTTTCTCTAAAAAGTACTATGTACCCACCTTTCCTATCTTGTGGTTATTAATCAAGAAATATAAGCTGAACTGTTCACTTTAGAATGGTGGTTCTATGAATTTCACCTCATTTCAACAGAAGTATTGTAAAATATAAGGTGGTAACAGCTAGCAACTTTTGTCCAGTTGCCTTCCCTCATCTGTCTTCACCTGTCTCAAGTCATTTTAATTTAATCCTGTTCAAGCAGAGGATTAGAGCTGGCACAGTTACCCGGTGCTGAGATGGCAGTGCTGTTAACGATTATGGAGAGAGCTGCCACGACCTCAAAACTCATTTTACAAAGAGAAAAGGGAGCATCTGCATCTTGCCTAACATGAAAATAAGCCTGGTCGATGGAGGACATTTGTTTTTTTTGGATAAACCCTTACTTGGGATCCACGTGAGAGTGTCTGCAATTTCTGTAGCTCTTGATAAGGCCTCAGAAATCCAGTGGATCTTACCTGTAACACGAGATTTGTATGAAGAATAAAGCACCGTGGCTGTGAAGCCACAACATTTCAAAGTAGAAAGTGATAGGATCGGTGGTCCATGTGCACAGGTAAAACATTCCTGAGGAACATCTCGCACGCTGGCATGTTTAAGTGCCACTCACAGACGGGGTCTGCATCACAGGCGTTGGTGCCCAGGGGATCGTAGAGTTTGTTATGTGTCCCCCGGCCAAGCACCTTAATTGTAGTATAGGTTAGTTGTTGAGAACTCTTCACAATGTATACATATCGAATCGTCAAGTTGTATACCTTAAATATATAGTGTTTACGTGTAAAAGGTGTGGTAATAAAGTTGTTAGAAAAACCCAGGACTCTACTGGCATCAGGCCTGGATTCTGCCACTTGCTCTGCTGTTGGGTAAGTTATTTAATTTCTCTCAGCCCCAGTTTTCCTCATCTATAAAATGAGAATAATAATGCCTGCCTCCGAGGGTTGTTTCAAGGATTAAAGAATTTATGCAAAGCATAATTTATGCAAAGCATAATTTATGCAAAGCATCTACATAATAAACACTGTAAATGGTAACTGTGATAATCATTATGAGACAGTTAAGATTTCAGGGACTCCAGAATCGGAAGTACCTGGATTTGAATCCCGGCTTTGCTGCTTATTTAGCTGCATGGCCTTGGGCGAGTCACTTATCCTGGGTCTCAGTTTCCTCATCTGTAAAGTGGGGATTTAATAGTGCCAGCCATATTGCCTAGGGGTGTTGGGAGTGAGGGTTAAGTAGCGTAAAGCGTGTAGAGCAATCAATATGGCGCCCGGCATCTAGTAAGCACTCATGTGACTTTTTCATAATCAGACATCCATTTTGTTGAATGAAGATCTGCCCAAGCAGAGAACTACTTAAAAATGAATTCAAATCCACTTTTCTTTCTCTGCAACAGCCTACACGTACTATTTTTTGCAGAATTTATATAAAATAAACTTCAGCTTAGGTCTTTTTCAGAGAATTTGTTCCTGAAAGGGGATAAGAGGCTCTCCACGTAGGGCTGCAAACCACAATACAAGAGAACCCAAGCCCCCTTTATGGTTATTACAATAGATGTGGACTCACTGAGCTGGCAGCTATTAAAATAAACCTAGGACCGAGCATTAATGATCAGAAAGAAAGAAGTGGCGCTTCCTACAATTGGGTGGCTGACAGATGAGGTGTTTTTTTCCTCTCTTTCTATTCTTGTTGTTCAATGATTTTTGAAATTTAATTTAAAGACAAAGTGGTTTTAATCTCTCCAAGCTGTGCAGGATAGTGCTATAGAATTCATTATGTCCATTATGCTCATGCGAACATTGATGGTACACAATCTTAGCAACCCCCTAATTTATGCCGTTGTTTTGTTACTATTCAAAGCCTAACAGCATCCGTGAAGCCTGATTCCAGGTGAGAGAGCCAGAATACAGGTCAGCTCGCACACAGCCGTGCTCCCCATTCCAGGGGCCACTCCGCCCAGTCACTGAAGGCAGTGTGCTCCGGGTGCTCCAACCGCTGGAGAAAGAAACCAGGGGTGTCTCCCCACAGGGGCAGTTGTCGTGGATGGTAAGTCATTTAAGCCATTATTTTTGTATTAAAAGAGATGCGGATATGTTAGAGAGTCTATTGCACAATTTGAATGTGTTTTAAAGGGGCAAAGAGAGTTCTTGTGTATAGAGGACCATTTCTGGCACTGCCCTCAGACCCCAGGGGGAAACCTTTCAGCCTTCTCTGCCATTATGGACACTTCAGTAGAAAAAATCTTAAAGTATTGCTGTACCGGATGCTAGGTTTTCAAGCGTCCGTGTTCCTGTGGTAAATTGCATTTCTCCTGTGAAGTTTGTGAGCATAGTATTTCTAATTTGTTTTTTAGGTTTTCAACACAGTATCTGTACATGGTCATCAAAGTTGAACAGTAAAAAAAAGATATAAAATGAAAAGCAAACATTTCCCTGTCCTCCCTCTCCCATCCCTAATCCCCCTCCTCAAAAGTAACCATTATGAACAGTTTCTTGTCTATCCATCCAAAAAAAAAATGTAATGCATCTTGTTGTAAGAGTAGCTGATTTGTTTTTATCTGAATCATATTCTGACTGCTTGGATTCAAAATGGCATGATTCGTTTAGACCGGTGTCAGACTGTGGGCATCAGGACTCACAGACGCTGTCAGAGGCAGGAGGGTAGGGAAAGGGTAGCTTCTGGACTCTGAGCAAGGATTTCTAAGTGTGACCCTTTATTAAAACCTTAAAAGGAAGCCAGTACTTTCCTTTGCGCTTTTAGCTTTGGTCGCTGAGTGACCCGGGGGCAAGTCACTTTTCACATCACAACCTTAATTTCTCCTCTAAAGTCCTTCCAGTTTAGATGTTCTCTGGGTCCATCATTTTTACATAAAGCAGAATCTGAGAAAGGACTGGGATTAGGTGATTGAATCCTTCCAGAGAACATTTTAAAATATCTAACACAGTCGTTAAGTGCATAGTCTCTGACTCAGAACAGTCATTTGCAGACTGTGTGGGTGGGTTGGCGTTGGCAAATAAAATTACGAATGTAAAGATTTACATTAATTTCAGGACCAAGAAGCTGAGAAACAAAATTACAGCTCAGAGTTTGGGTCAAAGGTGGTCTGATTTACCTCAAAATAATTAACTTCGGTCTTTTCAGAGCCTCATTTTATTATGTGTAATGTGCACTTCGGTATGCAGGTGGACATTTATTGGAACAACAAATATTGGATGCTACAGTTTCTGGACACACACAAAAATGCCTTGCGGTCCACTCAAAATGTTTGGAGGAGCTTGCCCATCATTTCAGCCATTTGCTTTAAGTGCAGGTGAACAAGTTCAGATGCATGGTGTTCTTCTTAGCCAAAGGCTTAAAAGAGCCTTTGGTATCCCGGCAACAAATATAAACAATGTTCAAGTGACAGACTGGGCAGTATTTTCACTGTTCCCTCTTCGGAGACACAACTGAGTGACATGAAAACAGTATTAATCCATGGTTTCTCCATGGCTGTCAGTCGAAGAGGGGTCTCATTTTGATGGTGAACGTCCATCCTGGGATTTCATTTCCTTGTGTGACTTTTGTAATGCAGGGAGGAAATTTAGCACTGTTGAGATTTAAGGGAACTTGTGGGATCTAATCTCCCAACATGTTTCACCGTCTCTAATGTTTTCACTCCCACAGCGGAGATAGTTGTGGCCATAAAGACATAACCAGGGCAAAGTCTGTGCTAGACCACTCTTGACAGATCAACTTCCGAGGGCCTCGTGTTTGGGAGTGAAAAGGGCAAGTCTTCTGTCTAAATGAGCTTCCAATGCCCTGCTGGGTGAGGGGCAAACGTACTCTGTCATGGCAGAGAGAGACATGCCGCGAACCTAACGATGCTTCAGCCTCGGAGCCGCCCCCTTGCACGGGCCCCTTTCCCGCCCTGGGAGGCACCGTGGCAATATATTCATTTGGTCATCTGGTTTTGTAAAATGTTCAAAAGATATGTTTGTGTTTTTTAAAAGAGGGAACCCAGATTATATATAACTATATAAACTGATATCCCCACAAAACCTGCATCTACTCCTGCTGACGGAACTGGAATAGATAAAGGAATTTGGAGGCAGCCCTGTACGTCAGGCAGAGGCGTCACCCAGGTCTGGGACTTCCTTGTCACCTGGGCTCCCCACTGCTCCCCATCTTCCCACTCAGGACTCGCTCATGAGACTCTTTTGGACTAGAGGTCTCATTTTCAAATACCAAACTTTCTCACTTGACAGCTGTGCAATTTTTTTTTTTTTTTGGCCTTACCACTCAGCATGAAGGATCTTAGTTCCCCGACCAGGGATCGAACCCGTGCCCCCTGCAGTAGAAGCACAGACTCCTAACCACTGGACTTCCAGGGACTTCCCGACAGCTATCCAATTTTTACTTAACTGCTTTGTGCCTCAGTTTCCCCATCTGCCATTCGTGGATAACAACAGTACCTACCTCATAGGAATAGTGTGAAGATTAGCAAGGTTAATATGTGTAAAGTTCTTAGAACAATGTGGGCACCCGCTTTACACAGTTTTGCTATTATTATGACTGTTATTGTTTTATTGGAATTCTTTAAATGATTTTTGTTTCATTCATGGGAGACTGATTTAATGGATTTATCCCTGACCTACAGATTTCTGAAACAGTCTCAAGAAAATGCCACATGTCCTATAGACAGTGAATCACACACACACACACACACACACACACACACACACACACACACGAACAAAGCAAAGGTTGTAAAGAAAGAAAAGGACACTTGGAGTGGACTGAATGGAAACGTGGTTATAGTGGTAATCCTGAACTCTAAGTTAGAGCACTTATTTTACAACACTGACTATTCAAGGGAGCAAAGGCCAAAAATAAATCCATCCTGCCTCATACCCAGACCCCACTGCCCTGCTGGCCCAGGGGCACTATGGGATCACCGGGGTTCCCTTTGCTCTTGTAGTATTTCAAGGAATCCATGAGGTCCCAGCCTGATTACCCAAGTCTATGATGTGACTCCCTAGGGAAAGAAGCTGCTGGGGAGAGGCAACACACCAAGACCTTTGGAAGCAAAAGGTATCCTTTCACTTTTGCAATTAAGTTCAGGAATCAGGAGTCCCTTTGTTACAAAGATTGAGCCTTGCAGTGGGCTTACCCTAGAAGTGAAGGTCAGGGGGTAAAAGTGCTTGCACTTCTGGGTAAAAGCATGCTGTTTGCCAATTAGGATTTAAAAGCTGCGAGTTTGGCCATTGAAATTGTAATCCCACTTCAGCTCCATGTTTCTGTCTGTCTTGGGTCACATCACACCTCATCATGGGTTAGTGCCTCATTTTGTCCGCCAGGAAGATTGGGAATCAACTTTTCTTGTTTGGGTTACAATACCATTTGGTTTCTTTTTAAAAAAATTTGTATTCAAATGTAGTTGATTTACAATGTTCTGTTAGTTTCAGGTGTACAGTAAAGTGATTCAGTTATACACACACACATATATAAATATTTTTACAGAATCAGATACAATATCATTTCTTAAGTCTTCTACCGAGGACTGTGGCCCTTTTCAGAATTTCTAGATCTAGACGTATTGGATTGTTAAGCCTGCTTCTGCTGATTAAACAATCAATACAACCAAATACCATGATTTCTCTAAAACTACAGAATCAGGATCATAGCTAATTATTTTGACCTCCTATATGCCAATGTTGTGCCAAGCACTTTGCATGGATTAACTCTCCTGGCCCTCTCAGCAGCCCTGAGAGGTAGGTATTGTTATTAGCTCCATTTTAAAGCTGATGAAACTGAGGCTTAAAGAGGTGAGGTAACGTACTCTGAGCTGTCCTTGACTTTCAAAGAGAACTTCAAGGCTATCCTGTCCAACTACTTATTTTCAGTCATGAAATATATTAAAATATGAAAGCTGGCTAGTTTCAACAACAGACAAAATCCACCTGACAAATATTCAATTAAATAGAAATTGTAATAACCAAAGCACTGTTTACAGAGTTCATTTTTAGAGTATGGGTTATTTACTCTTCCAGCCAATTTAACAATTATTGTTTAAGAATAATTACTTGAACCTAAAGCTACATTTGATTTTATTCAAGTTTCCCAAGCTTTTCAGGACAGACCCTCCTTTTAAATTTATTTATTTTATTTATTTCATTTTTGGCTGTGTTGGGTCTTCGTTGCTGTGCACGGGCTTTCTCTAGTTGCGGCGAGCGGGGGCTACTCTTTGTGGGGTGCGCGGGCTTCTCTTGTTGCGGAGCACAGGCTCTAGGCGCGCAGGCTTTAGTAGTTGTTGCACACGGGCTCAGTAGTTGTGGCACATAAGCTCAGTGGTTGTGGCTCATGGGCTTAGTCGCTCCATGGCACGTGGGATCTTCCCGGATCAGGGCTCAAACCCATGTCGCCTGTACTGGCAGGCGGATTCTTAACCACTGCGCCACCAGAGAAGCCCCCAGACCCTCCTTTTAAAAGGAGGCACTGAGCAAGCGCCCGTCTAATGTTATTTGCCTGAGGCTGGGGTTATTGGGTTATTGAGCCATTGGGTAAGGCCCAACCTAACTAACACAACCACATGACCACGTGGTGTTTGGCGCCCCCTCACCTCTTGCCAGGGTTAGGGGTTGGGAGGGGACGTCTCAGCAAAATGCTGACACCCGGGCGTTGGTCTATTTTAGCTGATTGCACCAGCTATGGAGAGACAATAACTTGTGCCTCTTGTCCTGCTACTTCCACTCATGCTCCAAAGTCCCAAACCAAGCTGCTTGCCATTCATTCCCTCACCAGGCATTCACGTTCATATTTCTGAGCTTTGCTGTACTATTATGTGGACTACAGAAAAACGCTCAACCTAAAAGTCGTGAGTTATGTTTTATTCGGGGACCTTACTGAGGACTGCACCCGGGGAGACTGCCTCTCAGACAGCTTAGAGAGCTCTGAGGAACTGTTCCAAAGAGGCAAGGGAGGGGCCAGGATATATAGGAGTTTTTGCAGGAAAAAAAAAATGTGGTTGAACATCAAAAGATTACTGCTAATTACAAAAACAGGCACCTCAGGTTAATGATTTTAGCACTTTTCTGTGTATGTGAAGATGCAAGAATCTGGGCTCATTGAAATCATTCCTTAGATATGCATCTTAACTGTCTGTAGCCAGTATCCGAATTTTTCTCCTTTCTGAATTCCCCTCAGGGCACGCCGTGTTGGGCTGGGGGTGCAGCTGCAGTGGCCCCTGGCCTGATGGCGGGCAACATTCTTTGTTTACTGAAATGGCAGGCGGTTTTGTCCGCAGTTACCCGCCCTCTGCCCCGCCCCACCTGCCCTTCCCTACCTCTCTGTCAAGGCACGGTCCTTCAGGACCCAGTTGCCATCACGCCTTTTTCTGCAAGCCTTCCCAGACTCCACTAGCCAGTGGTCGCTGCCCTTTCCTTTGAACTGCTAAAGTAGTCTATTTATGTCAGCTCCATGAGCCAAGGAATTTTGTCTGTTCAATTCATGGTTGTACCCCCAGTGCCTAGAACAGTGCCCGGCACGTAGTAGTTGTTCAAGAAATTATTAAGCAAATGAATTATAATGTTTGTGTCATTGTATGATGACTAAGTATTTACTTGTCTGTCTCCATTAGGGGCTATGTCTCGTTCCTCTTTACATTCCTAACATGGAGCAGAGAACTTAACACATAGCGGATGTGTGGTAAATGTCCATTGGAGGGAGAAATGAATGAGAGGATGAATGAATGAACATGTAAACTGTGCTCCCTCAGGAGTGAATACTGGCTGGATCCAGCATCTTGTTCCCTGGGAACGACTCTGCAGTAATAAATTGCACAGGGCCTTCTTGATTGGCATCTATTGTTTGCCCAGCTCCTGGCCTTGGAGGGAGGCTCTGGATATAGCGGGGGTTTGGAAATCACTGGGTTCCCACACTGCTGCTATATTGTCCATGCTAGAGCCACGGTCTTAGAAACTCCCCTCCCCAAATCTGTGTGAAAAATAGGTACGACTCCACAGCAAGTCCTCCTAGCAACCTGTGGACATAATGCTGCCTATTCAATCACGAACCCCAAACACGGATCCCTCCATATAGTAAGTGCTTGATGAGTATCTGGTTGTGATGGTGACAATGCTGAACACTGACTGTCACACAAGATGACTCAGGCCACTGCAAGGGGAGAGGAATAGGCATGTTACTGGGGCACCTGAGGACGCTGCCATCAGAGCTGTACCGACTGCACACCCACGTGACTTATTAGGGCTGATTAGGCCAGACATACTCCTGTGCCTGGGCCTGATGTTCCCAGCCTCTAAGACAGACCCAGCCACAGAAAGCCGATGAGAACCCTAGAGTGAATGTGACCCTCTTTGATCTGCTCTGAAGGCAAGTGGGTTTGCTCTCTCTTGAAGGTGGGTGGGAAGCCCCCAGGGATTTGCTCTGTTACTGCTCACCCATTGTCATTTCTAGAGCTTTTTATTGTGGGCCAGACACTCTTCTAATTGTGTATGGATTCTGTCATTTAATCCTTTCAGCTGCTTTATGATGCAGGTGCTATGATTACCATTTTCCAGATGTGGATAACTGAGGCAAGCCATATATATATATATGCATATATATAGCACCTGCAGCTGAAAACCCTTAAAGCAGAGCCCCCCCCCCCCCACTTAAGAGAGGACCAGGAAGCACTGCAGGATTATGTGGTTCCTGGAAAATGACCAGGGACATCCGATGAAGGAGAGTGGTCTGCAGCATCAGGAGAGGCCTTGGTGTAGTGGTTAGAAGATGGCTCTGCCTCTTTCCAGCTGTGAGGCCAGGCGGTGGACAAGGTGCTGAGTTCTCAGTGCTTCAGCTTGCTCAGCTGTAAAATGGGGTCAAAAAGAGCACTGTAGTGCGGATTAAATGAGTCAGTACTTGCGAGGCGCATGGAACAGAGCTTGGCACAGAGTACGTGCTTAAGTGTTAAATGACGGCCGGGCTCTCTGGAGACCGCCAGCCTCGTCCCTTGAGGTGCTGTTTTTTTCAAGGGAAACGTTGTAGGGCGCGCTCTCGGCATGTTAGCTACGATAGTCTTTGCTGCGGACGGGGAGTGGGGGAGGAGTAGCAGAGGGAGATGTCCCCTCCCGCCACGGGGGCGACTGAAAGCAGCTACCTAGGAGAGAGGAGGGCCGGGCACCCCCTGAGGGGAAAACGCGGCTGCTGTGGGCATGATGGCGACTGAAAGCCGCTGGAAGCGCAAGGCTGGATGAGAGATACGGGCTAGGAGACCCGCCGCGCAGCCGCCGCCGCCGCCGCCAATGGCAAACTCGCCTCGCCGGGCTCAGCCGCCTCCTCGCAGCTGCCTGCAGAGGGCGCGCTGCTTCTCTGCTCGGCCCGGCGCTGCTGCCCGGCGGCTGCGAGTGCGGCGCCCTAAACGCAGGCAGCTCTCCAACCATCTCGGGCCAACCCACCTCCTCCAAGAAGCCTGCCCTGACCACTTCGACCACAGTCTTCCTCCCCTGATCCCCTAAAGCATCATCCGCGCTTGCATAATTTAGAACTCGGATATGTGATGGCTGGTTCGCTGTGTCGGATGTATTGGGAAGTTTTGGCTTCACAACGTATCATACCTTGTGTTTCTCCCCCGCACCACACGCGGCCCCTGGCGCACCGGTAGCCACATAGCGAGTGCCCAGCGAACACTTGACTCGCCTCTACGAGGTCCCGCTGTAATGACTCCCCAGGGAGACTCTCGGGGTCCCTGATGTCTGCCAACAGAGCCCAGGGTTGGCAGAAGGGGCGCCTAGCGGGATGCCTGCATGGCCTCCCTTGACACCTGAGCCTTCACTAACCGGGTGGGACTGATATAGCCCACCTCCAGAGGCAGTGCCTTGTGCAGAGGAAACCTGTCTGCAGGGAAGCCCACGGATATGGAAACATTTGCCAAGCCCGGGCTTCAGGGCAGAGTCCTGTGCTGGGCACCCGGGACACAGAGATATAAACAAGGTCCTTGCCCTCATGGGAGGCAGCGTGGAAAAATGGAAACGAGATGGAGAGTCAGAAAATTCCCACATGCTAGCTGCGTGACCTTGGGCACATCGTGTCGCCTCTCTGAGTCTCAGTGTCTTCATACGTATCTCTAAGAGGGTCTGGAGTGGGGTGGAGTAGGGGTGATCAACATCTACTGTAGCCAGACCTATAATTTTTCCACTTTCATGAGGAGAATATATTTGTTTACCGAGAAATTTATATTATATTTTTAAGTCAAAAAAATTAAGTGGAAGTGGTAGCGTTTTGTGACAATCAAATGATAAAATATTTATGAAAGCTTTTTGTTAAATCGAAGAGGCTCCACAAAGGTTCATCACTTTTTCCACTGCTAAAAATACATAGTAGGCACTCGGGTAAATGCTTCTTGAGGAGGATGAAAATGTTTCCCAGGTGATGAGGTGAACAGTTAACTCAAGGTTACAAGATCCATACATAAACATGGAAGTTAAGGATACAAGAAGGTCTAGACACTTGAGTTATCCAGATGGTAAGTGTCGAATGAATGACTCCAGAAATCACTGTGGGTAGATGGTCAGGGGAGGCTCCGCCACGGGCACAAGTCTCGGGATCAGCCTTGAGGACTGGATTGGATTTTGGTAAAGAAACACCGGGAAGACCATCTAGGCAGAGGAATGCCTGTAAAGGTGCGAGGCAGGAAGGAATGAGTGGTTGGAAACTGCCAGTGCCAGCAGGTAGTTTTTTGCTATCGTATCCAGTCCTTGGCGTGTAGTAGGCTCTCAATAAGTATTTGTGGAGGGAAGGAAGGAAGGGAGGGGGGAGGGAGGGAGGAGAGAAAGGGAGGGAGGGAGATGAATTAATTTGGCCAAGTTGAGACCAAAGCTTCCCATGAATCACGAGTCAGGACAAGCAGACGAACGGAAACTAGAGGGACACAGAGTTGTCTAACATCCCTGAGACTCATTTTCCCTTCTGATGATAATCCTCACCTCGCAGGACTGTCCTGAAGATTCAATGACAGGATGCGTATAAAGCACCCGCGGCAACCCACAGGGACACTCGGTAGCCATTGTGATCACAGCCCTGAGGCTGGAGCAGATTTCGGAGGACTGCTTTGTGCACATTAGTCCATCAGTCAGTATTTTTGGCTGAGAGGAAGGTTGGGGACTTGGAACTTTTTCCCTGTAGGCAGCGGGAACCTCATATGCAAGGTGGGGTGAGGTGTGGGCTGCGGGGCAGGAAGGGAGGAGGTGCAGGTGCGAGGCTGCTGTAACTCGGAGAGGATTAGGACAGGCTAGGGCAGTGGCAGTGGAAATGGAAAGAAAGGGATGATAGGAAGAGGAGAAGCAAGGGGACTTGTTATTTTTGAAAGGAGACTGCCTGGAAATGGCTGCAAACTAAAAGGGGAAACAGGGACTTCCCTGGTGGCGCAGTGGTTAAGAATCCACCTGCCAAGGCAGGGGACACGGGTTCGAGCCCTGGTGCAGGAAGATCCCACATGCCGCGGAGCAACTAAGCCCATGCGCCACAACTACTGAGCCTGCGCTCTAGAGCACGCGAGCCACAACTACTGAGCCCTCGTGCCACAACTACTGAAGCCTGCACGCCTAGAGCCCATGCTCCGCAACAAGAGAAGCCCCCGTGCGCAGCAATGAAAACCCAACGCAGCCAAAAATAAATAAATAAAAGTAAGTAAATAAATTAATAATAATAAATAAAAGGGGAGACAGGTATGAGGTCAGAAAGATGCAGAGACCTCCCAAGTGGGTTTTACTGCAAAGAGTGAGGATCCAAGTGCTTTCTGGACTCCCTTAACGAACTGAATCCACATTAGTTCAGAGAATGATTCTGGGATCAGAGTGGCCTAGGTTCAGATCCCAGCTCTACCACTTCTTAGCTCCATGTCCTAGGGCAAGCCACTTAACCTCCCTGAGCCTCAGTTTCCTCATCTGGAAAATGGGGAGAGTAATAACGGCACCCGCCTCACAGAGCAGTTGTGGCGTTTCAATGAGATAATGTGTAAATGAGAGAGAGCCTGACAAACAGCGCTCAATGAACGGTAGCTGGAGTCCTCGTTATTGTTAATAGTAACAATAAAGCAATGTGCTACATATTGAATATAGAAAAAACTTGGAAAACACAATGGCAGGTGCGTAGGAGGTGGGTTTTACCCTGAGTTGTTGAAGGTAAAGAGGCAGGAGTTGTGAGAGCAGAGCGGGGAGGGCATTCCAGGCAGAAGGAAAGGGCCGATGTCTTCAGAGCTGGCGGGTGACTTCACGCGGCTGGCTCGCCGGGTCTACATTGGCAAGGACGGAGGCTGCTGCGATGGGGCTGGTGCAGCAGGACCTGTGGGCCAGGCATGGGAGGCAGCTGAGTCCTCACCTCAGCATGAAGAAGCCAGGGAAGTGATATGAGGGAGTGTCTCCAGTGATTATTGCTAGAGAAGTCCTCTTGGTCTCCAGCCTCAGCATGTTAGAAGAGGAAAGCAAAGCCATGAGAGCAAGTGTATTAGTCACGGTTCTCCAGAGAAACAGAATGTATACATAAAATAGGAATTGGCTCCTGTGATTATGGAGGCCAGGAAGTCCCAAGACCTGCCATCTGCAAGCTGGTGATGTAACTCAGTTGGACTCTGAAGGCCTGGGAGCCAGGTGGCTGATGGCATAAGTCCAGGTCCAAGTCTAAAAGCCCAAGAACCAGGAGCGACAATGTCCGAGGGAAGTAGAAGATGGATGAAATGAAAAGAGCAGATTTGACTTTTTTCTGCCTTTTTGTTCTTTTGGGGGTGAGGAGCCCTCAACAGATTGGATAATGCCCGCCTACATCGGGGAGGGTGACCGGACCATCTTTACTTCTACAACCGAGTCAAATGCTAATCTCTTCCGGAGACACCCTGACAGACACACCCAGAAACAATGGGCATCCCTTAGCCTAGTCACAAAATTAACAACGACAGCAAGCTAAGGAAGAGAAGGGCCCCAGGGCTCTCTCCCTGCAGGGGAAGCCCTGGTGGGACTAAACCGAGAGTATGGAATAAGGGAGTCAGAAAATTTCTTTGCTCTGGACCCTAAACACGTATCAACAATTCCAAGGTGATGACCCAATGGGACCTAGAAGTCAGCTTCTACCCACAAAACCCTCAGCTATCAGCTGCAAAATGCTCATCCCAGGTAGCACCTTCCCCACTCCCAACCCAGGGGCGGTAAACTGGCAGGAGGTTTTTGGCATTTTTTAATCCCAGGGCCTGGTCTAAGGCTTCCATTTCCATGCTGATTTTATAAGCAGATCTTTCTCAGGCCTTGACTCAGGGCCAGCTGAGCTGGGCTCATTTCCTGTCTGCGCAAATGGTATGCACCCATATAACCCTTGGTTACCTAGGCCCTTGGAGGGAAGCCTTGGCCTAAATAGCCCCGAACAAGAGACAACAGAAAAGCCTTTTATATTTAGCTTTAGGGTATCATAAGTGATTTTTTGGCAGCACATTTCCCTTCCTAAATAGGGTTGGATTAGGCTAATATTAAAATGAACTTTGGACTTCCCTGGTGGCACAGTGGTTAAGAATCCCCCTGCCAATGCAGGGGACAGGGGTTCGATCCCTGGTCCGGGAAGATCCCACATGCCACGGAGCAACTAAGCCCGTGTGCCACAACTCCTGAGCCTGTGTGCCACAACTACTGAAGCCCACGTGCCTAGAGCCTGTGCTTCGCAACAAGAGAAGCCACTGCAATGAGAAGCCCGCGCACCGCAACGAAGAGCAGCCCCGCTCGCCGCAACGAGAGAAAGCCTGCGCGCAGCAACAAAGACCCAGTGCAGCCTAAATAAATAAATAGGGCTTCCCTGGTGGCGCAGTGGTTGAGAGTCTGCCTGCCGATGCAGGGGACGCGGGTTCGTGCCCTGGTCCGAGAAGATCCCACATGCCGTGAAGCAGCTGGACCCGTGAGCCATGGCCGCTGAGCCTGTGCGTCTGGAGCCTGTGTTCCGCAACGGGAAAGGCCACAACAGTGAGAGGCCTGTGTACCGCAAAGAAAAAATAAATAAAATAAAAAATAAATTGAACTTTATGAGAGGCAGTACCTCAGAGTGCATAAAAGCCTTAATAGCACCGTGGTTACAGGCTCATAACCACACTGTCTGGTCACCACCACTTACTAGCTTTTTGTCTCTCTGAAGCTGAGTTTCTTCATCTGTAAAACGAAAAGAGCCAGAGTCCCTTCCTCCCTGGGTGTTTGTGAAGACTGCGTGAAATACAATGCATGTAAAGCACTTAGCCCCAGCCTGGCCCACGGAAGCATTCCGTAAGGGTGGTGGTCATAATGGTCCTCACATTATTATTATTCTCCCAGCAGACCCGTTGGGCTTTGGAGAAAGGAAGCCGGCAGGTATCCTGGGGGACGGGCATGTGAGGGAAAGTCAGACCAGGATTAAAGACTGTCAGCATACAATCCAGAAAAAACAGTCCACACTAGAAAACTGACTGTGTCCACTTGTTATCCTGAAAACCACCAGAACCTGCTTTCTCGACCCTTGTTCTCAGACTTGCGCCAGTTCCTCAGCCGACTGAGGCCAGGGTGAGCAGGTGGTGTTGGCCGGCGACCAGCTGGACACCGAGCCTGTTGGGAAGCACTTCTCTGTGCCCGGGGCGGGCCCGGCTGGGGACAGGTGTGTGTTTGCCAGGTGAATGGTTGCTATCCACGTGGTCACCTTTGTCTGTGAAGAGGGAGGAGGAGGCCAAAGCCTGTGGAAGGAGGCCAAATCCCTTCTGCCTTGGGCGGGCCTCACCTGCCTCCGAATTCTTGTCAGGTTAGCAGTTTCCTCATGTGACATGTTTGGAAAAAAAGACTAGAAAACATACAGGTTTTTTTTCCTAGCTAGGACATGGTAAAAAGACCTCTTGGAAATAACTGTCATGGCTAAAGCCTGGCCTGTGTCCCAAGCCAGGAAGACAAATTGGTAAGTTCAGTCTTTATGTCCTGGATCTTCCATTGCCCACAACCCAAAGCTCTTTGGACACGCCTTTGTGAGCCCTTATCCTGTTTATTTCCCCATTTACATGTCTTCACGTTTGTCTCTCCCTCTTACGTCATTTATTTTTTGCAGAGGTAATATACAGGTAACATGTGTCTCTGATACCAAACTCACAAGGCATAAAGGGTTTGCAGTGGCAACATGGTCGCCCTCCCACCACCGTTCTCTAACCACCCCCAGGTAATGTAATCCCTGTTCCCGCGTTCCGCCGGTCCCCTCCAGAGATCATCTGTGAAGACGCAAGCATACATACGTCAGCACAAACGGTAGCATTCTTTTTTTTTTTAATTTATTTATTTTTGGCTGCGTTGGGTCTTCATTGCTGTGTGCGGGCTTTCTCTAGTTGCGGCGAGCAGGGGCTACTCTTCGTTGCGGTGCGCAGGCTTCTCACTGCGGTGGCTTCTCTTATTGCGGAGCACAGGCTCTAGGCACGTGGGCTCAGTAGTTGTGGCGCACTGGCTTAGTTGCTCCGCGGCATGTGGGATCTTCCCAGACCAGGGCTCGAACCCGTGTCCCCTGCATTGGCAGGCGATTCTTAAGCACTGCGCCACCAGGGAAGCCCCACAAATGGTAGCATTCTTACTCACGTTTGTATTCCCGGTGCCCAGCAGAGGGCCAAACACATAGGCCTTCCAAAAAAGTATGTTGGTTGCATGTTTGTTTGCTGCAAAGTTTGTTGCCCTCATCCCAGCCCTGGGTGTCTGTACTGTCTGGTTGATGTTCCCACGGTCATATCAGCAAGTTCCCTGTTTGGGCGCGCGGCTCTGGCTGTACTTTCTCAGGACTGAGATTTACAAAGAGGCCACTGGGGCCTTGCTTACTATAAACGACTCATTATCTTTCGCGTTAGTGCTCGGAAACACCATCCTGGTGCACTCATTTTCTTCCCTGCTCTCTTTGGTGTCAAACCAAAGCTGAGCTATGGCCGCTCTTTGGTGGTAGTGCTCGCCTGAGGCTAGGGTTAAAGAGATTTTGATGCCATGTTCATCTGCGGGGAGTCTCATTCAGCTCAGAATTTTGGCTCAGGAAATAAAATGCAGGAGTTTCTGAACCACTGCGGTATGCCTCAGCCCCTGCCAGGGCTGGCTTTTCCAGAAGCATCCAAGCATTCAGACAGTGCCCTCATTCGCATTCTCTCTCTCTCTCACCCTCCCTCTCTCTCTCTTGCTCTCTCCCTCTCTCTCCTCCTCATGTGACTAGGGGACAGGTTGGACTCTACTTGATCTGTATGAAAGCACCTAAGGAAGAAAGGAAAGCGGGGAGGAGAAGGGCCACTCCTTGCCTTGCTCTGTTCTCACAATGTTTGCAAACCCAGGGAGGCAGCAGGGCAGAAGAGTAAAGAGAACAGAGTCTGGGGTCACACTACCTGGGCTGGAGTCCTGAGTCTGCCGCTTAGCAGCTGTGTGACCTTAGGCAAGTTATTTAACTTCTCTGTGCCTCAGTTTTCTTTAACTGTAAAATGGGGATGATACCTGTACCTACTTTAAAAGATTGTTTTGAGAATTAAATGTGCTAGATTGTAAAGCATTTAAAACCGTCCCTGGCATATGGTAAATGCTATATAAGTGCTTTTGAAATAAAAATAAAACTTTTAATGTTAGTGGTTCCTGTGTTAGATCTATTTTCCTGAATTTAGCCATTCCCTAGCTGTAAGTTTCAAGGGTTTCACTTACTGATCTGGGGCCCCTTGGTGCATTTTTATTTTCCTATTGGGAAAAAGCCGTATGCTGTCTTAGAGAGGAAAACCGAAAGAACAGCCCTTATGAAGGATAAAAGTTCAGTATAAAGGCAGGGTTGTGTCACTATGCTGACTTTTGCCTGGGGCTGCTCTGGGGCCCCTCTCTGCCTCTAGAGGGTGAGCAGAGCCCTCTCGAGAGCTGCCCCAGCCAGTGCCTTCTGGGAAGAGTTGCTCTGGCTGCCGAGCTGGGTGCAGCGCTCAGCCTCTCCAAAGATGTGTATGCTGTTATGGCAATGGGCCTCGGCCCTGAGGGGCTGCAGAGCAAGAAGACAGCCTGGAATCCAGGTCCAGATCTTGGCGGTCATCAGAGGTCATTCTACCGGATTGGCAGGCTATGCTGCAGACAACAGGGGTGCCCCATGCTCTCCAAAGGGCTCCTCCTAGGCCTTCCCGCCCGGTCTCTCCTGCTTCTGCATCAGCCCAACACAGAGCGGCGTGCCTTCCAAATGACCTAGCACCAGAAAGACATCCAAAGAAAGCTCGCCGAGTGTGTATAGTTCAGCCAGGAGCTCCTGGTGATGTTCCATGGGAGGAGCCAGGGACTATCATCTGGGAAGGCTTCAGGCCTCAGGATGGGTCCTGGACAGCCCTTGGTCACTCTCAGAGATGCACTCAGTGACGGGAACCCCGATGACCCTGACCACGTACCCCTGCGTGTCCTGTACCTTGTGATCAGGCGGGGCTGGGCCCAGCTGTGCGAGCAGGGGTTCAAAGGGCACGCCACTTGGCACACAGGTGTTGCCCACAGAGTTTAGTACAGTTCTGTGGAAATTGAACAAAAGCATTTCCTTAACGACCAGTATACACGTATGGACTCATTCAGCAAAGGTTCAAGTGCCTGTTATGAACAAGGCCCTGTGCCAAGTACTGAGGGGAGGGGAAGAGGATACAGAGACGAGTTAAGTGAGGTCCTTGCCCTTAAAGACTGTCCTCTACTGGAGACGCCAGCCATATAGGTAACCAGCTGAAATATGAGACGCATCTCTTTAACTGATTTGACATTTGCTGAATACATATGCTGGGCGGGGCACAGCAGAGAAGAAGAGAGAGAAAGTCCTACCCTTGAGGAGCTCATATCTCCATGATGGAGACAGAGAAGTAAGAAGACGATGATAATTTAATGTGACAAGGATGCTGATGGGGTCAGCAGACAGAGTTTTGGAAGCAAAGAGCAGGAATGCCTCACCGACACTTGGGGAATCTGGGAAAGCTTCCAGACAGGCAGTTCCGATAGACCGAGATCCACGGCTGCCACTTGGCATGGCTACAATGTAAATGGCGCCCCCTGGAGTTGTGTACCGCCATTTGCAGCAGCCCAAGCTGAAGGACGACTAGGAATTAGCCAAGACTGCTTAATAGGTGTGACGAAACAAAAGTGGCACAAAATGGCTAGAGTGGTAAATTTTAAAATTAAAATTTTATCCTGTTCCTTTATCATTTGGGTTCTCTCTCTCTCCCCACACACACCTTTTATATATACAGTTGACCCTGGTAAGTGTGGATGGAGGGAGAGCGGGAGTTGGAAACTCGTCATTTTATGGCTATCGTCATTGTAAAGATTAGATTGGACAAAAATCATCCATGCATGCTAAACTGAGTGCAGATTTTAATGAGAAGCAGGATATTTGCATGGTCTTAAAGTATCTCCCCACAGACTGTTTGTTATGTGCAAGGGAGACATTTAAAAGTAGCCACAGAGAAATCGGGCACCACCTTGAACTGGTGATCAAAATTAACATCACCAATGAGAGACAGACGTCCACTGAGTGCCTCCAGATTAGGCACCATATTAGCTACGCAGCCGCGTGCCAACAGAGAGGCATATCCCCAGTCAAATCGTGAGGAAACAGCAGGGAAACAACAGCATTCATTCTGTTAAAAGTGTTAGCAAGGGGGCTTCCCTGGTGGTGCAGTGGTTAAGAATCCGCCTGCCAATGCAGTGGACACGGGTTCGAGACCTGGTCCGGGAAGATCCCACATGCCACACAGCAACTAAGTCCGTGTGCCACAACTACTGAGCCTGCGTGCTGCAACTACTGAAGCCCGCGCGCCTAGAGCCCGTGCTCCGCAACAAGAGAAGCCACCGCAATGAGAAGCCCGCGCACCACAACGAAGAGTAGCCCCCCTCGCCGCAACTAGAGAAAGCCCGCGCACAGCAACGAAGACCCAACGCAGCCAAAAATAAATAAATAAATAAAATTTTTAAAAACAGATCTACTCTCTTAGCAATTTTCAAGTATATAATACACTATTATTAGTCATAGTCACCATGCAGTAATTAGATCCCCAGAACTGACTCATCTTATACCTGGAGGTTTGTACCCTTTGACCAACATCTCCCCATGTGGCAGCAGGCAAATACTGAAGAGACTTGAATATCACAGTTTTAATCTGGACTTTATCCTGAGTACAATGAGATACACACAACAGATACATTTTTTTAAAAGACCTTGCGCCACAGTGCTGATTCATGTTTGGTTTTCTAATTTGTAGCTTTTGGTAGTTTACAGATTTGGAACAGCTGTGACATACAGTGTATACAGGTCTGGGAGGGATGGTAAAGGTGTGCTCTCAACTGAGTGCAGGGAAAGGGCTTGGCCTCGGAGGATGGACAAGGATGGAGAGGAAAGACAGCACGTAGCAGGCTGAGCAGACGGAGGCGTCGGGCTAATTTCCTGAGTGCCTGTTATGTTTGGAGGACACTTCACCCCAGAGGTCCAAAGATGAGCACGGTGGTCCCTTCCCAAGAAGTCCGGTGGTGTCACCTTGCTGGAGGGCTGGCAGGGTGGTGTCCTGGATTTGTCAGGGCAGCCACGAGAGGGCCTGGGCTTCAACCTGGCCTTGCAGGACTATGGGGGGCTGGCGGGGCTGTCACTTTTGGGGGCCGTCTCTCCAGCTGGCCTAGAGGAGGTGGTTGGGAAGAGAGACTTGTGTTTTGTAAAGAATTACCATGAAAGTAAGTTGAAAAGCGTCCTTCAGACTCTGAGAATCAGGCCCTGCCCACCCAGAGCTGAAACGTGGGCTGTCGCCGCCTCAGGCCAGAGGTCTCAGTGGGGAGAATGGGAGCTGCTTCTCCAGCGGCATCCCCGATTTCCTCTCCCTGGTTTCTCCCTCCCTTCTGGATGGGAGACCCCAGGCCATGTCCTGGGAGATCTGAGCATCCTCCCTCTGGGAAATCTTCATTGGTCCCACCCCAGAGAGACCCAGGGAGGGAAGCACAGCCCCAGTCACCACGGGAGCTGGTCGCCTGAGACCTCTCTGTCCCCAGGGCGGGCCCTTCCTCAGGGCGGTCCCTGCAGGCCCGAGGCCACCCCTTCTCTGGAAGCCACTTCCCCAAATCCCAGGAATCCCCTCTGGCCTGTGGACATGCACATTATCCTTCCCTGGGCCTGCCCCCGACTTTCTCATTGGTGTCAGAACTTTTCACTTCATGTTCCTTTCTTTCTGTCCAGGAAAATCCGACGTCAGTAGGATAAATCAGATAAGCTGGGCTGTGTTCAACAGCGAGCTAGCTGTTAAGCCAGCGTATGTCCCCAGAGTTGACCAGAACTTCAGGCCCCTGAGACTTGGAGAGAAAGACCTGTTTGGTCAGGCCGGGCCTTCTTCTTGCTGCCTTGGGCACATCATTCAGGACTGGTTTATAGACGGGCTAGAGAATGCAGGGGGGTGGGGTAGAGATGATGGGGGACCCGGAGGCAGGAAAGAACATCAGGAAGCTGTGGCTGCACGTCTAGAAGACGGTGGCCTGACCTCAAGTCTTGCCGGGGTGTGCAGGGCTAGGTTACTGAAGCGAGAATGTGCAGCATGGAACAGGCCTGACTTGGTGCCTGGACCTATGGAGATGTGGGATGAGGGAGTGCCCCGGTTTCCTGCTTAGCCACATAGGTGAGTGGTGGTGCCATTTATTCAGAAACGGATCATCAGACAGGACAGACTATGGGCGTGAGGGGGAAAGAAAGGATCATAGTGTGCTGGAGGCTATCAAATTGTTTTGTTGTTTTGTTTTTCGGGTTTTTTTTGCGGTACACGGGCCTCTCACTGTTGTGGCCTCACCCGTTGCGGAGCACAGGCTCCAGACGCGCAGGCTCAGCGGCCATGGCTCACGGGCCCAGCCGCTCCGCGGCATGTGGGATCCTCCCGGACTGGAGCACGAACCCGTGTCCCCCCCATCGGCAGGCGGACTCTCAACCACTGTGCCACCAGGGAAGCCCTCAAATTGTTTTTTTAAATAAATTTATTTATTTATTTTTGGCAGCGTTGTGTCTTCGTTGCAGTGCGTGGGCTTCTCATTGCAGTGGCTTCTCTTGTTGCAGAGCATGGGCTCTAGGCATGCAGGCTTCAGTAGTTGTGGCACGTGGGCTCTAGAGCACAGGCTCAGTAGTTGTGGCACACGGGCTTAGTTGCTCCACGGCATGTGGGATCTTCCCGGACCAGGGTTCAAACCCGTGTCCCCTGCATTGGCAGGCAGATTCTTAACCACCGTGCCACCAGGGAAGTCCCTGGGGCTATCAAATTTGAGTTGCCTGTGTGACAGCCAAGTGGGGCTGGCCAGGAGCCATTTGGATTGAGGGGGCGGTGTATGGTCTGCAGCAGAGGAGCAAAGTCTGGCCTGCAAACAGAAAGTTTTAATATTTTAACACACACACACACACACACACACACACACACACACACTCCAGAACTTCCAACCTGGTATACTCCCAAGATCATTCAGCCCAGGGCAAGCTGACAGAAGAAGGTGTGGAGAGTCCCTGCACGGTGGGTTTTTTTTTTTTAACATCTTTTTTGGAGTATAATTGCTTTACAATGGTGTGTTAGTTCCTGCTTTACAACAAAGTGAATCAGCTGTACATATACATATATCCCCATATCTCCTCCCTCTTGCATCTCCTTCCCACCCTCCCTATCCCACCCCTCTAGGTGGACACAAAGCACCGAGCTGATCTCCCTGTGCTATGCGGCTGCTTCCCACTAGCTATCTATTTTACGTTTGGTAGTGTGTATATGTCCATGCAACTCTCTCACTTCGTCCCAGCTTACCCTTCCCCCTCCCTGTGTCCTCAAGTCCATTCTCTACGTTTGCGTCTTTATTACTGTCCTGCCCCTAGGTTCATCAGAACCTTTTTTTTTAAGATTCCATATATATGTGTTAGCATACGGTATTTGTTTTTCTCTTTCTCACCTACTTCACTCTGTATGACTATCTCACTACAAATAACTCAATTTCGTTTCTTTTTATGGCTGAGTAATATTCCATTGTATATATGTGCCACATCTTCTTTATCCATTCATCTGTCGATGGACACTTAGGTTGCTTCCATGTCCTGGCTATTGTAAATAGAGCTGCAATGAACATTGTGGTACGTGACTCTTCTTGAATTATGGTTTTCTCAGGGTATATGCCCAGGACTGGGATTGCTGGGTCATATGGTGATTCTATTTTTAGTTTTTTAAGGAACCACCAGTGGCTGTATCAATTTACATTCCCACCAACAGTGCAAGAGTGTTCCCTTTTCTCCACACCCTCTCCAGCATTTATTGTTTGTAGATTTTTTGATGATGGCCATTCTGACCGGTGTGAGGTGATACCTCATTGTAGTTTTGATTTGCATTTCTCTAATGATTAGTGATGTTGAGCATTCTTTCATGTGTTTGTTGGCAGACTGTATCTTCTTTGGAGAAATGTCTGTTTAGGTCTTCTGCCCATTTTTGGATTGGGTTGTTTGTTTTTTTGATATTGAGCTGCATGAGCTGCTTGTAAATTTTGCAGATTAATCCATTGTCAGTTGCTTCATTTGCAAATATTTTCTCCCATTCTGCGGGCTGTCTTTTCGTCTTGTTTACGGTTTCCTTTGCTGCCTGCACGGTGGTTTTACAATGCCTCCTTAATAGTCATTGTGCGTAATCATAAGGACAACAGTAACAGTGGCCCGGAGACATTTGAGTCCTGAAACTCCAGAGTCATGCCTCTCTGCAGGCTACACAGCAGGCCTCCCCTCAACTTCTGTGAATGGTGTTGTCAGAAGGCATGGGCTGGAGGATGTGTGGGAATGCCGGGGTGGGTGTTGGGTGCTTGGCAGGGAAGGAACACTTGTAAATCTGTCTGATCCTTCCCCTTTCAGAGCCTATTGAGCCCTTCGTGTCTGCATCCTCACCCTGGTCCGTTCCCATCCTGTGTACTACAGGGAGGGCAGCACCGCACTCTTAGCTGCACAGGATATTCTCAGGCTGAGGCCAAGAGCAGATCACTCCCAGTCAGCACTTCTGCAGGCCTAGGTAGGCACAGGGTGGAGCAGGGGGGGGGGAGGGGGGAGGGGGGAGACGGTGGGGAGGGGGAGGAAGGTGGCAAAGGTGACTTTTCTCCTAGGTTGGAAGAGAAACAAAGGTGACTTTTCTCCTAGGTGTCTGAACTTCCTGGTTATAGAACATCTAGCTAGCAGAAACCTGTGTGTGCCTGGGGGTGGAGATTGGGGAGTTTCCCCTCCCTCCAAGTGTTAGGAATAATAAAGGACATTCTTGGTAGAAGATGACAAGCTGAGCGCTCCCACACAGGAGTCCACACTGAGCTTGTTTCACCAGGATGAAATCTTGAATGGCAGCCAGGCTTGTACTCACTGATTCATTCAGTCACTGAGGGCTGGTCTTTGTACTGAGTGCTGGGTGGAGTGGGACTGGAGACTATGCCCTTGGAGAGCCACCAGCCTAGGTGCAAACACAGAACAGTCATTCATGCAATGACGTCAGAGCAGAATATCCCAGCACGGCAGCAACTGGATGCAGTTGTGCCTGCTAAGTTGCCCAGGGTGAACTGGGGAGTGGAGACAAGTGCCTGCGGCCTGGAAGCAGACAGGGTTCATTCGTGGCCTGCACACAGAGGATGTCCCAGAATGCTGGGAGGGCTTTCCACCAGAAAGGGTCATGTTCCAAAGCAGTCCGAGCCAGCCAGCAAGAGGCCCAACCCCACACCCAAAGTCCCCCTGCCACCTTCTCCTTCTGCTGAAAAGAAAACAGGGCCTCAAATGTAGACCCCAAGGGCAAACTCTGGGCCACCCTCAGGAGTCGCTTCCAGGACCCTGGCTGACATCCTAGAGGCAGGAGAGAAGGGTTCGGCCCCCCTCCCCAGCCTACAGTCTCCAGTGTCACGAGCCTTTCTGGAAAGCCTTCAACAGTAAGTTATGGGACTTCCCTGGTGGTGCAGTGGTTAAAAATTCGCCTGCCAATGCAGGGGACACGGGTTCGATCCCTGGTCCAGGAAGATCCCACATGCCGCAGAGCAACTAAGCCCACGCACCACAACTACTGAGCCCGTGAGCCACAACTACTGAGCCCACGTGCCACAACTACTGAGCCCACGTGCCACAACTACTGAAGCCTGTGTGCCACAACTACTGAAGCCCATGCACCTAGAGCTCCGCAACAAAGAGAAGCCACCACAATGAGAAGCCCATGCACCGCAACGAAGAGTAGCCCCCACTCGCCGCAACTAGAGAAAGCCGGCACACAGCAAGAAAGACCCAACGCAGCCATAAGTAAATAAAGTAATTAATTTAAAATAATTATTTAAAAAAAAATAGTAAACTATAGCCCAGCCAGGAGCAGGGCCAAGTGGACAAGAGACTGGGCCACAGCTCCCCTGCCCTCATTCCTACATCCTTCCTCTTCCCCTTAGTGTTGAGTGCTTGCCAGATGTGCCTTCCAGACTCATGGCAAGTGTCCCTGGCTCTCTTCCACCCCTGCTTTTTTCAGGCAGAAAGAGGCCACCCATTCATGGAAAAGCCACTGTTGTCAATCTGTCCCCAGGGCCCTCGTTCAAGGTGGCAGCTGGGGGCCCTGAATTAATGGCAGAGGGGAGTGGGTAGTAGGGATGAGGGTCATTCAGGACCTGGCAGCATAGTCAGGCCCCGGGGCTGCTGGAGCTACCGCCTTCTGACCCATGAGAGCCAAAGGCTACATTTTCAGAAATGTGGGCAGCTTGTTAAGCACAGCTATTGTTTAGGAACATATATACTTACAGTGAAATAAATTCTATCAAAAACGAAGGTAACAAATACCTTCAAACTCATCACTTCCTATTCATTTTACTTTATCTGTGCCCTTGAGGTTCTTTATTGTCTATCATATCTGTGTGGTTGAAATCCTGTATAACAAAGTGCAACTGCGCCTCTTCCCAACATCACAGTGAAGTTGGCAGCTTGAATGCAGGCAGGGTGGGAGTATTTACAACTCAGAAATCAGTAAATGCTATGAATCAGGGTTTGAGTTATTGTTTTTTGTTTTTTTTTTTTTTGAGTTATTGTTTTGCTGATTATCTAAACCTAAGAAAGTGAGGGGAAAAATGTTAATAATGCAGATTAAACTCAACTGTGAGCCATGTCTGTAACTGTTACATTGTGAATAATACCAAAAAATGAGGGAATAATCTCCAAGTGTTTGAAAACCATTGTCCTACCTACAAAGAAGTCACTCACATTATTGACAAATTAATGAGGTTCTGACGTGTCTTTGTTCTTTCACACGTAAGTGAAAATATCAACCAACATTCACGTCAAAACTACATTTGTTCATCAGATACAAGCAACCACAGGCTGGCTACAGATATAAGAGTCTGGCAGAAATCAATGAAAGCATTCTGTGGGAATCAGTTGGCTACTGATTCGTATATACACTTAATATTATTAATTAATATGAATGTCAACAATACAATTCATTTATTATATTGTATATTTTATTATGTGTAATTTGTGTGCTCTACATCCTTTATATCACTAAAATTTATAATTAACTTATGTACATATATACATATATACACTTCCCCCCAGAGAGCCAGTTGTTAAACATTTACCAACCCACCACTGGTTAAGGTCCAAGGTTCAGAACTTCTTTGGCACCAGAAACACAAGGTTGAAGGGTCCAAGAGGTATTCCAACCCTGGCCAAAACCTGGTAGAGGACACACACGTGACTAAAAACATCTATGTGGTTTGTTTTTTTTTAAATGCAAACAAAGAAAAATCTTTTCTAAAACATCATTTAGGCTTTAAACTCCATGAAAGTAAGGACTTTGCCTGTCTTATTCACAGTGGCCTCCTCGGTGCTTAGCGAGTGCCTGGCAATAGGAGGTGCTCAGTCAGTTCTTGAAAAAAAAATGAATGGTTCTTCTCTGCCAACTAACTTTGATTTAGCTTCTTCCTCAAGATATCATGCAGAGAGGGCCCTGACTGGAGACCCAGGCCTAGAAATTGCCCCCCACACAGGTTCCTGGCTTCACCACAGTCCATCTCTGAGAGGCCTCCTGCTCTAGCATGTCATGTTGGTGCCTGACAGGAAGGTCCACTGCTTTACTGCCTGGATGCTGGCTCTCCACGTTGGCCTCGGCTAGCTTGGTGCATTCGCCTGACAAATGGACAGAATGAAAAGAAATTGAGGGGTGGGGTGGGGAGACGTGAGGGAAGTCCAGAAAAATACAATCCAAATGGGAAACCATTTGGCTTGGGAAGAAAAGTGCAGGCCAGTCTCCCGACTAGAAGCCTATGGAAATTTCCAGTTCTACCTACCACCTAGTAGCTGTAAGACCTTCGACAAGTTACTTCACCTCTTTGATCGTCAGTCTGCTTTTGTAGGAAATTATCTGAAGGGACTACTCTAGAAGATCTGCTGGGTTTCCTCCAGCCTTGCTGTGTCGGGGGCTACTGCTGACACACACACCTGCAATCTGGTGGGTGGGTGAGTGGGGGAAGGCTGATACACAAGAAGGGCATCGTGTGAAGCTTGGGAAAGGTGTGGGGGTTTGGGGGTTTTGTTTTTTAATTTATTTGGTTGTGCCGGGTCTTAGTTGTGGCACGCGAACTCTTAGTTGCGGCATGTGGGATCTAGTTCCCTGACCAGGTATCAACCCAGGCCCCCGGCATTGGGAGCGCGGAGTCTTAGCCACTGCGCCACCAAGGAAGTCCCGGGAAACGTGTGTTTTTAAGAAAAGAATTTCTCTTTAGGAGTAAGCAAGCGTATCGAAAACATCCCAGTTGGTGAGGGAGGCTGAAAAGAAATACTACAGCTTCCAAAAGGCTTGGATAGACTCGTGGCTGACAGTTTACTGAAGGACTCAAGGACGACACTCGGGTCTTTGCATCCCACGATGCCCTTGTCTGAGTCAGAGGAATGGGGTCCTCACCCACAGGGTGGCATTTTTATACCCTTGTGTTCTCATGTCCTTCAAACGCCCTGGCTCACGTCCTCGCTGCGGCACAGACGTGCCCACACCTTCTTCCCACATCCTGAAACCACTGCCCAAGGACAGGCAAGGTGATCTGAAAACGAAGCGCGGCAGTTTCCAGGGCGCCGAGAGGAGGCTTCCTCCCGGCCCCTTCCCCGCCTTGCTACTTCTGGTCCCCAACTGCAGTCTGGGCTCAACTCCTGATGAGTCAGCTCTAGGCCTCTTGCTCTGCCTGTACTTTATGATGTTCATAATAACCCTGTGGAAATGATAAGGCTGGCCTTTTCCTACCCTGCCCCGCACTGCACGTATGAGTGGAGCCTTCCCTAATAAGGCTTTTCTCCTGCTACTCTTCTGTTCAGAATGCCTCCAACTGCCTGCTATCTTGAGTCCAAATTCATGGCCTGACCTTCAAAGAGAAGTTATCATCAATTCGGCACTTAGCAGTGTGCCAGGCGTTGAGTCTAAGCGTTGTAGCCCCTGATTCTAGTAGCAAGTCTAGGATAGGACCTCTGCTACTTGTCAAATGAATGAATGAATAAGTGGTCAGGATAACCCTGAAAAGCAAGTATTTTTATTCCCCATGCTATTAATTATGAGCATGCTACCCATTAGGAGACTGAAGCTTAAGGAAGTTAAGTAACTTGCCCAAGGTCATGATTAATAAGAGGACAAGTCAGGATTCAAACCCAGGTCTGTCTGATTCTAAATCCTGGGGACGCTTATACTATATATGGTTCTTCAAGCCTCCCCTCAACCTCCCTCGCCCAGGAAGGTTCTGGCTCAGTAAACACAGCCCTGTGATATTTTTGGTTCCAGTTATTCCTGTGGAGATGACTGCAGCCTTCCCGACGGAGGGCACCTATGACAGCTGCCCCAACTACAAGCACTACCCACCACAAATGGCTCATCATATCCCGAGGATTGGCCGTAAGATAAGGCGGCTGCCCCTGGGAACTTCCACAGCCTTCCTGGGATAGGCACACCCTTGGCCCGGCACAACCTCTGATCTGTCCTGGGAGGGAGCACATCCCGGAAGTTCTGTGGTAGAAGGATTTCCTTTAAGGGAGCTGCCGTGCAGCCCGGGCTGTTATCAGGGAGGAGGGCTCCACCTGCCGCTACGCGGCCACCTGCAGGTACCCCCTCTGCTTCTATGGAACCTACTGACCTCTTGTGGGCAGAACGCAAATGCACCGCGGCTGGCTGGGCAGCCTTAGAGGGTTTGGCTCTCAGCCGAGCTGTGCTCCCACATCTTCCTGTTTGGGGGAAGCCAGCTACCCCTACCAGGTTGATTTGTCTAGGCCAGTACTGAAGCGGGTAGGTCTTCAGCTTGCTGTGCCTCAGTTTCTTCACCTGTAAAATGGGGATAAACAAAGGCCACCGCCATACTTTAAAACCTGAGAAAAAGCTTTCATTGGTGGCAAATGGATGGGTAGATTTAAGATGCCAAGGCCCCGGGGGGCACGCGTGAAGTTCTTGGCACCTGACCAGAATGATTAGGTATTACTTAACAATGTGAATCAACCTTTTTTCGTGTCACAGCACACAGAGGACATTTGTCTAGCACACTGGGATAAAAAGGAAGAGCTGTCCCACTCTCGGCCCAGCTCCCCCAAAGCCTGAGAGCATCAACATCTCAGCACTCCTGTCGCAGAAGCAGTGGTGGGCCTTGTCAGGATTCTCTTTCCCTACTTTCCATACAAGACAGCCAGCAAAGGCTTTGGTGGGTGGCCCTGTAGTGACCACAGGTCCAGGTGGGAATGGCCACTGAGCAGTGGGCAAGGGTCTTACATGCCTGCCTTGGCCCCAAGGCAGAGCTCTGCAGGCTCTGCTTTACCTGTGCTCCTGTCCTGGTGCAGAGAGGCGAAGAGATCACAGCCACCCCACAGATGTCTGGGCCAAAGCAGATTGCGTCTGGGGATAGTCTGGGTGGAGCGCAGACCAAAGACACGGTGTCTAGTCAGAGCAAATATCTGTGGGTCCAGGGCATCTGCCGTCTGTCGCCCCACAGGCTACTTCTCTCTCCTCCTCCTGCTACCCTCAGGCCTCATTGACTCACTGCTCCCCAAAGCCCTTCACGAGTGGCAGCCGACTGCCAAGCCCCATGCCAAGTACTAGGACTACAGGATGGAACTGTTGACTTCAAGGAACTCAGTCTGGTAGAAAGACAGACAAGGAAAGAGGGGCGCTGAAGAGGGCATGCCTGTAAGAGGAGGGAAGGTGCGAGGGCCTAAGACAGCCTCCGGGATGCAAGAAAGTTTGCAAGGACACTTGAAGAATACATGGGGGGTGGGGAAGGGAAGAGTAACTGGGGCATAACGAGGCAGCTTTCCAGAGAGAAGGACGTGTACAAAGGAGGTATTGAGAGGGGGGAGGATGAGGCATGTTCAAAGCACTTCGAGGAGTCCAGTTGTGCTGGAGTATGAAGTGCTGGATGGGATTGGGGTAGAGGGGGATGAAGCCAGGCTGGCAGCGCCCAGATCAGAGAGGTGCCAATGAAAGGAGTTTTTACTTCATTCTGAAGGCAATGGGGGGCCGCTTGGGCACTCTGAACAGGGGAGCGCCCTGATCCAAGTCACCGTTAAGCAACGCTGCTCTGGCAGCAGAGGGAAGGGCAGGCTGTCGAGGCCGGGACATTGCTGAGGAGGCCGCTGCAGTCGTTTGGGTTATATGGGCCCAAAGCCTGAACTAGGACATTGTCAGGGAGGGTATAAAGGAGGGATTTGACAGCCCTTAAATAGGCAGAACCAACAGAACGTAGTGGTTGTACGGAAGTAGGTGATAAGGGAGAGAGGTCGTGACAAGGGAAGTGTCAGGTTTCTGGCTTGAGTCACTGGGCAGGTGCCATTCACTGAGCTCGGGAACACAGGGAAGACCCAGGCTGGGGCAGGGGAGGGAGACAAGCGCCACTGTGGATATACTGGCTGTGAGATACTTGTGGAACATCGAGGTGGGGATGTCTAAGACCCTGTTGTATACAAAAGTGTTATCGCTCAGCAGCAGAGGTCTGGCTGGAGATACGAATTTGGACGTCTTCAGTATGTGAGGGAAGCTGAAGCCAAGGTCATGAATGAGATGAGGAATGAGATGATGAATGAGAAGAGAAGAGGGCTAAGGACGGAACTCTGGAGCTCACAAGCACTTAAGAAATGGAAAGAAAATGGGAGAGAGCTTCGTGTCCTAGCCATGAAGGGAGGAGAGACTGGCCATCAGAGTCAGATGCACCAGAGAAGTCAAATAAGATAGAGTGGAAACGCGAGGAGAGACATTTCAGCAGCGTGCTGGAGGGAGGGCTGCTTCCAGAAGCTTAGGCTGTGAAGGGCAAGAGACCACCAAAGCTAGAAGGGGGTTCTGTGTCAGAGGGAGTTTTTGTTGAAGGTATTTGTTCAAATTTCCAGGCTGAGGCAAAGAGATGGAGAGAGAGGGAGAGGTTGAAGCTACAGGAAAGAGAGAGGACATAAGTGATGGAGCAAGACCCAAGGGGAGGGGACTTCCCTGGTGGCGCAGTGGTTAAGACTCCACGCTCCCAATGCAGGGGGCCTGGGCTCCATCCCTGGAGAGGGAACTAGATCCCACATGCATGCTGCAACTAAGAGTTCACATGCCACAACTAAGGAGCCCACATGCCACAACTAAGGAGCCCGCGAGCCGCAACTAAGACCCAGCACAACCAAATAAAACTAAATAAATTTTTAAAAAGACCCAAGGGGAAGCCAGGGTCCTGGACGTGAGTACCTGCGGGAGGTGGCTCCCGGCTGTGGGCAGGAGGAGGGGTGGGGGTAGGGAAGAGGGTGTTGCAGGTTGGGTTTGCTGAGAAGCCGAGTCTGAGATGGAGATCAGCACGCAGGAGGGTTATGAGGGAGTGCTCCCGGGATCACCACCCGCGGAAGGGAAGGAATGGAAGCAGGATTGGGCTACAGTGCAGATTCCACGGAGGCCTCAGCCAGCCCCAAGGGAAGCTCTGAAGCCAGGCGTTGGGACCAGGGGCTGGGCCTTTATATCCCTCACCAGTCATTCATTGGATACAGGCTGCCCTAGGAAGTTGGCTCGCCCTTGGGCAAAGCAGCTCCCTTCTGCTGAGGCAGTCCCCAAGGGGGCCTGACAGCTGAGGGCTGTCGGCTTAGGTACTGAGTCCTTCAGTCCTGAAGGGGGTCAGGGAAGCACACACAGTGCCCGAGACAGCGAGGAAGGGGGCGCCATTGCATTTGAGTTGAATCTGTGGGCCAGTCAGGCTGCCGCTGAAGTTTACACTGTTGGCCTGAATTTTGCTCTGCGAAAATGGAAACAAGTCCTTCTGCTGAAAAGGGGGGCTGGCCGGAGTTGGGGGCTGGAGGAAAGTGGAATGGCGGTGGGATGGCTGCTTCAGGACCCTGAAGAGGATCTGCCCAGGGACACAGGATAGGATTGCCAGGTGGCATTGGGGTTTTAGTTGAAACCAGAGAAGGGATCATTTTGGCAGCCCCAAATACCGTTCAGATTTCAAGCTCCTTCATCCTCTGCCATGCGGATCTGTCCTCCCTCCTTCCGATTTAGTTAGTTTGTACCAGGAAACGTCTATATTATTTAGAGAGGAATATTTTATTGTACCATGTTCCTAAACTCACAAACTTTTTACCTAAACTATTGCCTAAACAAGAACTAAATTCAAGGATTTCAGTATCTAACTCATTTTTGTTATGACAATAGTTACTTATGCTAATGGCAACAATCTGGCTAATGGCAAATCAAACGATGTGGATATTAACCGTTACACACCAATCAGAAAACTATTTCAGAGATGACAATAAATAAACACTTGTCTATGAGCAGATGAATGAAAATGACAGGAGTCAGGATTAAACCTAATTAGTAGGCAAATCCAAAATGTACGAAATTTCCAAGGAAAATTAATGATGAAGCCACAAAGGAAAAACCGTTGCTATGATGAAATCAGAACAGGTGGCTCATCGGGTACTAGAGTGATAAAAAACAAGTACACTGCCCAATGAAATGAGCTTTTAAAATCCATACAGGAAGTATGTGGCTAGTCATTCAAAAACGATGCTTTTTGTGACCGCCTGGAGGGGTGGGATAGGGAGGGTGGGAGGGAGGGAGACGCAAGAGATATGGGAACATATGTGTATGTATAACTGATTCACTTTGTTATAAAGCAGAAACTAACACATCATTGTAAAGCAATTATACCCCAATAAAGATGTTAAAAAAAAAAAACGATGCTTTGCTGTTCAGAGAAGAGAGGGTCCCCGCATGAGGGGGAGGGGCTAGAATGAAAATTCACTCAGCTTAGAGTGTGGGCTAGGCAACTGTGCCTGGTTCAGGAAACCAGCTTCTCATCCATGAGTAACTGAGTGAGTAGCAACAACCTGTATAACTGGCAGTAGCAATATGGCTCCTAGGAAATAAGTGACACAGCCAATTCAAGAACAAAGTAAACATTTGTGATGGGGCCCTCACCCTGCTTCCCCGCACAGATTTGCTGCTGAGCATATGTTTTTTGCCCAAGCTATCAGCGACTCTAACTGTAGAAATTTTAGCTCACGGAGAATGGCAGACTGATAGGGGAGCATTGCCTTGCTGCACCCTAAAATCATTCTAGATGCAAGGGGAGTTGCTCCTGCTTCCAGCTGTACCTTAGAAAAGAGATGGGGCTGCCCACAGCCTCCAGGGCTGGATGGCTCCCAGCAAATATCACCCTACAGCTCCTTCCAGCAGCCTGCCAGACCTAGGCACGAGTTCCAGGAGCTCCAGCCACTGTTCCCCATCCCTCAGAAACACACATGCACAGCGTACTTTATCATGCTCCAGACAATCTGTTAAGGACTGTGCCCTCATGACCTCATTTTTTTCCTCTGAAGAACCCTATACAGTAGGTACAGGCAGACCTTGGTTTTATGGGGGGGGGGGGTTGGTTTGGGGTTTTAATTGGGGTACAGTTGATTTACAATGTTGTGTTAGTTTCTGCTGTACAGCAAAGTGAATCAGTTATAGATATACGTATATCCACTCTTTTTTAGATTCTTCTTCCATATAGGTCATTACAGAGTGTTGAGTAGAGTCCCCTGGGCTATACAGCAGGTCCTTATTAGTGATCTCTTTTATATATAGTAGTGTGTATATGTCAATCCTAATCTCCCAATTTATCCCTCGCCCCTGCTTATCACCTGGTAACCATAAGTTTGTTTTCTATATCTGTGACTCTATTTGTGTTTTGTAGATAGGTTCATTTGTAGCCTTTTTTAAAGATTCCACATATAAGCAATATCATATGATACTTGTCTTTCTCTGACTGACTTACTTCACTCTGTATGACAGTCTCTAGGTCCATCCACATCTCTACAAATGACCCAATTTCATTCCTTTTTATTGGCTGAGTAATATTCCACTGTACATATGTACCACATCTTCTTTATCCATTCATCTGTCGATGGACATTTAGGTTGCTTCCATGTCCTGGCTATTGTAAATAGTGCTGCAATGAACATTGGGATGCATCCCACTCCTGGGCATACATCCGGAGAAAACCAGACCTTGTTTTATTGCGCTTCACTTTACAGCACTTCACAGATACTGTGTTGGTTCTTTTTTTTTTTTTTTTTTTTCGGCCACGCAGCATGCGGGATCTTAGTTCCCTGACCAGGGATCAAACCCGTGACCCCTGCAGTGGAAGCGTGGAGTCTTAACCACTGGACCACCAGGGAAGTCCTGTGTTTTTCACAAATTGAAGGTTTGTGGTCACTCTGCATCGAGCAAGTCTATTGGTGCCATTTTTCTAAGAGCAAATTGCTCACTTCATGTCTCTGTGTCACATTTTGGTAATTCTCACAATATTTCAAATTCTTCTTTGTTATATTTGTTACTGTATTCTGTCATCAGTGATCTTTGATGTTACTCTTGCAAAAAGATTATGACTCGCTGGAGGTTCAGATGGTGGTTAGCATCTTTTAGAAATAAAGTCTTTTTAAATTAAGGTATGTACATTTTTGTAGACAATGCTATTACACACTTAAGAGACTACAGTATAAACATAAATTTTATATACACCGGGAAACTAAAAAATTCATGTGACTCACTTTTTTTTTTTTTTTTTTGCGGTATGTGGGCCTCTCACTGCTGTGGCCTCTCCCATTGTGGAGCACAGGCTCCGGATGCGCAGGCTCAGCGGCCATGGCTCACGGGCCCAGCCGCTCCACAGCATGTGGGATCTTCCCGGACTGGGGCACGAACCCGTGTCCCCTGCATCGGCAGGCGGACTCTCAACCACTGCGCCACCAGGGAAGCCCCATGTGACTCACTTTATTGCAACATTTGCTTGCTCACAGTGATCTGGAACCAAACCCACAATATCTCCAAAGTGTGCCTGTAGTGCCATTATCCCCACTTTATAGATGAGGGCATTGAGACACAAAGAGGTAAAGTGACTTGTCCAAGATCACGAGGAATACATGACAGAGCCGGCACCCAAACAATCTGATGGCAAGATTGTATGTTTCCCAGAATGCTATGATGCCTCCCACATTTTGAGGACTAGACTAGTGATTTCTAACTGTTCTGTCGTCTTGGGGCCCTCTGAAAATCTGGTGAAACAAATGAATCCTCTCTGCAGAAAAATGCCCACCTGCTCACGTATACACACAACATATTACTTTCAAAGAGTTCAAGGACTTTCTGAAGTTCACCCTGAACTCTATGGAGCCCAGGCTAAGAAGCTCTGCTGTAGGCTAGTCTACTCCCAGGAAGCAGCTTGCCCTAGACTCCCACCTAGCTCAGCAGGCCCCCAGCTTCCTCCGGGAGAGCACGTGTCCGCTGCTTCGGGGCTACTCTCACAGCTGAAGTTCAGAATGCTCTGGCTTTGTAACCTGACACTTGTGACCTCACATTTTCCCTGGTACCATGCCCAGTGCCATCTGCTGCACCAAGATGAGGTTTCTGGTGGGCTAGCCCAGCCCTGGCTCACAGATGATCAGAAAGCTCTAACAATTTTCACAAAGAGATCAGGGCACCGTGCTCTGAATGCAAAAACAGAGAGGGAGGGGGTAATCAAGCTCCCCGGCAGAGCAGATGAAAACTGGTGATGTCCAGGATGCTGCCAGCACTGCCACAGGCCAGAACTGGAGATCAAGTCAGGAAAGGATACAAGAGGACACAGACAGAAACCTGCTCTGAGGGCGGCCAGGCTAGGTGCTGCGGTGTGCCCTCCACTACCAGAGATTCAGTCGATGTGAGCTGTCCCAGAGCTCAGAGCTCTCAGCAAAGAGATGTGGGATTCCCATTTGAGCTCAGCACGGGGTGGGGTGGGGGGCAACCGCGGTTGCAGTTCATTCATTCAAGCAACAGCTAGTATTTAGCACGTGTCTACTGACCAAGCACTTACCATATGCCAGGCACTGTTCTAAGCACTTTACAAATATTAACCCACTTCATTCTCGTAACACCACGATGAGAGGGGCACTGCTATTGTCTCCATTTTCCAGATGGAAAGCCTGAAGCACAAGCGATATTAAGTGACCTGCCTGAAGTTATACAGCTAGTTAAGTGGCGGAGCTGGGATTCAGACTCAGGCAGTCTGGCCCTCAGCGCCCATGCTCTGCGGCGAGTGTGATGCAGGCCCTGGGCTAGTGGACACCTACAGAGGTTGGAGCCCCGAGCGGCACAGACTTGGTCCCGCCTCCAAGCTGCTTACCTTCTAGCACTGGCCCCAGAGCACTTGACGGGCAATCACAGCACATCCTGATGAGTTCCTGGATCAGGGTGGGGACGCTATGGCTGTGCTCCAGACCAGCTGCCGACAGGTTACAGGGATCCTTTCTCAGGTCCAGGTTCAAAGGAGCCAAACAGAAGGAAGGAGGGGACCCATTTCTGGTGGTGGGTTCAGCTCCCACTCTGAAGCCTGGAAAGCAAACCACTGTGAGTGAGGTTCCCATCAGGAAGTGCAGGAACAAATCAAGTGTCCTGTCTCCTGTTTGGGGTGTCCCTACAGACCTGTTCCCTCGTTGCTCTTGCCCTGCAGAGACAGCGAGCTCCCTGAGGGCAAGGCCGAGGCCTGCATCTTTCTCCATCCTACCCTCAGTGCCCAGCACAGGCTGGGACCTTGTCAGCACTCAGTAAATGTTTACCTAATTCATTCATTCAACCAATATTTATTGAGCATCTCCTGCATTACCAGGAACTACTAGGCTCTGGGATACAAAAATAACCCCGTCCCCCCAAAAAAATCCATCCTCACTGTGAGACAATAAACAAACAAACAATAAACAAACAAAATGAGCAACAAAAAAATATAGGGTCTTAGGGGAAAATGAAAGCAAGGAAGGAAGATAGGAGGTATGGGGAGGTAATGAAATTTTAGACAGAACGGGCAGCAAAGACCTCTCTGAGAAAAATGACATTTAAGTCAAGACCTGAAGCAGGGGAGGCAATGGGCCATGCAGATACCTGAGGGAAAAGTGTTCCAAGCAGGGGAACAACAGATGCAAAGGGCTCAGGGCGGGAACGTGCCTGGTAGGTTTGAGGGCCAGGGAGGAGACCGCTGTGGCTGGAGGGGACTGAGCTGAGGGGTAACATAGTAGGAGCTGAGGTCCGAATGAAGGAGCAAATAGTGAAGACCGCATCTGGTGCCTAGGAGCGGGGGAAACAAACCAGCTGCACGGCATGGCAGCCCTCCAAACCCTGCTGGGATTCACAGGGGAGGCCCCACAGGAATGCCTATTAATAACTCACTCTCTCTGCAGCTCCATTCCAAAGGCATCACTGGGAGAACAGACAGGGGCTTTCTTGAAAGTCCTCTTCCTCCTTGGTCTGGGTTTAGAGCTGAGCCAGCAGGAGCGAGCTGAGATTAAGAATTGACCTTTAGGGCTTCCCTGGTGGCGCAGTGGTTGAGAGTCCGCCTGCCGATGCAGGGGACACAGGTTCGTTCCCCAGTCCAGGAAGATCCCACATGCCGCGGAGCGGCTAGGCCCGTGAGCCATGGCCGCTGAGCCTGGGCATCCGGAGCCTGTGCTCCGCAACGGGAGAGGCCACAACAGTGAGAGGCCCGTGTACTGCAAAAAAAAAAGAAGAATTGACCTTTAGAGTTTGTGCAGTCCATCCTTCTACCTCCAGAAAGTACTCCACTCATTTGTCCTTTGAGATCCTATGATGAAGGGCGTGATGGGATGTGGCCACCTATTCCCTCTGGTCCTTCTGAGGGAAAAAAACTCTCAATTTAGGGTCTTTAGATAAATTCTCTTTCAAAGTCCCGCTTTCCCGCCTCCCTCCCTCCCTCTGGCTCTACCTTCAGGGGCAAAAAGAATAAGTGGCCTTGCTTCCCTTTGGGGATCTGGGGCCTGCACTGTCCCCAAAGAGTCGAAAGTCAAACCCTCCGTTACCTAAAAGATGATTTGTAGTTCTTTAGATATTTTGGCTATGAGCTTCTGTATATACTTTTCTGCATTACAGATATCTTTACCTACTCTGTGGCTTGCTTTTTCACTCCTTAATAACAGAAACTCTTAATTTTAATGTAATCAAATGTATCCATCTTTTTTTTTAAGAACTTTTTATTTATTTGTTTTTGGCTGTGTTGGGTCTTCGTTGCTGCGTGTGGGCTTTCTCTAGTTGCAGCGAGCAGGGGCTACTCTTCGTTGCAGTGCGCGGGCTTCTCATCGCGGTGGCTTCTTTTGTTGCAGAGCACCAGCTTTAGGCGTGCGGGCTTCAGTAGTTGTGGCTCGCGAGCTCAGTAGTTGTGGCTCGCGGACTCTAGAGCACAGGCTCAGTAGTTGTGGCGCACGGGCTTAGCTGCTCCGCGGCATGTGGGATCTTCCCAGACCAGGGCTTGAACCGTGGCCCCTGCATTGGCAGGCAGATTCTTAACCACTGTGCCACCAGGGAAGTCCCTCATCTTTTCTTTTATGATTAGTACTTTTGTGTTTTAATTAAAAGGTCTTTCATTTCCCAAAGATAATGAAAATATTTTGCTATATTATTTTCTAGAAGTTTTATATTTTACCTTGCACATTTAGATCTATGATTTACCTAGAATTGATTTTTGTGGATGATATGAGGTAGTGGTCAAGTTTTCTTTTTGCCATATGGATAGACAGTTGTCCCAGCAAAGTTTTTTTTTTTTTTAAATCCTTTCCCAGTGACACCTTTGTTGTATATCTGTTATATCTCTACAGGATATGTCCAGATGTTTCTAGACTCTCTATTGTTTCATTGATCTATTTGCCTATCACTGGGCCAATATCACATTGCTTTAATTACTTTCTCTATATAAAAAGATAATATCTAGTAGAACAAGTTTTCCCACCTAGTTCTTCAAGAATGCCCTGGCTATTCTTAAACCTTTTCATTTCCATATAATTTAAATTAGCTTCAAGCCTCCCCCACTTACACACACACATACAACTGTTGGGGTTTTTTAATGGGGTCTCATTGAATCTATAAATCAGTTTGCAGAGACTTGACACCTTAAAGATACTGTATCTTTCAATTCGTGAACACAGTTTATTACTCCATTGATTTAGGTTTTAATTTTTCTCAATAATTTTTTATAGTTTTCTATGTAAAGGCCTTGCATGTGTTTTTCTAGATTTACCCCTAGGTATTTTTTTATGACAACGTTTATATTTTTAAAGTTTCCAACTGTTTGTTGATTATATACAGAAATACAATTGATTTTCGATATTACCCACATGTTCAGCAACCTTTCTAAATTCATTTATCAATTCAAATGTTTATCCTTCAATTCTTTTGGATATTCTATGTACACAATCATGTTTTCTACAAATGATGACAGTGTCGTTTCTTCCTTACCAAATCTCTAAACTTTTTGTTTCTTTTTCTTCTCTTAATGCACTGTGTAGGATTTCCAACACAATGGTAATACAGGGAATCCTTGTCTCATTTCCAATTTCAGGAGGCAAGCTTTTAAGTATGATACTTGGTGTATACATTTTTTATAGATACCTTTTTTATATATACCTTTTATCATAGTTAATAAATTTCTTCTAGTCATAGTTCCTTATTCCCATGTGTATCCTTACAATAAATCCCTATTAACTATGATAACTTGAGTACCTGTTCCTAACATCCAAAAGAGCTTAATTAAAACAATAATCATTTTGACACTTTCTTCTAAATATTTATACCTCTCAATTTTCTTATTCAGTGAGGTAGAACGTCCAGAATAATATTAATTGCAATGACGGCAAGCATCCTAGTCTTGTTCCTGACATTAATGAAAATGCCTCTAGAATTTCATCTGGTTCCTATTTGTTAATATTTTATTTAGAACTTTTACAACTATATTCAGGATTTTTATACCTATGTTTGCAGATAAGATTGGTCCATATATTTCTTTCTCCTGCTATCACTGTCAGGTATGGTATCAGTTATCCTATTTTCATATCAAAAATTGGGAAAAGTTATCTTTTTCTATTCCCTAAAACAGTTTAAGAACTATCTGTTTATTGAAGTTTTGCTAGAACTCAGTGACACATTCTCATTACCCAAGATCACCACTGTTAATATCTTAATGCATATCCTTTCAGATCTCTCTCTGTGTGTATGTGAGTACGCAGGAACAGATATATAATTCACCAAATAAGATCACTCTGCATGCTGTTCTGCAAACTTTTTTCAGCCAACAATCTCCACCATTTAAAAATTTTTCATCTCATCTAATACCACATATTTATATTTTCCCAACTGACACCAGAATGACCCTTATAGCTGGTTTGTCCAAACCAAAACCCAGTTCAGAACAAGGCACTAATTGAATCTGGTTGTTTTAAAAAGGAAAAGTTCTTTTCTAACAATTGTATTTGTCTTAATATGGAGATGGCTTCTTTGGGAAATTGGAATTTTACCATCACTGGAGACTTTCAAGCAAAGCCTGGACCAATATGTGTCTGGGAATCTGCACAGGGAATTCCTGCATATGGGACACTAGAGCACATGATTTTTAAGGTCTTTTCCAAACTTAAGTGATAACGATTCTATGAATGACTCTCTCCAGATCCTATTATTAAACCACTTCTGCACTGGATCTCATCCCCTCCTGCCTACTCAAGTACATCACTCCAGTAATTCTTCTCTTTCCTCGCAGGTAACTGTTTTTTTAATCAAGTTTTACTTCTCTCTTGGCATTTTCCTCATCACCATTCAAATATGCTGTTATTTCTCCCATCTTGAAAATACCTAATGTCAATCTGATTTCCCACTCCACATACCTCCCCAATTCTTTCCTTTCCTTTTACAGCAGAACTCCCAAAAACAAACAAACAAAAATGTCTGTGTTCACTGCCTCCAATTCCTCGTCTCCCATTCTCTCTTGAACTCAGTCCTGTCAGGCTTTTGCTCATACCACTCTACTGAACTGCTCTCGTCAAGGTCACCAATGACCTCCACATTGCTAAATGCAATGGCCATTTCCAAGTCCTCATCTTACTTACATGTGCTGATCATTTGCCTATTTGCTCTCAGAGCCATTCCCTCTTCTCCTGCTCTGCTGTGTAGAACAGACTACATTTCCCAGCTGCCCTTCCCCTCTGACTTCCTGATACATTTGGCCAATGGGAATCATTGGTTTAAGATTAAAGAGCAGGAGAAGGGGAGAAGCCAGGGTATTCCCTTTCCTTTCCCTCTGTTTGGAGTGTCATCTCTATCAGTGACTGTATGTCCTCTCTGGTTCCCACTGGATAGACCCTCCCCCCATGGACCAAGCTCCTGCTGGGCCAGCCTTCCTGCTTCTGCTGTGTGGTCCGTGATCTTGGACTTGGGCAACACCACCTTTTACTTTTACCTCCAGTAGAAGTGAAGCAGCTTCCTGCTGTTGTGGGTTAATTCACCATCCCCTCCTTGGCTTCTCAGCTCTTCCCAAGAAGAACAGCTCTCACCTAAGTAATCCATTCCTCATGTTAAATTCTTCCTGTTTAAAATTCTGAGTGTGGTTTCTGTTTCCTAACTGGCCCCTGTCTGATATAAAACACCTACTTCTCTTAGCTTTCAGGATATTTCACTGTGTTTTCCTCCAACCTTACTAGCCATTTCTACTCAGTCGTCTTTGCTGATTTCTCCTCATCTCTTGACCATTAAATGATGGAGTGCTCCAGGATTCAATCTCTGGACCTATTCTCTTTGCTATTTACACTTACATCTTTGGGAGTCTCATCCTGTCTCATGGCTTTGAATAACATCAATGTGCTGAACACTCCCAAATTTCTGTCTCTAGCTGGACCTCTCTGCCCAACCACATACTCAACTGCCTACCTGACATCTCCACTTCAGTAACCAATCGGCATTTCAAACATAACATGTCCAAAACAGAGCACTTGGCTTTCCCCTGAATGGGGTTCCTCCCCATCTCAATAAATTGCACTTCAATTCACCCAAGTTATTCGACCACAAATCAAGAAGTTGTCCTTGGTTTCCCTCTTCCCCTCATTCCCCACAATCTATCAGCTAGTCCTGATAACAAAACCTCCAAAACACATCTCCATTCACTTTTCCCAACTCTTTCTCTACTACCCCGGTCCAACCACTCTCATCTCCCATCTGGGCTACTATACTAGTCTCCTCATTGGTCTCCCTGCTTCCATTCTTGCTTCCCAACGACAAGCCATTCTCCATGTAGTAGCCAGAATGAGTTTAAAACATAAATCATGTTACTCCTCTGCTTAAAAGTCTCCAATAATTTCCCACTTTTTTTTTTTTTTTTTTTTTTTTTTGCGGTACGCGGGCCTCTCACTGTTGTGGCCTCTCCCGTTGCGGAGCACAGGCTCTGGACGTGCAGGCTCAGCGGCCATGGCTCACGGGCCCAGCCGCTCCGCGGCATGTGGGATCTTCCCGGACCGGGGCACGAACCCGCGTCCCCTGCATCGGCAGGCGGACTCTCAACCACTGTGCCACCAGGGAAGCCCCCACTGTACCTTTAAGATCCAAAATCCTTATTTGGACCTGTGAGGCCACACACGGCCTGGCTTCTGCCCACTCCTCTGACCTCACCTCTTGCTGCTTGTTCATTTTCTCACTCATTACAATCTAGTCACATTGGCCTTCTTTCTGTTCCTCCAACATGCTAAGCTTATCCCTCCATAGGGCCTTTTTATTTTCTACTGCCATCATCTGGAGTGCTTTCCCCCTGGTCCTCACCTGGTTGACTCATTCTCACCCTTCAGGTCTTACATGGCTCACACGGCTCCTCCTCAGAGCCCATCCCTGACCACCATCATTCTCTATCACATCACACTATTTTTTTTTTTTTTGGCCTTGCCATGCGGCATGTGGGATCTTAGTTCCCCAACAAGGGATCGAACCCGTGTCCCCTGCATTGGATGTGCAGAGTCTTAACCACTGGACCGCCAGGGAAGTCCTACATCACACTATTTTAACTGATAATTTTCTTGTTCACTTGTTTGCCTGTCACCCCTGCCCCCAGAATGTGAACTGCTTTGTTCTCCACTATGTCCCAAGCTCCTAGGGCAATATCTAGCATATAACAGATACTTAATGTATATCAGTTGATTGAATAAAAGGTGGATTAGCCTTGAGCAGGCAGAGGGCCACCTCTTCCTCTGAGACTGGAGAGAGAACAGGATGGGAGCAGATGCAACAAAGTGCGCCCCTATGTTCTTGGTGCTGTGTGGAGGAAAATCATCTGTGGAGAGAGAGGCCTTGTAGGCAGAGAGGTTTGTGAAAAGTGGTGAAGGCTCTAAATTGTTCCTGAGGGAAACAGGAGACTTGCTGACCCAAAACACATCGTAGAAGGATTAACTAGCTGTGGTGAGAACCCAGCTGATACTGGAACCATAAATTCACAATGTCAAACTCCACTAATTTATAAGATATGGACACTCATCTATTTGGGTAAAGATCAGAGAAAGCAGGTTGTAAGACTGATTCTAAATTGGGAGCTTGCAGGGCAGATGTTATAATATTAAAAAAAGGTAAGATTTATCTATTTATTTTTTCAATTAAGCATGCTGTAACAGAAGTCAAGTCCAAAGTTTTAATCAAAGTATTTGATAATTAGGACTCACTGGCAGTGGCTTAAAATATTTGGGCAGAAGACTGTTACCCTAAAGATTTGTGTAACTTTTTTTGAAAAAAAAAAAAGAACTACAGGTCTGGCCCGTGTACCCCTAACTCTAATCATTGTCACTGTAATGAAATGTCATTGCCTCTCACCCACTTCCCAGGCCTGTTGCCAATTCCAGACAGGTTTACCCAGAGACCTTTGAACCAAGAGCTAATGCAGCCCCTTGACCTTGCCACAAGTATGTAATATGAAGTTTCCTTATGGCCTTCCCCAAAAGTAATTATCAGAGTTTCTGTCAACAAGAAAAGGACAATACTCAGGCACTGGCTCTGGGGAGTCAGAACGCCACCATGAGACAAATCAGACTTGGGGCTCAGGACCTGGGGTCAGGAGATAAATGGAAATTTCAGCCTGAGTTTATATAAGAATAGGCTTAGCGAGTTTGCAAATACACCGTGAGATTATTTTCCTTGTTTGAAAGGAGGTAAGGTTTACAATAGCACCAGAAGAAATGAAGGTATAAACTTGAACAAAATATTTGCAGGATCTGTACATGAAAAACTACAAAACGCTGGTGAGAGAAATCAAAGATCTAAATAAATGGAGAGATATGCCATGTTCATGGGTTGGAAGGTACAAGATCATTAAGATGTCAATCCTCCCCAACTTGATCTTTAGATTTTATACAATTCCAATCAAAATCCCAGCAAGAATTTTGAACATACCAGCAAGCTGATTCTAAATTTTATATGAAAAGGCAAAGAACTAGAGTAACCAAAACAATTCTCAAAAAGGACAAAGAAGCATCATACTACCCAATTTTAAGTTTGCTATAAAGCTATAATAGTCAAATCAAGATAGTGTGGTATTGATGCAAGGATAGGCAATAGACAGAAAAGAAAGTGCAAAAATATAGTCAACTATTTTTTTTTTTTTTGGCTGTGCCTTGTGGCTCGCAGAATCTTAGCTCCTTAACCAGGGATCAACCCGGGTCCATGGCAGTGAAAGCGCTGAGTCCTAACCACTGGAACGCCAGGGAATTCCCAGATATTTGACAAACCTACAAAGGCAACTGAATGGTGAAAGGAACGTCTTTTCAACAAATGGTGCTGGAACAACTGCTCATCTTTATGCAAAAAAAAAAAAAAAAAGAACCTTAACACATGGATCATACGTCTAAATGTAAATATAAAACTTCTAGAAGAAAATATAGGAAAAAAAAGCTGCATGATCCTGGGTCATGAAAGGCAATGCACTATTAAGACAATGAAAAGACAAACCAGAGACTGGGAGATGTTGCAAATAACATACCTGATAAAAGATTTATATCCAGACTATATAAAGAGCTTTTAACACTCAACAATATAAAAACAAACACAGTTTAAGAATAGGCAAAAGATCTGAGCATATACTTTACCAAAGAAGATACAGAGATGGAAAATTAGCAAGTAAAAATATGCTCACAACAATGCAAAAATCAAATAATCCAATTTTCAAAATGGGCAAAGGACTTTTTTGGGAATAGACACTTCTCCAAAGATAATATACAAATAGCCAACAAGTATATAAAAACTTGCTCCACATCATTAATCATTGACGAAATGCAAATCAAAACCATGAAATATCATCGCTACTAGGATGGCTACTATCAAAAAACAGAAAATAGAGAATTCCCTGGCAGTCCAGTGGTTAGGACTCTGAGCTTTCACTGACAAGGGCTCGGGTTCAATCCCTGGTCTGGGGACTAAGATCCCACAGGCTGCAAGGTGCAGCCAAAAAAAAAAAAAAAATCGGAAAAAAATGAAAACAGAAAATAAGAAGTGTTGTTGAGGATGAGGAGAAATTGGAGCCCTGTACATTACTGCTCGGAATGTAAAATGGTGCAGCCACTGTGGAAAACAGCATGGAGGTTCCTCAAAAAACTAAACAGGATTACCATATGATCCAGCAATCCCACTTCTGGGTATATATCCAAAAGAATTAAAAGCAGGGTCTCAAAGAGATATTTGTACCCAATGTTTACAGCAGCACTATTCACAATAGCCAAGAGGTGGAAGCAACCTGAATGTCCATCAATGGATGAATGTGTAAACAAAATGTGGTCTATGCATACATTGGGATATTATTCAGCCTTAAAAAGGAAGGAAGTTCTATCATATGGTACAACGTGGATGAACCCTGAGGACATTATTCTATGTAAAATGTAAGCCCGTCACAAAAAGACAAATATTGCATGATTCCACTCATATGCGGTCTCTGAACTAGTAAAATCCACAGAAACAGAAAGTAGAATTGTGTTTATGAGGAACTAGCTAGGGAAGGGAGAGTTGTTGTTTAATGGGTATATAGTTTCAGACTTACAAGATGAAAAAGTTCCAGAGATGTGTTTCACAACACTGTGAATATACTTAACATCATTGAATTGTGCATTTTAAAATAGTTAAGATGGTAAATTCTTTTTTACATGTACACGAAATATTTTTATTGCTGTTAGTTTTACAAAAACAGGGTCATATTATGCACACTTTTCTGCAATTTTCTTTCCTTTTTCTTTTTTGAATTTTATTTAATTTATTTTTTTATACAGCAGGTTCTTATTAGTCATCAATTTTATACACATCAGTGTATAAATGTCGATCCCAATCACCCAATTCATCACACCACCACCCCAACCCCTGCCGCTTCCCCCCGTGGTGTCCATATGTTTGTTCTCTACATCTGTGTCTCAATTTCTGTTCTGCAAACCAGTTCCTCTGTACCATTTTCTAGGTTCCACATATATGCGCTAATATACGATATTTGTTTTTCTCTTTCTGACTTACTTCACTCTGTAGGACAGTCTCTAGATTCATCCACATCTCTACAAATGACCCAATTTCGTTCCTTTTTATAGCTGGGCAATATTCCATTGTATATATGTGCCACATCTTCTTTATCCATTCGTCTGTAGATGGGCATTTAGGTTGCTTCCATGACCTAGCTATTGTAAATAGTGCAGCAATGAACATTGGGATGCATGTGTCTTTTTGAATTATGGTTTTCTTTGGGTATATGCCCAGTAGTGGGATTGATGGGTCATATGGTAGTTCTATTTTTAGTTTTTTAAGGAACCTCCATACTGTTCTCCATAGTGGCTGTATCAATTTACATTTCCACCAAGAGTGCAAGAGGGTTTGCTTTTCTCCACACCCTCTCCAGCATTTGTTCTTTGTAGATTTTCTGATGATGCCCATTCTAACAGGTGTGAGGTGATACCTCATTGCAGTTTTGATCTACATTTCTCTAATAATTAGTGATGTTGAGCAGCTTTTCATGTGCTTCTTGGCCATCTGTATGTCCTCTTTGGAGAAATGTCTATTTAGGTCTTCTGCCCATTTTTGGATTGGGTTGTTTGTTTTTTTAATATTGAGCTGCATGAGCTGTTTATATATTTTGGAGATTAATCCTTTATCTGTTGATTAATTTGCAAATATTTTTTCCCATTCTGAGGGTTGTCTTTTCGTCTTGTTTATGGTTTCCTTTGCTGTGCAAAAGCTTTGAAGTTTCATTAGGTCCCGTTTGTTTATGTTTGTTTTTATTTCCATTACTCTAGGAGATGGATCAAAAAAGATCTTTCTGTGATTTATGTCAAAGAGTGTTCTTCCTATGTTTTCCTCTAAGAGTTTGATAGTGCCCAGTCTTACATTTAGATCTCTAACCCATTTTGAGTTTATTTTTGGGTATGGTGTTAGGGAGTGTTCTAATTTCATTCTTTTACATGTAGCTGTCCAGTTTTCCCAGCACCACTTATTGAAGAGACTGCCTTTTCTCCATTGTACATTCCTGCCTCCTTTGTCATAGATTAGTTGACCATAGGTGTGTGGGTTTATCTCTGGTCTTTCTATCCAGTTCCATTGATCTATATTTCTGATTTTGTGCCAGTACCATATTGTCTTGATTAATGTAGCTTTGTAGTATAGTCTGAAGTCAGGGAGTCTGATTCCTCCAGCTACGTTTTTTCCCTCAGCACTGCTTTGGCTATTTGGGGTCTTTGGTGTCTCCATACAAATTTTAAGATTTTTTGTTCTAGTTCTGTAAAAAATGCCATTGGTAATTTGATAGGGATTGCATTGAATCTGTAGATTGCTTTGGGTAGTATAGTCATTTTTACAATATTGATTCTTCCAATCCAAGAACATGGTATATCTCTCCATCTGTTGATATCATCTTTAATTTCTTTCAACAGTGTCTTATAGTTTTCTGCATACAGGTCTTTTGTCTCCTTATGTAGGTTTATACCTAGGTATTTTATTCTTTTTATTGCAATGGTAAATAGGAGTGTTTCCATAATTTCTCTTTCAGATTTTTCATCATTAGTGTATAGGAATTCCAGAGATTTCTGTGCATTAATTTTGTATCCCGTAACTTTACCAAATTCATTGATTAGCTCTAGTAGTTTTCTGGTGGCATCTTTAGGATTCTCTATGTATAGTTATCATGTCGTCTGCAAACAGTGACAGTTTTACTTCTTCTTTTCTGATTTGTATTCCTTTTATTTCTTCTTCTTCTCTGATTGCCATGGCTAGGACTTCCAAAACTATGTTGAATAATAGTGGTGAGAGTAGACATCCTTGTCTTGTTCCTGATCTTAGAGGAAATGCTTTCAGTTTTTCACCATTGAGAATGATGTTTGCTGTGGGTTTGTCATATATGACCTTTATAATGTTGAGGTAGGTTCCCTCTATGCCCACTTTCTGGAGAGTTTTTATCATAGATGGGTGTTGAATTTTGTCAAAAGCTTTTTCTGCATCTGTTGAGATGATCATATGGTTTTTATTCTTCAATTTGTTAATATGGTGTATCACATTGATTGGTTTGCGTATATTGAAGAATCCTTCCACCCCTGGGATAAATCCCACTTGATCATGGTGTATGATCCTTTTAATGTGTTGTTGGATTCTGTTTGCTAGTATTTTGTTGAGGATTTTTGCATCTATATTCATCAGTGATATTGGTCTGTAATTTTTTTTGTAGTATCTTTGTCTGGTTTTGGTATCAGGGTGATGGTGGCTTCACAGAAGGAGTTTGGGAGTGTTCCTTCCTCTGCAATTTTTTGGAAGAGTTTGAGAAGGATGGGTGTTAGCTCTTTTCTAAATGTTTGATAGAATTCACCTGTGAAGCCATCTGGTCCTGGACTTTTGTTTGTTGGAAGATTTTTAATCACAGTTTCAATTTCATTACTTGTAATTCGTCTGTTCATATTTTCTATTTTTTCCTGGTTCAGTCTTGGAAGGTTATACCTTTCTAAGAATTTGTCCATTTCTTCCAGGTTGTCCATTTTATTGGCATAGAGTTGCTTGTAGTAGTCTCTTAGGATGTCTTGTATTTCTGCAGTGTCTTTTGTAACTTCTCCTTTTTCATTTCTAATTTTATTGATTTGAGTCCTCTCCCTCTTTTTCTTGATGAGTCTGGCTAATGGTTTATCAATTTTGTTTATCTTCTCAAAGAACCAGCTTTTAGTTTTATTGATCTTTGCTATTGTTTTCTTTGTTTCTCTTTCATTTATTTCTGCTCTGATCTTGATGATTTCTTTCCTTCTGCTAACCTTGGGTTTTGTTTGTTCTTCTTTCTCTGGTTCCTTTAGGTGTACCATTAGATTGTCTGTTTGAGATTTTTCTTGTTTCTTGAGGTAGGCTTGTATTGCTTTAAACTTCCCTCTTAGAAGTGCTTTTGCTGCATCCCATAGGTTTTGGATTGTCGTGTTTTCATTGTCATTTGTCTCTAGGTATTTTTTCTCTCTCTTTTTTTTTTTTTAGTGGTACGCGGGCCTCTCACTGTTATGGCCTCTCCCGTTGCGGGGCACAGTCTCCGGATGCGCAGGCTCAGCGGCCATGGCTCACGGGCCCAGCCGCTCCGCGGCATGTGGGATCTTCCTTGACCGGGGCACGAACCCGTGTCCCCTGCATCGGCAGGCAGACTCTTAACCACTGCACCACCAGGGAAGCCCTCTAGGTATTTTTTGATTTCCTCTTTGATTTCTTCAGTGATCTCTTGATTATTTAGTAACGTATTGTTTAGCCTCCATGTGTTTATGTTTTTACGTGTTTTTCCTGTAATTCGTTTCTAATCACATAGCGTTGTGGTCAGAAAAGATGTTTGATATGATTTCAATTTTCTTAAATTTACTGAGGCTTGATTTGTGACCCAAGATGTGATCTATCCTGGAGAATGTTCCATGTGCACTTGAGAAGAAAGTGTAATTTGCTGTTTTTGGTTGGAATGTCCTATAAATATCAATTAAATCTATCTGGTCTATTGTGTCATTTAAAGCTTGTGTTTCCTTATGAAGTTTCTGTTTGGATGATCTGTCCATTGGTGTGAGATATTAAGTTCCCCTACTATTATTGTGTTACTGTCGATTTCCTCTTTTAGAGCTGTTAGCAGTTGCCTTATGTATTGAGGTGCTCCTATGTTGGGTGCATAAATACTTATAATTGTTATATCTTCTTGGATTGATCCCTTGATCATTATGTAGTGTCCTTCCTTGTCTTTTGTAACATTCCTTATTTTAAAGTCTATTTTATCTGATATGAGTATTGCTACTCCAGCTTTCTTTTCATTTCCATTTGCATGGAATATCTTTTTCCATCCCCTCACTTTCAGTCTGTATGTGTCCCTAGGTTTGAAGTGGGTCTCTTGTAGACAGCAGATACATGGGTCTTGTTTTTGTATCCTTTCTGCAAGCCTGGGTCTTTTTTTTTTTCTCCTGTATGCGGGCCTCTCACTGTTGTGGTCTCTCCCATTGCGGAGCACAGGCTCCGGACGCACAGACTCAGCGGCCATGGCTCATGGGCCCAGCCGCTCTGTGGCATGTGGGATCTTCCCGGACCGGGGCACGAACCTGTGTCCCCTGCATCGGCAGGCGGACTCTCAACCACTGTGTCACCAGGGAAGCCCAAGCCTGTGTCTTTTGGTTGGGGCATTTAATCCATTCATGTTTAAGGTAATTATCAATATGTATGTTCCTATGACCATTTTCTTAATTGTTTGGGGTTTGTTTTTGTAGGTCCTTTTCTTCTCTTGTGTTTCCCACTTAGAGAAGTTCCTTTAGCGTTTGTTGTAGAGCTGGTTTGGTGGTGCTGAATTCTCTTAGATTTTGCTTGTCTGTGAAGCTTTTGATTTCTCCATCAAATCTGAATGAGATCCTTGCCGGGTAGAGTAATCTTGGTTGTACATTCTTCCCTTTCATCGCTTTAAGTATATCGTGCCACTCCCTTCTGGCTTGTAGAGTTTCTGCTGAGAAATCAGCTCTTAACCTTATGGCAGTTCCCTTGTATGTTATTTGTCGTTTTTCCCTTGCTGTTTTCAATAATTTTTCTTTGTCTTTAATTTTTACCACGTTGATTACTATGTGTCTCGGCGTGTTTCTCCTTGGGTTTATCCTGTATAGGACTCTCTGTGCTTCCTGGACTTGGGTGGCTATTTCCTTTCCCATGTTAGGGAAGTTTTTGAGTATAATCTCTTCAACTATTTTCTCGGGTCCTTTCTCTCTCTCTTCTCCTTCTGGGACCCCTATAATGCGAATGTTGTTGCATTTAATGTTGTCCCAGAGGTCTCTTAGGCTGTCTTCATTTCTTTTCATTCTTTTTTCTATATTCTGTTCCGCAGCAGTGAATTCCACCATTCTGTCTTCAGGTCACTTATCCGTTTTTTTGCCTCAGTTATTCTGCTGTTGATTCCTTCTAGTGTAGTTTTCATTTCAGTTATTGTGTTGTTCATCTCTGTTTGTTTGTTCTTTAATTCTTCTGGATCTTTGTTAAACATTTCTTGCATCTTCTTGATATTTGCCTCCATTCTTTTTCCGAGGTCCTGGATTATCTTCACTATCATAATTCTGAATTCTTTTTCTGGAAGGTTGCCTATCTCCACTTTATTTAGTCGTTTTTCTGGGGTTTTATCTTGTTCCTTCATCTGGTACATAGCCCTCTGCCTTTTCATCTTGTCTATCTTTCTGTGAATGTGGTTTTTGTTCCCAGGCTGCAGGATTGTAGTTCTTCTTGCTTCTGCTGTCTGCCCTCCAGTGGATGAGGCTATCTAAGAGGCTTGTGCAAGTTTCCTGATGGGAGGGACTGGTGATGGGTAGAGCTTACTGTTGCTCTGGTCTGCAGAGCTCAGTAAAACTTAATCCACTTGTCTGCTGATGGGTGGGGCTGGGTTCCCCCCATGTTGGTTGTTTTGCTTGAGGTGTCCCAACACTGGAGCCTACCCGGGCTCTTTGGTGGGGCTTATGGCAGACTCTGGAAAGGCTCACGCCAAGGAGTACTTCCCAGAACTTCTTCTGCCAGTGTCCTTGTCCTCAAGATGACACACAGCCACCCCCTGCCTCTGCAGGGGACTCTCCAACACTAGCAGGTAGGTCTGGGTCAGTCTCCGCCGGGGTCACTGCTCCTTCCCCTGGGTCCCGATATGCACACTACTTTGTGTGTGCCCTCCAAGAGTGGAGTCTCTGTTTCCCCCAGTCCTGTCGAAGTCCTGCAATCAAATCCCGCTAACCTTTAAAGTCTGATTCTCTAGGAATTCCTCCTCCCATTGCTGGACCCTCAGATTGGGAAGCCTGACATGGGGCTCAGAACCTTTACTCCAGTGGGTGGACTTCTGTGGTATAAGTGTTCTCCAGTTTGTGAGTCACCCACCCAGCAGTTACGGGATTTGATTTTATTGTGATTGCGCCCCTCCTTCCATCTCATTGTGGCTTCTCCTTTGCCTTTGGATGTGGGGTATCTTTTCTGGTGAGTTCCAGTGTCTTTCTGTCGATGATTGTTCAGCAGTTAGTTGTGATTCTGGTGTTCTTGCAAGAGGGAGTGACAGGACGTCCTTCTACTCCGCCATCTTGAACCAATCTCCCCCCAAGACAGTAAATGTTATGTGTTTTTTTACCATAATAAAGAATAAAAATATGTTCAACATCATCTGACATTAGGGAAATGCAAATTAAAAGCATGAGATACCACTGAAAAACTGTCATAGATCAGAGGAGACTAAAGAGACATGAAAGTTTAAATGCAATGTGAGATCCTGAATTGGATCCTGGAACATAAAGAGGACACAGTGGAAAAACTGATGAAATCCAAATGAAGTCCGTAGTTTAACGTTATTATACCAATGTTAATTTCTTAGTTTTGACCAATGTACTATGGTTTTATATATATTAGTCTTCTAGGGCTGCTATAACAAAATACCATGGACTGGGTAACTTAAACTAGACATTTATTTGTCACAGTTCCAGAGACTAATAAGTCCAAGATCAAGGTGCTGGCTGATTCAGTTCCTGGTGAGAGCTCTCTTCCTGGCTTGCAGATTGCTACCTTCTTGCTGTGTCCGCACATGGGAGAGAGAGAGGTGGAGAGAAAGAGAAAGACTGGGAGAGACAGAGAAAGGGAAGGAGAACTCTCTGGTCTCTTCTTGTAAGTGCACTAATCCTGTCACGAGGGTCCCACCCTCATGACCTCATCTAAATCTAATTACCTCTCAAAGGCCCATGTCCACATACCATTATATTGGGGATTAGGGCTTCAACATGTGAATTTGGAGGGGGACAAAATTCAGCTCATAGCATTATATAATACTGTGGTTCCCAACCTTTTTGGCACCAGGGACCAATTTTGTGGAAGACAATTTTTCCACAGATGGGGAGGAGGGATGGTTCAGGTGGTAATGCGAGTGATGGGGAGTGGCAGATGAAGCTTCAATCGATTGCCCACTGCTCACCTCCTGCTGTTCCACCTGGGGGTTGGGGACCCCTGATATAAGATGTTAATATTAGAGGAACTGTAGTAAAGAGTATAAAGGAACTTTGTACTATTTTTGGAACTTTCTGTAAATCCAAAATTATCCAAATATTTTTTAAAATCTAAAAGAAAAATCAAGGTGGGAATTCCCTGGTGGTCTAGTGGTTAGGACTCCATGCTTCCAATGCAGGGAGCACGGGTTCCCTCATCAGGAACGAAGATCCCACATGCTGCACGGCGTGGCCAAAAAAATAAATAAAAAATAGAGTTAAAGGGGCTCATGAGAGGAATTGTGATCATCAATCACAGGATCAGGCTGGGTCAAAAGGAAGAAAGAGGGGGACAGAACTGCAATACTGGGAGAAAACGGGAGGATCAAGGTTCTATAAAGTTTAAAAAGAGGTTGAGGGAATTCCCTGGTGGTCCAATGGTTAGGACTCCACGCTTTAACTGCTGAGGGCCTGGGTTCAATCCCCGGTAGGGGAACTAAGATCCCACAAGCCATGCAGTGCAGCCAGAAAATATAAACAAACAAACAAACAAATAAATAAATAATACAAAATAAAAACAGGTAGAGTTCACCATAAGTGATGCTTTTTGTTTTCCTGGAGGAATATAAAAGATTAAAAGGTCAAGTGTAATGGACTGTGCTTTGTTAAAACTGAGTGAAAAAGAGGAGTAGTCAGGTGAAGAAGCAGAATAAAACATCAAAGGAATAAAAAAGGGCATATTTTCCCTTAAGAAAAGGAGGTGGTCTGCAGCAGTAAGGCTCCTAAAATGGTTGACACAAGCTAGTTTTTAAAAAGCTTTTCAAGGAATTCCCTGGTGGTCCAGTGGTTAGGACTAGGCTTTCACTGCCAGGGCCCAGGTTCAGTCCCTGGTCAGGGAACTAAGATTTCACAAGCTGCCTAGCGTGGCCAATAAATAAATAAATAGCTTTTCAATTTCTCTTAAACAATAAAATTACACTTCCAAATGTAAACAGTTATTGCGGTGGCAACATTTTAAAACATTTTACTATATTATCACAGTCAAGAATTTGCAAAACCAAACAAAAAAATAGAATAAGACTCTCCAAAATTTCAATATGGCTCTTTATACTAACTCTAAAACACTGTGTTTGTGGCTAAAACACTACAACTAAATAGAATAGAGAGACTATGTCATGTTATTTTAATAACTATTTCAACATGAAAGAATAAAACACAATGAAGAGCACATGCTTGTTTGGTGCTAGTGACATAACAATTTGCAGTCTTAAAGATGAAATAAAGTGCATAAGCTGAACCAGATGTTGAAATGGTTCCGGATTATCATCTAAAGGCAAGTACTTCAGAAAATATGTAGAAAGGTAACCACGCATTTGCTACAGGGAGTCCTCTATGCAAGGGTCTTTACATTGCACTTTACTTGATGGCTCAGAATAAAAGTGTGATCTGTTCCAATCATGTTTTTTTTTTGTTTTTGTTTTTTTTTTGGTATGCAGGCCTCTCACTGTTGTGGCCTCTCCTGTTGCGGAGCACAGGCTCCGGACGCGCAGGCTCAGCGGCCATGGCTCACGGGCCTAGCTGCTCCGCGGCATGTGGGATCTTCCCAGACTGGGGCACAAACCTGTGTCTCCTGCATCAGCAGGCGGACTCTCAACCACTGCACCACCAGGGAAGCCCCGGTCACCTTATTTTTGATAAAGGAGGCAAGAATATACAATGGAGAAAAGACAGTCTCTTCAGCAAGTGGTGCTGGGAAAGCTGGACAGCCACATGTAAATCAATGAAGCTAGAACACACCCTCACACCATACACAAAAATACACTCAGAATGGTTTAAAGACCTAAATATAAAACATGACACCATAAAACTCCTAGAAGAGAACATAGGCAAAACATTCCGACATAAATCATAGCAATGTTTTCTTAGGTCAGTCCCAAGGCAATAGAAATAAAAGCGAAAATTAACAAATGGGGCCTAATCATACTTATAAGCTTTTGCACAGCAAAGTAAACCATCAACAAAACAGAAAGACTACCTATGGACTGGCAGAAAATATGTGCAAATGATGTGACCAACAACGGCTTTATTTCCAAAATATATAAACAGTTCATACAACTCAATAATAAAAATCCAAACCCAATCAAAAAGTGGGCAGAAGATCTACATAGACATTTCATTTAAAAAGACATACAGATGGCTAAACAGCACATGAAAATATGCTCAAAAATTATGAGAGGAATGCAAATCAAAATTACAATGATGGGGGGCTTCCCTGGTGGCTCAGTGGTTGGGAGTCTGCCTGCTGGAGCAGGGGATACGGGTTCGGGCCCTGGTCTGGGAGGATCCCACGTGCCGCGGAGCAACCGGGCCCGTGAGCCACGACTGCTGAGCCTGCGCGTCTGGAGCCTGTGCTCCGCTACAAAAGAGGCCACGGTGGTGAGAGGCCCGCGCGCCGCGATAAGGGGTGGCCCCCGCTTGCTGCAACTGGAGAGAGCCCTCGCGCAGAAACGAGGACCCAAGACAGCAAAAATAAATTAATTAATTAATAAACTCCTACCCCCAACACCTTAAAAAAATAAAATTTAAAAAAAAAACAAAACAAACAAAAAAAAATTACAATGATGTATCACCCCACACCAGTCAGAATGGCTATCATCAGAAAGTCTACAAATAATAAATGCTGGAGAGGGTGTAGGAATGTAAGTTAGTTACAGCCACTGTGGAAGACAGTATGGAGGTTCCTTTAAAAACTAAAAGTAGAGTTACCATATGATCCAGCAATCCCACTCCTGGGCATATATCTAGAGAAAACCATGATTTGAAAAGATACATGCACCCCAATGTTCACTGTAGCACTGTTAACAATAGCCAAGACATGGAAGCAACCTAAATGTCCATGGACACATGAATGGATAACAAAGATGTGGTACATATATACAATGGAATATTACTCATCCATAAAAAAGCATGAAATAATGCCATTTGCAGCAACATGGATGGACCTAGAGATTATCATACTAAGTGAAGCCAGCCAGAGAAAGACAAATGTTATATCACCTATATGTGGAATCTAAAAAATAGTACAAATGAACGTGTTTACAAAACAGAAGCAGACTCAGAAACACAGAAAACAAACTTACGAGTACCAAAGGGGGGCGGGTGGGTGCATAAATTGGGAGTATGGGATTAACAGATGCACACTACTATATATAAAATGGATAAACAACAAGGTCCTACTGCATAGCACAGGGAACTATATTTAATACCTTATAAGAAATTATAATGGAAAAGAATAGAAAAAATATAGATATATACATATGTATGTATAACCAAATCACTTTGTTGTACACCTGAAACTAACACAATATTGTAAACCACCTATACTTCAATGAAAAAAATAATAATCTCTCTTCAAATCTAAAAACAAAACAAAACAGGTTTAGTGGAAGTAAGTATGAAAGAGCAGCAATGGTAGGAAGCTGTGGTCAGAGCAGAGTATTGGCTCTCACAGGTGGTATAGATGATATCCAAGGAGTTTGTGGCTAAAGGGGGGTGAAGGTAAAGGTCATTGTTTGGAGTTGGGGTCAAGGAATTGTGAGGAGGTTATGGTTGCTTATCCACACGATGCCTAATTATCTCTCAACACGAGGACCAGGAAATGAGGTGGAGAGGAAGACTCAGTTGCAAAGCCCCCATTGGATGCAGGAGAGTAACTGGGAAGCTGGTCACACAGCCCCACCCCGGGCTTTCCCAGGACCCCCCACCCCTCTTTCTCCCAGTTCTTGCTAGCTCACATCTACCCCCACTCTAACCTACTTTTCCTTCCAAATTCAGAAATCGGGGGGAAAAAAGCAAAGAAAAATGCCCTACTGTTTCCCAGCAGCACCTCACATACACGCCTTAGGCGCCTACTAGGCACCCAAGCCATGTAAATAATACGAAGAGGCTAAAACACTCCTCCTGTCCCAACACCTTGCAATACAGGTGAACAGATAAAAACATGGGTACAAACACTACATACTAATGTCACTGAAGCAGTGTGACATTAAATATTTATGTATACGACACTCCTCCACAAATAGCAGATGTGAAATAAAAGACAGTCAACAGATAACTTTTGTTTATCTCGGTGTCATTTCTTTTTTTTTAACATCTTTATTGGGGTATAATTGCTTTACAATGGTGTGTTAGTTTCTGCTTTATGACAAAGTGAATCAGCTATACATATACATATGTTCCCATATCTCTTCCCTCTTGCATCTCCCTCCCTCCCACCCTCCCTATCCCACCCCTCTAGGTGGTCACAAAGCACCGAGCTGATCTCCCTGTGCTATGCGGCTGCTTCCCACTAGCTATCTACCTTACGTTTGGTAGTGTATATATGTCCATGCCACTCTCTCACTTTGTCACAGCTTACCCTTCCCCCTCCCCATATCCTCAAGTCCATTCTCTAGTAGGTCTGTGTCTTTGTTCCCGTCTTAGCCCTAGGTTCTTCATGACCTTTTTTTTTCTTAGATTCCATATATATGTGTTAGCATACGGTATTTGTCTTTCTCTTTCTGACTTACTTCACTCTGTATGACAGACTCTAGGTATACAGATTGCCAACAAACACATGAAAGAGTGCTCAACAACATTAATCATTAGAGAAATGCAAATCAAAACTACAATGAGATATCATCTCACCCCGGTCAGAATGGCCATCATCAAAAAATCTACAAACAATAAATGCTGGAGAGGGTGTGGAGAAAAGGGAACCCTCCTGCACTGTTGGTGGGAATGTGAATTGATACAGCCACTATGGAGAGCAGTATAGAGGTTCCTTAAAAAACTACAAATAGAACTACCATACGACCCAACAATCCCACTACTGGGCATATACCCTGAGAAAACCATAATTCAGAAAGAGTCATGTACCACAATGTTCATGGCAGCTCTATTTACAATAGCCAGGACATGGAAGCAACCTACGTGTCCATCATCGGATGAATGGATAAAGAAGATGTGGCACATATATACAATGGAATATTACTCAGCCATAAAAAGAAACGAAATTGAGTTATGTGTAGTGAGGTGCTTGGACCTAGAGTCGGTGTCATTTCTTACTCTACCATGTCTCCCTCCCACATGCCCACACATGGAAGCACGCTCTTAGCTGCTTGACAGGATGGTAGCTCCCTTGGGTTGCTTCCCAAGACCCCATTTTCATTCAGATCAGAGCTATCCTACCCCCTCACTTGAATCTGCCTTTTCCTTCTGCATGTACAACATCTGATAAGGGTTGGTGTGCCTAGAGTTGTAACATTTGAGGTAAAGGAAACTTTATGCAGATTCTGGCTTGTTATGGATTTTCCCTGACAGTAGAGAGATTCAAACCCTAGCCAGTACCTGCCAGTCTAAGAACAGAGACAGAGCCACTTAAAAGGATCTGGCTTGCTGTAACTTTAAATGTAATTCATGTTACTTTTATTTTTTTTTCAAAAATCTTTAAACATTTTATTAACTTTGAAGAAGGAATAAGAATAGCTCCTTTAGAAACTAGACACACTGAAGCACTGATCTTTTCACAGAGCTTCTACACAGATGAAGAAGTTTATATCAAATGGACAAAAAATAGTACAGAAGACCTATACACAGAAAGATTGAGAAAAATCCATCTCTAGAAAGCAGGTCAGATGAACTCAAAGACCTCACTGAGGGCTTCCCTGGTGGCGCAGTGGTTGGGAGTCCGCCTGCCGATGCAGGGGACACGGGTTCGTGCCCCGGTCTGGGAGGATCCCACATGCCACGGAGCGGCTGGGCCCGTGAGCCATGGCCGCTGAGCCTGCGCGTCCGGAGCCTGTGCTCTGCAATGGGAAAGGCCACAACAATGAGAGGCCCACGTAACGGGGAAAAAAAAAAAAAAAAAGACCTCACTGAATGTAGGAGAATCACTGGAGGACACGTAAAGCCTTCTGCTGGGGCATAAAAGTAGGAACCAGTCCATGTAGTCAAGAAAACACTCTTTTTCCTCCTCATCTAAATGCTTGCCTCCAGTCTGGGTTCACAGAAAGGTCCTGATTATTTGAACTGGTTGTCAATCAAGGTTCCCTTCATTTTCGCTTTCTTGGCTTCCAGTTCAGCCTGGAAAGGAAGAAGAGTATATGTCCTGATACATGACATGAAATTCTGATTTTCCTGCCTTATTCTAACTGCCCCAACACTATCCCCTCATGCTCATTTAGTATACAAACTAGAACCGTGTTTCTAAAATTGTGATGAAACTCTAGCAACTGCTTTCCAAACTTTCTGATGTTATGACACACATTGAAGATAATAATATCTGTATGGTAAAACGGGGTAAACACACAGGGCTGTGGTCTATCAGTGTAGGTATCCCACAGCTCCAGGACCCCTGAAGGACTGGAGGAATCAATATCATGACATATCAGTATCCTATTTGTGGCAGAATAGGAGGAAGAACACTGTTCTAGAACAGTGCTACTTAAAGTTGTGCAGTCCATGAAGATACACACAAAAATTGAGAGTAAGCATTTAGAAGCTTCTATAGCAATTTGACAGAGCAATAAGAAAGTAAAATCATCTCATAAGAAGAATTCAGGCAAATTCATTTTTATTGCATTTTATAAATTACAAATCTACTCTTGACAAATTTTAAAACAAGAAGCAAGCACTGGTCCTTCACCTCAGAAAATTTGGTAAGCAGTGCTCTAGATCACTACGGCAAGGTAAAGCAGCTCTCAAAACCCACTACCTCTGTCACCAAAAACTCCTCTACAGTCAGTAGAATAGACTGGTATACTTTTCGATGAGGCACCAATGCTGGGATGTCTGATTTCAAAGAAATATCATAAGTAACTTATTATCAGGAAGACAGAAACATAGGCACCATCACATATAGACGTGTGTGCTCAACAAAGAGCCTAGGGATAGTGCAGACAGTGGTGGTGGAAGCAGTGCTTTAAGAAGTAGCGACCAGCCCCAATCCTGGCGCCCCAATGTAGCCCCACTGTATGCCTCATACCCTGGGAGAGCACCCATGAGCCCCGATCTTGAACTCCTGACCTTGGACCACAAGTAGCAGATTAATTTACCATTCTCGTTAGGGTTGGCTAACAAGAACTATCATTTGGGGCCTGGATCCTGTGGTCACTATCCCAGAGTAGGGTATGTACTGACAGCCACGGCCCACGGTTAGACACCTGGCAGCCAGCCACACCATAACCCCAGACAGACTTCTGAAAGGATTCCCCTGCCTGCCGGAGGGTCTTTCAGACCGAGGAACCCAAACAGTCCAGCCCAGCGCCTGCCAGCCCCCGCCCCCGCCACTCACCAGCTCCTGCAGCCGCCTCTTACTCATGCCTTTGCGCTCCAGCTGCTTCTCAATCACCTTGGCATTCTGCGCATACGAGTCAGCAACTTCTCTCTGAGGGAAGAAAGAAGCACCCTTGGACCAGCAGTCTCACCAAAGAGGAGCAACAGAGACCTCGGGAGAAGTTTATACTCCTCAAATTATGAAATTATTCCTGAAATGGCAAGACTCTGCTCCCTTTCAACTCTTCGGCTTTTCCATAATCCGGGAGAGTCAGGTTTCAACCGAAACCACATTTAAGTAACAGATAACATCTCTCTGTAAACATCATTATACTGAAATACCATAAAGGTAATTGCTGCTCTTGCTAAGGACAGACTCCCACACCATCAGAGCTGGACTGGAAGGGACTTGAAATTGCTGAGCCCAGTAGTTTTTCAACTGAAGAGGGATGAGGAGGGATTTGCCCCCTAAGGCATCTCAAAAAACAGTATGAAAAAAATGACTGGGCTTCCCTGGTAGCGCAGTGGTTGAGAGTCCGCCTGCCGATGCAGGGGATACGGGTTCGTGGCCCGGTCCGGGAAGATCCCACATGCCGCGGAGCGGCTGGGCCCGTGAGCCATGGCCGCTGAGCCTGCGCGTCCGGAGCCTGTGCTCCGCAGCGGGAAAGGCCACAGCAGTGAGAGGCCCGCGTACCGCAAAAAACAAACAAAAAAAGACTGATCTAGTCCAACTCCCTGCTCCTTATCTTACAGAGATGTCCCTGAGATCCAGGGAAACAGGAACCAGCCCGGTATCACAGCGTTTCTTAGTAGCAGAGCAAGATCTACGAGCTTGAAGTTCCTAGTTATTCTGTTACTCAATGCTCTGGTTGGAGAGCCCCCTCCCCCCACCCCGCATTCCAATTCCCCTGAGAGCAGAAGCACTTACAGCCTCAATCTCCTCTTCCTCTTCATCAATAGTAGACACAGTGACAGAGCTGAACTTGCCCATGTCTTTAGTCCGTTTCGTCATCATCACCTGGAGTTGCAGGAAGAGGAATCAGTCTAGTTTACCTCAAGAGGTTCTGTGAGTCGTGTGTGTGAGTGTGTATGTGTGAGTGGGTGTGTGCAAGTGTACAAGCCTGGTTCCTGGGGGCAGGGGACCTCCTTGGGACAGGCTGGCCTATCTAAAAGTGCCCATATTCTAATTTGCATTATATTTTTCTGGTATTTGCCATCAAGGGTTTTTAAAAGTATATTTAAAGACTAGCCTTATTCATTCAATGTTTAATTGCTCACACTGGAAAAAGAAGAAATTTCAAAGGAAGTAAATGTGAATAAAAATCATACAATTTCTAACTTTGCTCATAGAGCAGATGTAGGAAAGAAAAGAGAACACACAATAGGTGTTACAAGTTTGTAGCACCTGCTTATACACAAAAATGGCTCTCTCTTAATAAAGAGAGTGCTCATGAAGGGCAGTTTCTCATGCACCATAATCTTCTTTAAAATTGTAGGGCTAAATCTGTAGCTGTATTAACCCATCTGTCTCCTTCAGTGATAATTACTTTCTTAGGAGGCTCTTGTTTCTGAGTATATATGTTCGTCTTCCCAAAACCCTGGCCAAACTTGACTACTGCTCCATCCACAATGAAGGTCACAGGAGCATTCTTCGGTTGGGACTGGTAGAAGAGTGGCAGCCCGCACCTGCAAACAGAACAGTGAATCTCAGGGAGGCCTCAGAATGCAAATCCCCAAAACGGCGCTTCACAAAGTGTGCTTAGACTCTGGGAATATTTGTGTTTGTGGCAGAAACTGATGATTAGCTCTTCCCAGTGTTTCCCAAAACTACTTGATAAGAATCACTGACCGTTGGGCTTCTCTGGTGGCACAGTGGTTAAGAATCCGCCTCCCAATGCAGGGGACACGGGTTTGAACCCTGGTCCGGGAAGATCCCACATGCCGCGGAGCAACTAAGCCCATGCACCACAACTACTGTGCCTGTGCTCTAGAGCCCGCGAGCCACAACTACTGAGCCCACGTGTTACAACTACTGAAGCCCACGTGCCTAGACCCCGTGCTCCACAGCAAGAGAAGCCACCACAATGAGAGGCCTGCGCACTGCAACGAAGAGCAGCCCCCGCTCGCCGCAACTAGAGAAAGCCCGTGTGCAGCAACAAAGACCCCTCTCAGCCAAAAATAAAAATTAATTAATTAATTATTTTTAAAAAAGAAGGAGCATAAAGGCTCCACTGCAGTGGTCTGCCAACTAAGCTCTGTAGCAATCGTCATGCTTTCTTTGGTTGGTCATTTCTTTTTTTAAAAAATTTATTTATTTATTTATTTTTGGCAGCTTTGAGTCTTTGTTGCTGCACACAGGCTTTCTCTAGTTGCAGCGAGCGGGGGTTACTCTTCGTCGCAGTGTGCGGGCTTCTTATTGCGGTGGCGTCTCTTGTTGCAGAGCATGGGCTCTAGGTGCACAGGCTTCAGTAGTTGTGGCACACAGGCTCAGTAGTTGTGGCGCACGGGCTTAGTTGCTCCGTGGCATGTGGGATCTTCCCAGACAGGGCTCGAACCCGTGTCCCCTACATTGGCAGGCGGATTCTTAACCACTGCGCCACCAGGGAAGTCCTGGTTGCTCACTTCTATTATACTTCTTCAGCTAAGTGAAGTAGACCCATACCCATAAGATATGATTAAAGTAGTCTAACAAACCTAATGTGGCTGTAAACTAAAATGCCTCCTAGCCACTTTCCTGCTTTAATTCTAGTCTGAGTCTTCTGAGAGCCAAGACTGAACTGTAATTCATCAACAAGATTAAACTTATTATAGTTTAATATTCTCACTGTTAACAACCTAAAGCTGGAAATCATATATATCTTTAAATAATAGTCTCTAAAGTTCTTGGGTCTGTAGTCCTATAACAGACTTTATAAATAAGTTTGGATTAAATTACACTATGTGGGGATTTCCCTGGTGGTACAGTGGTTAAGACTCTGCGCTCCTAATGCAGGAGGCCCGGGTTCAATCCCTGATCAGGGAACTAGATCCCAAATGCAGGCTGCAACTAAGAGTTTACATGGCACAACTAAGGAGCCCGCGTGCCACAACTAAGGAGGCTGCCTGCCACAACTAAGACCCGGTGCAACCAAAACAAATAAAAAATATCAAAAAAAATTACACTATGTTACATTTACCATATGACCCAACAACTCCACTCCAAGAGAAAACACATGTTCCCACAAGATTTATACTAGAATGTTCATAGCAGCTTTATTTATAATAGCCAAAGCCATTAACAACTCAAATGCCCTTCAACAGGTCAATGGTTAAACAAACTGTGGTGCAATGACTACTACTCAGCGATAAAGAGGAACAAATTACTGATACACATAACAACTCAGATGAATCCCCAAAGCATCATGCAACATGAAAGAAACCAGATGTAAGAGATACACATTGTATGTAGTAGAACACGTACTGTAGAATTTACATCACATTTTAGAAAAGGTAAAACCACGGTAACAGAAGGCAGATCAGTGCTGGCGAGGGGAGGGGTGAGGAAGGAGACTGATTGCAAAGGAGCACTGGAAACGTCTATGTCACAGGAGTGGTGACGTTACATGGCTCTGTGCTTCTGTCAACACTCATCAAACTGTACACTTAGGAAGGGCAAATTTTATTATATATAAGTTACACCTCAGTGAAAAAAATAATACTATGCTTAAAAACCCATTTTTGTGGCCAGCTGGTCAGAGATGTAACTTGGTCAGTTGCATCTCTTTAAGAAGCATATTGGTATTTGCATAACTGAAGTTTGAAGGCAGGTAAGATTATAGGGATAAAGATATAACAGAGAATTGTCTCCAAATGATTCTTTTCCTAACACATCATTGCCTCTACTTACTTATTCTCGGAGAAACCCACACTGTTAATACTTACTTTGCACATTTCTTCCTGTACTGTCGTTCAATGCCTTCAGGCCTGCACAGAAAATGGAAGTTAAAAAAAAAAAGATACAAACAAATCTCATAACCTACCAAGCTCACTACTTCAAATGCTAAAAGGGCTTTTCAAAAGTTATCCTTGGGCTTCTCTGGTGGCGCAGTGGTTGAGAATCTGCCTGCTAATGCAGGGGACACGGGTTCGAGCCCTGGTCTGGGAAGATCCCACATGCCATGGAGCAACTAGGCCCGTGAGCCACAACTACTGAGCCTGCGCCTCTGAAGCCTGTGCTCCGCAACAAGAGAGGCCGCGATAGTGAGAGGCCCACGCACCGCGATGAAGAGTGGCCCCCGCTTGCCACAACTAGTGAAAGCCCTCGCACAGAAACGAAGACCCAACACAGCCAAAAATAAAATAAATAAATAAAAATTTTAAAAAATACAGGCAAAACTGAATCAAGCAACATATAAAGAAGGTTTATACCACATTGCCAAGTGGAATTTATCCCAGGAATGCAAGATTGGTGCAACATACAAAAAAAAAAATCAATCAATGCGATACACTATAATAATAGAATAAAAGAGAAAACATACATGATCATCTTAACAGATGCATAAAAAGCATCTGACAAAATTCAAAGCCCCTTCAATATATTAGAAATAGAAGGGAACTTCCTCTACCTTATAAGGGACATCTATGAAAAATTCACATCTACTAAGCCACATAAACTAACATCATATTTAATGGTGAAAAACTGAAACCTTTCCCTCTAAGATCAGGAAGAAGACAGGGATATCCACTCTCAACACTTCTATTCAACACTGCACTGGAAGTTCTAGCCAGGGCAATTAGGCATGAAAAAGAAATAAAAAGCATCCAGATTGGAAGGGAAAAAGTAAAACCATGTCTATTTGCAGAGGATATAATCTTATATATAGAAACCCTAAAGCATACATACACACACACACACACACACACACACACACTATTAGGACTAATAAACAAGTTTAGTAAAGCTGCAGGATATAAGATCAATATTCACAAATTAATGGTAGTCCTATACACTAGAAATGAACAATCCAAAAATGAAGTTAAGGAAACAAGTCCAGTTACAATAGCATCAAAAAGAATAAAATACTTAGGAATAAATTTAACAAAGGAAGTGCATAACTTTTGCACTGAAAACTACAAAACATCACTGAAAGAAATTAAAGACCTAAGTAAATGGAATGACACTTCATGTTCATGGATTGAAGACTTAATATTGTTAAGATGGCAATACTTTCCAAATGAATCTACAACTTCAACACAATCCCTATCAAAATCCCAGCTGGTTTTTTTGCAGAAATTGACAAGCTGATCCTCAAATTCACATGGAATCGTAAGGAATCCAGAGTAGACAAAACAGTCTTGAAGAAGAACAAAGTTGGTGGACTCGTATATAATTTCAAAACTTAATACAAAGCCACAGTAATCAAGACAGGGTGGTACTGGCATAAGGACAGACATATAGATCAATGGAACAGAACTGAGAGTCCACAATAAACCCATACATATATGGTTAATTTATTTTCAGTGGTGCCAAGACCATTCAATGGGGGAAAGAATAGTCTTTCAATAAATAGTACCGGGATAACTGGATATCCACACACAAAAGGATTAATTTAGATCCCTACCTCACACTATGTACAAAAATTAACTCAAAATGGGGCGTTCCCTGGTGGTCCAGTGGTTAGGGCTCTGCACTTTTCCACTGCAGGGGGCCCAGGTTTGATCCCAGGTCAGGGAACTAAGATCCCACAAGCTGTGTGGCATGGCCAAAAAATAAATAAACAAAAAATTTAAAAATTAACTCAAAATGGATGAATGATTTAAAGGTAAGAACTGGGACTTCCCTGGTGGTCCAATGGTTAAGACCCTGTGCTTCCAGTGCAGGGGATGTGGGTTCGATCCCTGGTCGGGGAACTAAGATCCCACATACCAAGGCGCAGCAAAAAAAAAAAAAAAAAAAAAAAAGGTAACAATCAAACCTATAAAACTGTTAGAAGACATAAGTATAAATCTTCAAGACCTTAGATCAGGCAATGGTTTTAAAAATATGATACCTACAGCACAAGCAATCAAAGAAAAAATAGATAAATGGGACAATTAAAATGAAAAACTTTTGTGCTTCCAGGAATACCATCAAGAAAGTGAAAAGGCAACCCACAGAATGGGAAAAAATATTTGTAAATCATATATCTGATAAGGGACTAGTATCCATAATAAAAAATTCTTACAACAATAAAAAACACAAATACTCCATTTAAAAAATGGACAAAGAATTTTTTTAACTTTATTTATTTTACTTATTTATTTTTGGCTGTGTTGGGTCTTTGTAGCTGTGCGCAGGCTTTCTCGAGTCGCAGCAAGCGGGGCCTACTCTTCATTGCGGTGCGCGGGGTTCTTATTGCAATGGCTTCCCTTGTTGCGAAGCATGGGCTCTAGGCGCGTAGGCTTCAGTAGTTGTGGCTCGCGGGCTCTAGAGCGCAGGCTCAGTAGTTGTGGCGCATGGGCTTAGTTGTTCTGCGGCATGTGGGATCCTCCCAGACCAGGGCTCGAACCCATGTCCTCTGCATTGGCAGGCAGGTTCTTAACCACTACCCCACCAGGGAAGCCCAAAAATGGACACAGAATTTGACTAGACATTTCTCCAAAGAAGATACATAAATGACCAATAGGGACATGAAAAGCTCAACATCATTAGCCATCAGGGAAATGCAAATCAAAATCACAATGATACCATCTCATACACACTAGGATAGCTATATCAAAAAGGCAGACAATAGGGCTTCCCTGGTGGCGCAGTGGCTGAGAGTCCGCCTGCCGATGCAGGGGACACGGGTTCATGCCCCACTCCGGGAAGATCCCACATGCCGTGGAGCGGCTGGGCCCGTGAGCCATGGCTGCTGAGCCTGCGCGTCCGGAGCCTGTGCTCCGCAACGGGGGAGGCCGCAGCAGTGAGAGGCCCGCGTACCGCAAAAAAAAAAAAAAAAAAAAAAAGGCAGACAATAACAATTACTGGCAAGGATGTGGAGAAACAGGAACCCTCATATACTACTGGCAAGAATGTAAAATGGTGCAACTCCTTCTGAAACCACTCTACAAGGTCCTCAAAAGGTTAAACACAGAGTTACCATATGATCCAGCAACTCATACATGAGAAGCAAAAGCATGTTCACACAAAAACTTGTACACAAATGTTTACAGCAGCATTAGCCATAATACTTTAAAAAGTTAGTTAAAAAAAACAACAACACAGGACTTCCCTGGTGGCGCAATGGTTAAGAATTCGCCTGCCAATGCAGGGGACATGGGTTCGAGCCCTGGTCCAGGAAGATCCACATGCCACGGAGCAACTAAGCCCGTGCGCCACAACTACTGAGCCCGTGAGCCACAACTACTGAAGCCCGTGCACCTAGAGCCCGTGCTCTGCAACAAGAGAAGCCACCACAATGAGAAGCCCGTGCACCACAATGAAGAGTAGCCCCCATTTGCAGCAACTAGAGAAAGCCTGTGCACAGCAACGGAGACCCAACACAGCCAAAAATAAATAAATAAATAAATGAAAGCCCAAATGTCCATCAACTGATGAATGGATAAACAAAACGTGGTGTATCCATACAATGGAATATTATTCACCCATAAAGAGGAATGATGGGGCTTCCCTAGTGGCGCAGTGGTTAAGAATCTGCCTGCCAATGCAGGGGACACGGGTTCGAGCCCTGGTCCGGGAAGATCCCACATGCCGTGAAGCAACTAAGCCCATGTGCCACAACTACTGAGCCTGCGAGCCTAGAGCCTGTGCTCCGCAACAAGAGAAGCCACCGCAATGAGAAGCACACACACTGCAACAAAGAGTAGCCCCTGCTGGCTGCAACTAGAGAAAGCCCATGCGCAGCAACGAAGACCCAAAGCAGCGAAAAAAAAAAAAAGAATGATTTATTGAGTCATTCTACACATGGATGAATCTTGAAAATATACTAAACGGAAGATGCCAGACACAAAAAGCTACAGGGACTTCCCTGGCAGTCCAGTGGTTGGGACTCCATGCTTCCACTGCAGAGGCCATGGGTTCAATCCCTGGTCGGGGAACTAAGATCCCGCAAGCCGCATGGCACAGCCAAAAAAGAAAAAATGTTCATCTTCTTGAGATATGGAGACTCTAATACAAATAAGACAAGGGTTTTAAGTGGTACAATTATAAAGAAGTGATTAATAGGAGCTAGATATTTAGACTTAATGGACCTTGATTTTCTTTCTTGTCCTTAATCTCCAGGAATATGTGAGATAGGAAAGGCCAAAGACAAAATAAAACATTCTTCCTGGTTGTGGTAGCAGCATCTAAGATGGCCCCAATGATTCTTGCCCCCTGGTATTGACATAATAAAGTCAATAATCCTTGTATAATGCCCTCCCACAATGAACACAGCTGACTTGTGACACCAATAAGACACTGAAGAAGTGATGGTGTGTAACTTCTGAGTCTTGGTCATAAAAGACATTATAGCTTCCAACTCGCTCTCTCTTGGATTACTCACACTGTGGGAAGCCAGCTGCCATGTTACGAGGATACTCAAGCAGCCCTATGCAAGATCCTTGTTCTAAGGAACTAATGCTTCTTCCCAACAGTTAGCACTCAGCTGCCAACCATGTGAGTGAACCACCTTGGAAGTGGAACATCCAGCCCTAATTAAAGACTTCAAATAACTGCACCCATGGTCGACCTCTTAACCACAGCCTCATGAGAGACCATCCAGCTAAGCTGTTCTTAAGTTCCTGACCCACAGAAACTATATGAGATGATCAATGTTTGCTGTTCAAAAAAACAAACAACAACAACAAAAAACCATAGGAATACCAGGAGATGAGGATGAACAGGTAGGCTAGGGCCAGATCATAGAGAGCCTTCAGACTTGGATTTTATCCTGCTAGCCAGGATTTTTTAAATTGCGCTCCACAATGATCCCTAAATGAAATCGGATAGGAGAAAGGGGAGAAGTCCTTAATGGGTTGGGCTCAACTCTTCCCCAATCAGAGAAGCTTCTTGCTTATTTATACTTCTGGTAAAAATTTCATTTGAAGAAAGGATTCATTGCTTAAAAACGTTTGAAAGGCACTGCTGTAGGTGATGAAGAGTCACTGAAAGATCTGAAGCAGGAAACTGACATCACGTGCATGTGAGATCATTCAGGCAGTAGACGATAGTCTGGAGGAGAGCGGGGGGTGGTGGGGGGAGGTAAGAGGACACTTCGATAGCCCAAGCAAGTGTTGTTGGGTACCAGAATGATGGCAGTGTGGCTGGGCTGAACAGGAGGAGGCAGCCACAAGACAGACTAGAAGGTAGAATCGACAGTACGTGGTGAGTGACTGGATGTGTGCAGGGGATGGTGGGGGGCAGGGATGGATGAGACAAAGACAGGACTGGCTCCCAGATTTCTGCCCCGGGCCACTGCGTGAATGGTGATGTCATCGTAGGAGGAGGAAAAAGAAGGAATTGTGTTTAGCTGACACCTTCAGAGACCTGACTGCAGTGGCTTCAACACAAGAGTTTCTTCTCATGTAAAATAAGTGTAGAGGAAGGCGGTTCCTGGTAATGGTTGAGACCCAAGGATAGCATGGCAAAAACTCTGCAATCCTTGTGGCCTTCCCTTTCTAGTCCCAGGATGGCTGCTGGTGCTCCAATTATCACGCCCGTTTTCCAAAAAGCAGGAAGGAATGAGAAGAGTAAAAAGGACTTTCCTTGGAAGCCCCACCCAACAACTTCTACTTCTGTCCATTTTACTTGGCAAAAGCTAAGTCACGTTCAGAATCTTAGGGGGTTTTTGGAGTGGGGAGAAGCTGGAATATGTGCCCTATCTTTACAGACACTGGTATATAGGCAGGTAAAATAGAAGAGAGTTGGAGTGGTGCTGAGTGAACCAATCTGTGGGATTTTCCACGTTAGAGAAATGAGTTTGGCTTTAGTCATGCTGTATCTGAGGTAGAACATCAGGTGAAGAGGTAGAATAGGTAGTTAGATATACAGTTCTGGGCACAAGAGAGAAACGGAGGCAGATCTAGATTTTGTGAGTCATCAGCATATAAGCGTAACTGATGCCACAAGAGGTGGTGAGGATGGCCAAGGAGAGTACAGAGAGAGAGGGGATAAAATCAAGGTCAGAACCCTGGGGAATGCCAACATTTAAGGGGCAGGAAGAAGAATCCAGAAGACTGAGAAAGCCAAAGAAGTAGAAGGAGAATCACAAGAGTAGCTTCACAGAAGTCAAGGAAGGAGACAGCATCAAGGGAGGCATATGGTCAACAAAGATCCAGACAGAAAAGCACCCACTGGATGGGTAACTGGGGAAGCAATGGATGAGGGAGGGAAGGTACCAGGGAACAACAGAGTCAAAGGAGAGGTACTTTAGAATGGAAGACTTGGAGGTGGAAAGTGACAGGCTCCAGGGCACGCATTAGGCAGACTGCCATATTTTCCGTAACTGGGGCTCCCACACTCATCTGGCTAAAGAATAGGAGGGGTAAGATCAGACTGAAATTTCACCCCTGATAAGAAAGGAGCATGCTAAAGTGGGCCCTTGGAAAGACAGTTCAAGATTAGAGCAGGAACCATGTCAACCAAGGGGGAAGTCTACCATGCCTTGTGGGTAAACTCTGAGAACTCTGTGGCCCAACAGAGTCACTTGGCCAGAGGTCGCCGGCCTGTGCAACACCTGGCACTAAGGCTGGCCCAAATCTGGCTCACTTCCAGGATCAGGCTGACTGGATTCCAGGGTTGCCACTTCCGCCTAGGGCCTCCCAGTTTTCTGGCCTACAGGTGACGGCATCTGCCTTACAGTGCCATAGGAGCCTGTGGCCTAGTTGTGTTGTTAGATTACTTTCTGTATTAACTAATATATATACATTTAATACATATTATCTAGAAGTGTTATATATAATTATGACGTATGTAATAAATATTTTAGCAATCCTAAAGACAGTCAGTTGAGAATTTTCAAAATCAGAAACCTAAATAAAGGTTAATAGAGGGAGAAACAGCACAAGAGAATGGATTAGCTTTAGATAGGGCGTGTTATTTATAAACCTTCCTATATACCACAATGGAGGACTTCCCCAATGTTACCTGGAGGGCCTTCCTTTGTGAATTTCATATGTTTTATAATCTGTGTCCCCACTTGTATCCTGTATATAAGCAATTTTCTCTTCAACTACATAATTCTAGAAGCCCAGTTGTCACAGTGGTGCCTGATTTGGTACTGAATGTCGCCTAGCAATAGTTTCTAACTGTTTTCATTAGTGTGGGCTGATAACAGTTTGGTTTCTTAAATAAACATAGCTAGATGTCAGCCTGTAGCTTTTTCCGATTCAACACTAGAATATAAGCTCTGTACAGGCAAGGTTCTTTGCTTGTTTACTGGTTGTACTGGTTTGGATAGTGTCCCTTAAAAAGTTATGTCCTTCCAGGAACCTCAGAGTGTGACCTTATTTGAAAAGAGGGTCATTGCAGATATAATTAGTTAAGATGAGGTCACAGAGATGAGCAGAATGTTCCCTTAATTTACTATAACTGGCGTCCTTATAAGAAGAGAAGAAACACAGAGACAGAAACACAGGGAAAAAGCCATACAATGATGCAGACAGAGGCTAGAGTGATGCACCTACAAGTCAAGAAATGTCAGGGACTGCCGGCAAACACCAGAAGCTAGGCAGGGGCAAGGAAGGCTCCTCCCCTAGAACCTTCAGAGACAGCATGGCCCTACCGACACAGTAATCTCAGATTCCAGCCTCTAGAACTGTGAGACAATTCATTTCTGTTGTTTTAAGCCGCCTAGTTTATGGTACTTGGTTATAGCAGCCCTAACAAACTAATATACTAGTATATCCCAGACTTTTAGGACAGTACCTGGCACACAGTAGGAGCTCAATAAATGAAACATTTGCTGAATGAATGACTGGACTTAGAGCAGGATGACGTCTCTGTGGCATTTGGGACCTGTTGATGACCATCCCCTTCCCTCACTTCTTGAAATTCTCTCCTCTCCTGTTTTCCACATCACCAGGTTCTCCTGGTTATGTTCCAATTATTTTGTCTGCTTTTCAAACATCAATGTTTCCCAGGATTATGTCTTCAATCCTCTCTTCTTGCTCCACACACTTTCCATGTAACTGTATCCCTTCCCAGGTTTCAACTCTCCATATACACCAAGGACTCCCAAATCTAAAACAGATCTAACCGTGTCACTCCTCTACTTAAAAAAAGAAGATGGCTATTGCCTAAAGATAAAGTCCAAACTTGTCTACTTTAGCATTCTACTCTGTCCTCACCCCAGGATGCATGAACCCCTTCCTGTAAAGTAACTTAGGCTCTAGCCACAAGGGACTACTTAAATTTCCCAGGCACACCATATTTGATGCTTTTAATGCTTCCAGAGTCCCTCCACCTGGAATGCTCCTCCATCTACTTGGTGAAATCCTAGTTCAAGGCCAAACACAAATGCCACCATCTTTTGGTATCCTTCTTGACCACTATTCAGGCAAGATGATCTGCTGCTGTCTGTTTTCCCATAGGCTTCTGTTCACCACACCAGAATTTTATCATATCACAATAGGTAATCTGTTCCCTCACTGAGCCATGAGCTCTTTCATGGTATATAAGGACAGTGCCTTATTTATCTTTGCTGATCCAGTCCCTAGCTCAGTGCCCGGCACCTGGTGTGCTGGAGATTACAGGTTGAACGAACTCATTCTACTTGCAAAAACCCCAAATTACAGCTATCAAATGGCAACAGAATCACATCTCAGCACCACTTCAACAAAGCACAATAAAGATACGGCTACATTAACAGAAGTTAGAGACCCACCACAAATGTCAAAGTACTGGGCCCCAAATGGATGACCTGGTCCACACTAGATGGGGTATTTCTACTCCTCAGAACTAGACCCCAAGACAACCAGGAAATCCTAGACAGAGAACATCAACCTCTTACCTCCGAAGATACATAGTCTCCTCGTCTTCTGTGTTACAAAACTTGTGGGCGTGTTTGGCAGCATCAATCACACGGGACCGATCCCGGGGCCTCATGGGTAATTTCTCCAACTGACAGTCTGACGGAATGGAGAAAGATTTGGTCACGAGAGCCACTGAAAAATACCCTGAGGCAATCAGAAGCTTTCAGTGGAGCCCTTAGCACTTTAATTTTTACTATAATTATCACACCTATTGAAGCCTATTATTGAATGTTCCAACTAAAAATGACTTGGTGTCAGGACACCTGGATTTTAGCCCCAGCTCTGGCTAATCACTTCCTCTCTAGGGCTCTTTCTCCTTACTTGATTATATTATCTCAAAAGTCCTTCCCAGCACTGCAATTCAAGTTTTCTATGAGTATTTCTGATCCTGGTACACTTGGCTTGTGCTGTAATGCATTAGAATGAGAAGAGACGATCAAGCGTCCTGGAATGCCTATGAGGAAGGCATTGATTGGAAAAGTTGGATAAGTGCTTCGGAAAGGAGAGAGTGGGTAGGCGGTATGCTATTATATATATGGTATGTGAATGATCCATCCCAGTTAGGGGAGTTCTGATCCAAAAACAATGAAAACATACAGGAAATAAATTAGGTACAGGTATAAAGCAGACGGAAAATTGATACAATGCAAATTAAGTACCTAAAGGATGACAGAGAAGTCAAGTGATCAGAGTGATTGCAGATTCATGGAGGAGGTGGAGAGGGGAGTTAGCATGAGGCAGTTTGCACATCAGCTCGTGACTCTTCTCAACGACCTGCCGGAGTAGACATTTACTATTCCTAGCTTAAAGGTAAGGGAATTGAGGATTAGGAAGGCTAAGAGATCGGCCACGCATTTAATAGGAAGCAGAACAAGAATTCAGACCCATCTCTAAGTGATCAAAAGGGAATTCATTTACTCAGTAAATACGGGAGGGCCTTCTATGTACCAGGCACAGTTGGAACACTGTGCTAAAGATTCAGCAAAGAAAAGAGCAGACAAAGACCCCGACCTGATGAAGTTTACGGGCCAGCAGAGGAGGCAGAAATTTTCAAATTAATAATTATATAACATGATCTTGGATAATGATAAGTGCTAATAAAAAAAGTTAGACAAGATATTAAGAGGATGCACAGTGATCCAGATAGTGATAAGTGCTACCCAGAAAAATCAGGCACGGTAAGAGGACAAAGAGTGACGGGGTGCTATTTTAGATAAGGTAGTCACGGAAGGGTTCTCCAAGGCAGTGACATTTCAGCAGAGACCTGAATGAAGTAAGGGGGCATGGAGGGGAAAGGGTTTGAGGCAGAAGAAATACCGATCCCAAAGGCCCTGCAGGCAGGAACATTTTGACAAGACAGAAAAATCAAAAAGGCCGCTGTAGCTGGAGTGCAGTGAGCAAGGGGAAGAGTGTTAGGAGATGAAATCTGAGAGGTAGCTGGAGGTCTGATCACACAGGGTCTCGTTATGGACTTTGGTCTTATTCTTGGCATTACAGGAAAACACTGGTTTGGAACAGGACTCTGGGGACAAAGAGTGGTGAGCAAGAGACTACTGTGGCAATCCAGGTGAGGGATGGTGGTGGCTTGGAGAAATGGAGGTGGTAAAAAGTAGATTCTAGATAGATTTTCAAGGAAGCACCTGCAGAATTTGTTGATGGACTGGATGGAGAAGTCAAGAATGATTCTGAGATACTCTGTGAAGAGTGGTACCACTGACTGTGATAGGGAAGTCGGAGAGGTACAGTGGAGAGCAAGAAAGTAGGAGATCATGAAGTTAATTTTGAACATGGTCTCCCTCTCTCTCTTTTTTTAATTTTAAAAAAAATTTTATTTAAGTATAGTTGATTTACAGTGTTGTGAGAACACGGTCTCTTTAAGTGGTCCATTAGACATCCAAATGGAGACGCTGAGTAGGCAGCTGGAGTTTGAGAAGAGGTTCAGGTTAAAGAGGAACATTTGGGAGTCATCAGCATAAAAAAGGTATTTAAAGCTTGGGAATGGTTGAGATTGCCTAAGGAGTGAGTACAGATTGAGAACAGATGAGAGGACTGAGCCGTAGGGCCGTGCAATGCATAAAAGTCTGAGACAGAAAAAGGAGCCAAGGGCTTCCCTGGTGGTGCAGTGGTTGAGAGTCCGCCTGCCGATGCAGGGGACACTGGTTCGTGCCCCGGTCCGGGAGGATCCCACATGCCGCGGAGCGGCTGGGCCCGTGAGCCATGGCCGCTGAGCCTGCGCGTCCGGAGCCTGCGCGTCCGGAGCCTGTGCTCTGCAACGGGAGAGGCCACAACAGTGAGAGGCCCGCGTACCACAAAAAAAAAAAAAAGGAGCCAGACACTGAGAGGGGGGAAATCAAGGTAGGAGAAAAATCAGTAAAGTGTGGAGTCTTGGATGCAAATGAAGGGTTTCAAGAAGGATGGAGTGATCATCTGTCAAATGCCACTGAGAGGGGATTTAAATGAGCACTGATAATTGACCACTGGAACTGGTAACACGTTCGTTAGTAACTTTGACAAATATGATTTGGATGGTGAGGTGAGAAGGAAAGCCTGCTTGAAGTGAGGGCAAGAAGGAATGGGAAGTGAGGATGCAGAGACAGCCCATATAGGTAATTCTTTTTAGAAGTTTTGCTATAAAAGAAGCAAAGAAATGAGGTTATAGCTGGAGGATCAATGCGGGTAGGAGGTTATTTTCATGTAACATCAGAGCTGTTACAATATACTTGTATCCGGCAGAAAGGTTACAAAGTTTCTAGACGCAGAGTGGGAGGAGAGTGAGTATATTTTTTATGGAAGAGGAATTTAGTTTTGAGAGAGTTCTGGATACAGAATCACAAGGTTAAACAGAAAACCGAAAAGCTGCCCTGGAGTGGGGCGGGCTGGGTACGGAGGATTTTGATGGAGAGGGAAATCCTCGCATAGACTCGGCTGCCAGATCACAGCCAGAGGAAATGCGCCCTCGAGAACCCGAAGTTTAGCTCCTTTCAGACTACTCACCCAGCACCAGGACCATCTGGCCGCATAAACAGTAGTAGACGTGAAGGGGCTTCTCGCCGTCGTCATACTCCTCGCGATCCCGGGTATCGGAGCAGACTACGGACCGGGAAACTACTTTAGGCATAGTTCAGAGCAGCACCGGAAAATGAAGGCAAAAGTAAGAGTCGCGCAGAAATGACGTCATCCACTCGTAGCGAATCTCCCCTACGTAGGCTGGTCACGCGTCCATAGTAGTTGTGTGAGCTTACCGGCCGTACCATCAGGCTAAGATGCATCGTGAGCCTCCCAGAACCTGACCTAAGTTCTCTGGGACTGCTTTACTTGGGACACTTAATAATTTAAATTATTCATTTATATTTCTATACACGTATACGTATGTATATGCATATATACATATATATATATAACTAGATATAAGAAAGAACTATTTACACTTTATATGCATGATACAGAGTTTAGGTGTGCCTCTAAATATGATTTTGATTGGCTGTATTCAGGATGAATACCTAATGAAGTAGAGGAATGTTAAAAATTGAGATCTAGGGCTCCCCTGGTGGCGCAGTGGTTGAGAGTCCGCCTGCCGATGCAGGGGACACGGGTTCGTGCCCCGGTCCGGGAAGATCCCACATGCCGCGGAGCAGCTGGATCCGTGAGCCATGGCCGCTGAGCCTGCGCGTCCGGAGCCTGTGCTCCGCAGCTGGAGAGGCCACAGCAGTGAGAGGCCCGCGTACCGAAAAAAAAAAATTGAGATATAATTCACATAATTTACCCTTTTTAAAAAATTAATTTATTTTTTGGCTGTGTTGGGTTTTCGTTGCTACACACAGGCTTTCTTTAGCAGCTAGAGGGGCTACTCTGTTGCGGTGCGTGGGCTTCTCGCTGCAGTGGCTTCCCTTTGTTGCAGAACATGGGCTCTAGGCGCGAGGGCTTCAGTAGTCGTGGCGCGCAAGCTCAGTAGTTGTGGCTCACGGGCTCTAGAGCGCAGGCTCAGTAGTTATGGCGCATGGGCTTAGTTGCTCCGCAGCATGTGGGATCTTCCCGGGCCAGGGCTTGAACTCGTGTCCCCTGCATTGGCAGGTGGATCCTTAACAACTGAGCTACCAGGGAAGTCCCATAATTCACCCTTTTAAAGTGTATAATTCAGTGGGTTTTAGCACATTCACAGAGTTTTGCAACTATCACCACTACCTAATATTTCATCATCCCCAAAAGAAATCCCATATCCCTTAGCAGTCACTCTCCCCACCTTTTTCCCAGCCACTGGCAACTACTAATCTAACTTTCTCTCTCTGGATTTGCCTCTTCTGGACATTTCATATGAATGAAATCATATAATATGTGGCTGTTGGTATCTGGCTTCTTTCACTTATGTTTTCAAGGTTCAACCCTGTTGTACCATGAATCAGTAAAAAAGTAGTAATGAATCGGTAAAAAGGAACTTCATTCCTTTTTATGACTGAATAATATTCTGTTGTATGGATATACCACATTGTGTTTATTCATTCATCAGTTGGTGGACAATTGGGTTGTTTCCATTTTTGTGATATAAAGAGTAGTGCTGCTATGGACATTGGTGTCCAGGTTTTTGTGAGAACATGTGTTTCTATGCTTTTATGTTTTGTGAGGACGTATGTTCTCTTGGGTGTTTACTTAAGAGTGGAATTGCTGGGTCATATGATAACCTTATGTTTAACTTTTTGAGGAACTGCTAAGAGTGTTTTCTAAAGCAAGTTTATTATTTTACGTTTTACATTTACCACCAGCAATGTATGTGGGGTTCTGATTTCTTCACGTCCTCACCAATAATTATCTTTGTCTTTTTTATTACAGCCATCCTGGTGAGTGTGAAGTGGTATCTCACCGTGAGTTTGATTTGCCTTTCTCTGATGGTTAATGATACTGAGCACCTTTTCACATGCTTATCTTCTTTGGAGAAATGTCTATTCCAATCCTTTGCCCATTTTTAATTGGGTTATTATTATATTGTTCAATTGTGAGAGTTCGTTATGTATTTTTGGATACTAGACCTTAATCATGTAAATGATTTGCAAATAGAGGCATCTTAATGATCCCATTTGCCACAGGTTTAGGGAACATCTTCCACCCTTCCTTCCTCAACCCAGAAACTCTCCCAAAATGCTCTCTGTGGAGGACCAGAGCCTGGGGCAATCCAGAATAAAGACATTGAGACAGTTTACATTGGATAGCTTCAAGTGATGACACCAAAATAGTGGATTTTTAACAGAGAACTTACTGAAGGAAGCAGGAGCTGGTGACCAGAAAACTGACAGGTTAGCTGGAAGAAGTGTAGTATTCAAGATACACAAGATGTAAACCAATGAGAATTTAAAGCAATCTGCTAGCCCTCAAATGAACATGAGTTAATAAAGTAGAAAAGAAATGTCAAGTCTTAAAGAATCATAGCGTTTGCTCCTTAGATATTAGTCCAGTGTCATCCCTATGATTCTATGTTCTTTATAATAGTATTTATTGATCTTCTACTGTGTGTTAGGCACTGTGCTACATACTGGTTGCATAGTGATCAATTATAAATAGTCTCCCTCCCTTAAGTGGCTCAGTCAAGCGCAGGGGTGGGTAAAGGGCTAGAGAGTAAATATTTTAGCCTTTGAGAGCCAAGAGGAAAAATCAAGAACATTATGTAGGTACTTATATAACGAGAGAAAACATATTTCCACAAATGTTTTATCAATGAAATTCAAAATATAATAATAACTGAGTATAATTTTTGCATAATACAGATCTCCTAATAAGAATGGCATTCTTTTATGGAGAGGATAATATTTCACTTAATTAGGGTTCAAAGTGAGTGTTTCCTATCATCAAATCAGTTACAATCTCAATACACTTATTATTATTATTATTTTTGGCCGTGCCGCGCAGCATGTGGGATCTTAGTTCCCCGACCAGGGGTGGAACCTGTGCCCTGGAAGCGCAGTGGAAGCGCAGAGTCCTAACCACTGGACCGCCAGGGAATTCCCCTGTTTTTGTTTTTTTTTTCAATATATTTTTAAAGGTTTTTAACTTGTTTCAATTGGTCAAGGTTTTTAGGAACCTCACTTTTAATCTGTAATAAAAGTTTACAACTTGATTTTTTTAAGAGTTAACAAACTGCAAGCACCTGTTAATAAAGGTCTTAATAAAAAATCTGTTACATATATTTATCCATTAATGCTTATCTGTAATGAGATTTATGTATTTCATCTTTGAGAAAAATCTTAACACAGATAAGTACTGCCATATACTGATATCAATCCACAGGCACCTCCGGACTTCCCCAGTGGTCCAGTGGGTAAGACTCCATGCTCCCAATGCAGAGGGCCTGGGTTCAATCCCTGGTCGGGGAACTAGATCTCACATGCATGCTGCAACTAAGAGCCCACATGCCAAAACTAAAAGATACCACATGCTGCAGTGAAGATCCCACGTGCCGCAACTAAGACCCGGCGCAGCCAAAAATAAATAGACAGATAAATAAATAAATTTTTAAAAAAAGAATTGCAAAATGGTGACAATTGAGCATTAAGTCAAATGCAAGGTCCTTCTGAAAGCAGAGCTCTATGCAATTGTACAGGTTACATGCTTATGAATCCAATTCTAGTTTAAGAGAACTGGCTTCATAGGCATGTAAAAAAAAATCCACAGGCATCTGAGTTTTAATTGAGCATATTCATCTCTTAGATGGCACTTATAGAATTCTATCAGATTCTTCTCTTGACATTTGCCTTTCAGTATGTTGTTACATTGCAGAATAATCAATTCCAACTGAAGTTTAGTTGGAAGCTCCTCAACTGCACAGTTAAATTGCTTTTGAAATACAGAAATTTCCTTTGCACTTGCATCAGGGTCCAAAAAGCACCACTGGAACTGTAATCTGAGCTCAGAAAAGATATCCACTGCAAATTTGTGTGGGATTGCAAATCTTGATTTTTTTGTTTTAACATTTGACAGCACGGGAAGCAATTAAGTAACTAGACATTACTTGTGGTTCAAAAACTGTCAGTTGTCATCGAAGTGATTTCACTGCAGTATAAATTTCACATGTAAGCAGCGTTTTGCCTTGTAAGTTTAGGTTAAATTTATTAAGTAACATTGTTACCTCTACAGCAGAAGCTAATTCCATTCAGTGTTCAATAATAGTGGTTGAGGGTGATTCTTCTGGCTCAGAAAATTCTCAATCCCAGCCACGAGCTATAAAAATACAAAAACAAACAAACAAAACAACAACAAAAAACCTTATAACTGCTAAGTTGTTGAACTGCTGTTGGTAGGGCAAGTCAGAATATTCAGCCTCTTTTTCTGACAAAAATTCATGAAATTGACAATGGTTTAGTCCATGAGAGTGAATGAAGTTCACCGTTGACACGAATGGTTGAATAACACACGATAGATTAAAATATTTTCCTGCGAAGTACCTGCTGTTCAATAATATGTAACAAATAACTATAGGATTTAAACAACTTACATTTTCGCAAGCTTTGTACATTTGTCCAGCTAAGCCTTTTTCTTCTTCATACATGTTTGAAATGCATCTTAGCAGATTCTGCTTCAGGTTGTATTGAATTAGTGGTCTCTTGACTTTTTTGAAAATATTCTCATTTGCCATCATCTACAGATTATCCATACAGGCCAATTCTTCCATCGCTTTAAACTCAGCATTGACTCTTCAAATAAACAACAACATCTGAGGAGTATTATTAAGATCTGTCAACTTATAAAGAGACAAGGAAAACCACTTGAAATAATTTGCCCTGCTTTTTAAATGACTATTGATGTTGCTTCCAATGTCCTCAACTTTTTGAGCTGCTGTTCTTGGTGAAAGGCTAATAGTCTTTAAAAAGTTTATTTTCCCTGGACACATTTCTTTGGCTTCTGCAATCAAACACGATTTAATTAACTCACCATCAGTAGATGGCTTTCCTTGCTTGGCTAACAAATGAGCCACTCAGAAACTTACTTTGGCAGCAACCTCATTTTCATTTTTAATTTTTGTGAAGAATTTTGCTATGGTAAGATATTCTATTTTAAACTTTCTAATTTTTCTAACTATTGCTTTCCTGTGAACTGGGAACATTGTAATGAGCATTTAGTTTGGTAATGTCGATGTATATCATATTCTTTTAGCCATGCTACAGCGTCATTGTGTAATAAACACAGTGTTTTAACATCTAAATTGATGACCAAGTAATCTACACTCCACTGTGCCTTAAAAGCACAACATTCAAAATCCACTTTTATTTTCTTGTTTTGACATGCTAGGTATGCACTTGTAATAAAAAAATAATAATAATGCCAAAACACAAGTGATACGAGTGGTACCCAAAATGCTGTTGAGATATAACTGTGTCACCATGGTTCGTAGTGTACCGACCAACAGTGGGAAGTGATGAGAGCACCACATACACTTTCTGTCACAGCTACTCCACTCTGCTATTGCAGCACGAAAGCAGCCATAGTGAAAACTTTATTTATGGACATTGAAATTTGAATTTCATGTCATCTTCATGTGTCATGAAATATGATTAAATACTATTCTTCTTTTGATTTTTTTTTCAACCGTTTAAAAATACAGAAAAACATTCTTAGCCGGCAGGCCATAGGGGGAATGCTGGCAGGCTGGATTCGGTTGTAGTTTGCTGGTGGATGTGGCTGATTTGTTTGAATTCTCATGTGCAACACTGTAGCCATTTGTATTAGTTTCCTTTTGCTGCTGTAACAAACTACCACAAACTCAGTGGCTTAAGAAAATTCAAATTTGTTATCTTAGGGTTCTGGAGATCAGAAGTCCAAAATCAATCTCACTGGTCTAAAGTCAAGGTGTCATCCAGGCTGATTGCTCCTAGAGGCTCCAGTGGAAAAGTCATTCTCTGCCTCTTCCAGCTTCTAGAGGCTGCCAGCAACCCTTGGCTCCTCGGCTGGTAGCTGCATCACTCCAATCTCTACTGCCATCATCACAGGGCCTTCTCTCTGAATTCAGACTCCTCCTTTCCTTTTATAAGGACCCATGTGATTATTATCAGGGCCACCTGTTTAATCCTGGATAATCTCCGTATCTCAAGATTCTAAATTTAATCACATCTGCAAAGTCCCTTTTGCCATATAAGGTAACATGTTCACAGGTTTAGGACATGGAGATTACCACATGGAGATCTTGAGGAGGGGTGCATTATTCAGCCATGCCTTTGTTTTCCTCTATTCAGCAGTTCAGCAGGTAGTGAAAGCCTATGTTCATGGCCCTAATTTCCCCATTTCTCTAAGCTTCACCATTTCTCTCTCCTCTCTCCCTCCCCCTATCTCTTTCTCTCCTTGTGTTCTAGGGGCTATAAATGGACAGCATACTACTACCTTTACTGCCAAGAACACACACTGTGACAACTGGTGTCTCCTGTGTAGGTGATCCTCTTGATTTGTCTTCCAAGATTATTGGAGTCAAGAAAAATCTTTTGATTTTATTTTCTGTTGTTCCTTGGTTGTCATTTGTACTGAATTTTATTGATAGAAGTGGGAACTATAGAAAAATAAAATTCCTTGCCTTCACTGGCTAACAGAAATACAAACTCCCAGCCTCATAAGGCAGGAAATGATATTTTATTTGGTTTCTCTCTCCAACCCCAAATAGTCGAGGAAAATCACAATCTATTCTGCATTTTGAAAACAAGAACAAAATTCCACAATTTCCCTAGTCATATAGTCCCATATTTTTCCTCCCTTTTAGGAAAATGCTCAGATCCTTGCCTCTGAACAATTTGGAATTTTTAATCTTCTCTGCAGCTGCATTGCTAACACACTTTTCTTTAAATTGAAAAGGACCTCTAGTTTCTTGACCCCTGTTCTTGGGGGGAAGGGGGGATGCTTGCCTGTGAAGAGGGTATTTCTTCAAGATGTCAAGGTGAGAATGGGGTGGAAGGGATGCTCGGCCAGCTCTGCTATAGTTAGTATATTCCAGCCCTATAATCGCCTGTGCTGGAGAACAATCTTCTGTGTGCTGCTTGCTATGACAACCCTGCTTCTGATGGGGAATGTGAGGGCACAGCGTTCCTGCAAAGCAATTCCATTGTGCAGTCAGGGAACACTCTCCCCACATCCCGGTGCCCCAGGGCTTCCAAACTGCTTCGGTTCATGCTCTTGATTTTTCCTCATTAGGTAGTCAAAGAGCTATTCCTTAGCTATACAGCAAAGGAGTTGCAGAAAACAGGCCTGCAACAAACTCAAACACATCTCTAGCCTTCAATGAGTTTTAGACATTTATACCCAGTCCCTTATATCCAGGAGCCTCCCAGACCCTCTCCTCCTCTCCAGTACATTATATGCTGCTTCTCAGTAGGATGTTTTCAGTACATCTCTCTTGGACTCAAACACCTACAAAAGCTGCCTATCAAGCCTAAATTCCTCATCCTCGCATTTGAGGGCATTTAATTAACTTCTGTCATCCTCACTTTTCCAAGCCAAGGTCTCGTCGGTCTGCATTAGCCACTCTAATCTGCCCACTATCCCCAGATCCTGGTTAAGCTCCATGTCCATGCTCGTGCTGTTGCCCTCATAGAAACTGCTTGAGTTTCTCCCTCCCAAGCCCTGCTTTCATCTCTTCTGAAACAACTTTGAAATAGACCCATTCCAGGAAGCTTCTTCTAACCCCACCAGACTGATGATTCCCTTGCTGTACAGCCCCTCAGCATCTGTGGATTCACATGTTTCTGCTATGTATCTTGCTGCTGCTCTGGAGGGAGAATTCTAAGATGCCACCCCCTTCCTCAAGATTTTTGGTCACTTCTTTCAGCTATTCAGTCAAACACTAATCTAGGTTCTGCTATGAGGCAAATTTGTAGACGTAATTAAGGTCCCAAATCAGATGATTTTAGGATCAGGAGATTATCTGGGGTGGGCCTGACCTAATCAGATAAGGCCTTAAAGTGAACTGGGCTCTTCCTGAAGAAAGAGATTCAAACTGTGAGATGAAAAAATATATATACGTTAAAAAAAAAAAGTGTGAGAGGGATCTGATGGGAGAGAAATTCTCTATTGCTGGCTTTGAAGATGGAGTAGGCCACGTGGCAAGGTATGCAGGTAACCTCTAGGAGCTGAGACTGGTCCCCAGCTGGCAGCCACTGAGGAAATGGGGCCTTCAGTCTTACAGCCACAAGGAACTGAAGTTGGCTAACAGCTTGTGGTAATTTGTTAAACATCAATAGAAAACTAACGCACTTGCTTTCGTAGACCTTGCTTTTGTTGATTTCATATGTGCGTATTAGTAGACTGCAAGCTCCTAGATTAGAGGAAAAGGAGGTTTTTAATTTATTTTTGTAACCCCTTCCCATCACAGCCATAATGTGATGCTATTAGGGAGATTTGCCTTAACTGATACGTTGGAGTTAATGGGAGATATAAATCCTTGGCCATGAGAGTACTTGTTGTAAAGCAGCAGCTAGAATCACTACCACTGTCAAGTGCCTCCTGCCTCCCATGTTAAAAACAATTTCCTGCACATCTGATATCTTCTGGACATCTTCATGCGAATGTCTCACTAGTCCCATGAATTCAGTAAGTCCCCAAATGTCCTCTCCCAAAACTGCCCCTCCCTCTCTATTCTGTAATTCTGGTAATGGCACCTTCAAACCCCCAATTATCTTGGAGGTTAGAACTTGAGCCATTGTTTGTTTGTTTGGCCACACCACACTGCAGTGCGCCGTGGGGCTTGTGGGATCTTAGTTCCCGGACCAGGGATCGAACCTGTGCCCCCTGCAGTGGAAGCGCGGAGCCCTAACCACTGGACCGCCAGGGAAGTCCCCAGAACTTGAGCCATAGTTGACTCCTTTCTCTCTCTTGCCCCCACATTCTATCTGTTGCCAGGTCCTCTCCATTTATCCCCTCCTTTCCATGTTTATTGTCTTTGCCTGGTTCAGTATCTCTCACCTGGAATACTTCAAGAGTCTCCTAGTTGCTGTCCTGGGACCCATCTCTGATGAGCACAGCTCTGATCATGTCGCTTTTCTGCTCAACCACCTTCCAAGGAAGCCATTAGCTTGGCATTCAAAACTCTCCATGACTTAACCCAAACCTACCTTTCTCATATTTTCAAAAATCCTTAAATGAGTATTTTGCCTACCTTCTATGTTATTTTGGGTTGACTTTTTTTTTTTTTTTTTCCCGGTACGCGGGCCTCTCACTGTTGTGGGCTCTCCCGTTGCGGAGCACAGGCTCCGGACGCGCAGGCTCAGTGGCCATGGCTCACGGGCCCAAGCCGCTCCGCGGCATGTGGGATCCTCCCGGACCGGGGCACGAACCCGTGTCCCCTGCATCAGCAGGCGGGCTCTCAACCACTGCGCCACCAGGGAAGCCCTTGGGTTGACCTTTTAAAAAATATTCTTTAAAACTGTTATTGCTTTTGCAGGTCCACATACTAACTGTGACTCTTCCCTGCAACCTGCAGCTTTTTCACGTGCATCTTACCGTTACTTTACTTCAGACTCACTGCTCTTCCAATTCTCTGCAGTCGGATATTCTCATACCTTGGACTCTTCTGAACATATATTAGCTGCTTGGCTTGTTGAACTGCCAAGGGGAAATGTGGTTCCAGAGCCAAATTGTGAGTGCCCAAAGCTAAAGCCTCATTCTGCTCGCCTGCAGCTCTCATTCCCTCCCCCAGGACACACAACACCACTTCATTCTGCTTTGGGGGTGATCATTGGCCTAAATGTTGGGACCCAAATCCCGCACATTCACCCCATAGAGAACGGACCCACATTCCATAGAGAAGGGACCCTCGACCTCATAGTCGAGGTCGATTTATTCTTTGGATTTTCAGTCATTTTAAGCAGTCACACATCCTCCCCAGTCTCCCGTGTCCGCAGGGGGTGTGTCCCCTAGACTTCCGGCTTTTGGACAACCGGTTTTGCCTCCACCCACTCCCACCTCGAGATCTCGAGATTGGGACTTCCATCGTTCTTCTCCCCCCTCAGCCACTGTGCTCACTTTAATAAGTGATCTGATCTCAAAAAAAAAAAAAAAAAAAAAACAGAAAGAAAGGGAAAAGAAAAAGGAAAACAGAAAAGAGCTTCCCAGGGTTCGTCTTAGAATTGGCAAATAGAGGTGCACCCCCTTCCACCACCCGATCCTAGTGAGTTCCAGGCAATTACGTGTGGCCCGCAGCTCGCCTCTCACCACACCCCCGCCTCCCGCCCGGGTTTAATGACCTAAGCAACTTTCCGTCCCCCCCCCCGCCCCGTCTTGGTACGGCCTGTCCGGCGATCGGCGTTCCACCCCCGCCCTTTCCTTCTAGGTTGGTTCAGCCCCCGTCTACTCAGGGGTGGTGCTCAGCCGGCGCCAGACAGACCCTCGACTTCGGAGAGGCAGTGCAGTTCCTCTGGGAGCGTCCCCCTCGGTTCCTTCAGCTTCCTCAGCCTCCTCGGCCGCCTTACCGCCCGCGGGGACGCGAGAGCTCGGTGTATGCCCCACCCCTGACCCCGCTAGAGACATGTCCACCCCGGCTCGGCGGCGCCTCATGAGGGACTTCAAGAGGTAACCCGCCCGGGACGCCGGGGTCCGGGGGCTGCGGCCGGGGCGCAGGGCGGGGCCGGCGGAGGGCCGGGCGGGCGGCGGGGCGGCTGGCGGCGCGAGCGGGTGCCGGATCTCGGGCCCCCTGTCTGTTTCCTTGAAGGTTGCAGGAGGATCCTCCAGCCGGAGTCAGCGGGGCTCCGTCCGAGAACAACATAATGGTTTGGAACGCGGTCATTTTTGGGTGAGTCTGCGTTCCGGGTGGCGGCGAGGGCTAGGGACGCATGTGCCCTCCGAGACCGGCCCGGTGCGGAGGCGGGGGCAGGGGGAGAGTGTTTGGGGCTGGCTGGGCCTAGGCGCCTCCCCGGAGCCTGTGCCTCGATTAGCTCGGTTCCCGCTGCCAGGGGAACCATTTGGGGTACTAAGGGGGGCGGGGCGGGGAGTGGTGGCGCTTCGGCGCGGCGGCCTGCCCGGGATTTCTGAGCCCCAGACCTCTGCTGGTAGTGGTTTTGCGACCCGGGAAGCGGTGGTTTACCAGCGGTGGAGCGAGCAGGGCTCGTAATAGCCATCTCCTCAGATGAATCGGGGAGAGGGGAGCCCCGAAGCGGGAACTGATTGTTTTTTCTCTGTGTTGCAGGCCTGAAGGGACCCCGTTTGAGGATGGTAAGAGAGTTTCTTTACCCACCTTTCAGGAGCCTGATCATCTGGGGAAAGGGTTCCCAGTCATCCTGGAAGTGCCTCCTACTTAGGAACCCGCTTCTCCCTAGCCTCTGCCTACTAAAGGCTTGAGTGGAATCCAATCTGTGGCAGGTTGTTCTGGCTATTGTCCGCTTGACTAGAACTGCATCTTTTTTATTGCTTCTTAAAAAAAAATCTGGGTAAGGCAGTATAAGGAGCATCATACCACTGATGTTAAGGGTCTGTGAGGTTTGGGCTGTGATCCTGCTAAATTCAGCCCCCCATCAAGATACTGAGTAAGTGTCAACCCAACCACTTGCTGATAGGCTCAGAGACCCCAGGGACCATTTGATTCAGAATTCTTCACAAGGGCGGGAACTGTGTTCAGCAGGTGCTTAATGTGTGTTTGTTGGATGTTGAATGGATGCAAGAATCCCTTGCACACAATTGTCTGGTTTCTACCGTCTGGCATTGAGTGCCTGTCAGCCTCACTGCTTTAAGATGGTCTTTAATGGCACCTTTAATAGCCAGTTTGAGCATAATGTTTCTAATTTTTAAATGAGTTTTCAGTATGTGCTTTTATCAAGACTTGATGGTCAGTATCTCAAAGCAGTTTCACAGTTGAGGGGAGCCTTAATGTACTGTCTTGACCAGTGTCCAACCTACTTCAAGGTACTACATGTACTTATAGTTACCTGATTTTTAATGGGTTTAGGTTTGACCTTTAAAAACACACGTTAGTTGCTTTTTAAGGATTTTTTAAAGCTTCCTATTTTGAGATAATTATAGGTTCATGTGCAGTTGTAATAAATAATATTACAGAGAGACCTTGTATACCCTTCACCTGCGCCCCCGCCCCTTTGGTAACAAGTCATCTTGAATGACTATGCACAACCAGGAAATTAACATTGATATAGTTTTAGTGCATTCAGTTATGTGTGTGTGTGTGTTTGTGTGTATGTAGTTAATTGTTTTTGAAAGCTTAATACATTTAAAAAGATGATTAAAAGTATTTGAACTACTAATCGACATCTTTAATATCTTGAGGTATTTTTAAAAAGAAAAGGATCTTTCTGTTATTTTTTTCTCAATGACTTACCTTCCTTTGGTCACGTAGCATTTGAGAGATATTGTACACATATGCACACACATATGCACACACATATGCACATAACTCAGTTTGAAGGCAGGAACAAAAACATTTCTGCAAACTACTAAGTACAAACTTATGTTGCCAAGTCACTTTGCTTTTTGATGCTACCAACCACAAGATGTTGTGAGGTAGGTCAATATTAACCAATTCTATGATTTGTCTCAAACACTCACATTTCCCTAGAAGACTGTAGACAATAGCCTAAATACTTGTAGTTTCCTCTCTACCTTCACCCACTGGGTGGATATCACTGCTCTTCAGTGCTGCAATAAAAAGAAATGACAGCAGGGGAGTGTGATCCTCAAGCCATACTATTGATACTTTGGTGCAGTAAATCATTTGAACTGATCCTGATCTGTAGCAAGAGCTAGCTAAGCTTAATTTTCCTCTACTAGATTGGTGCTAGTTCTTCATACTTAAGTTTTATGTGCAGATTAGCTGTGTATTTGCTTTAGCTCCAGCAGGCTTTGTTTTCATTGGCTTCTTTTTTCCTCCTGATTTTACTCAGACTGCTTTACACTGGGCACAGCTTTATTACTAGTACACCACTTTGCTGGGGTTGGCAACTTAAATATTTCAAGGGTGCTTCTCTCGTTTTAAGTGGTATGAGTTGAAAAGGTACTTGTGGAATCCATTATCTACCTGGACCTTCCCCCTTGACATTACTGGCTCTTTTTTTGATGATGTGTATCTCCGCCCTGACATTGCTGAAAGGAATTACTCAGGCTAAATGACAGTACCCTTTTCTCATTCATTCTTTTGAGCAGTCTGCTATCCATGGATGCTTTCTCAGGTGTCTAGAACACTGACCAAGTTTACAAGAAATTTTTTGACCATTTAAAAATCCCTGTTATTTACAGTTAGGGAATTTACTGGAAAGGCCCAATTAGGGACAAGTGGCATAGTTGATTTTGCTGTTGCCAATGTGTTATATAAATCAACAGCTCCAAAACTACTTTTGCTGCTTCCTTGTAAACCATTTGTAGTGGAGGTTTCTGGAACAGCCAGACCCTAGTTAAAGAGATGAAATTTTAAGAAAAGGAACTCTTAAAGGTATTTGATTTAACTTTACACACTTGAAGGTAAGAGGACTATGTTCCCAAGAGCTTACACTACCAAATAAAACATTGGGGGGAAATACTTCCTCATAAAATATCTTGGTATGTATGCTGAATACGAAGGTTAAGGAACAATGTATCCTCCATCACATCATCTGAAAATTGTTAATAGACACAGTAAGATACCAGTACTTGATTTTCATAATAGATGTATTCTTAAGAATTTGGTGTCTTTTAAAAAAAATGAATCAAAGTCCACTAGGGGTGTTCTTAAGGTAAATAAATCCTATGATGAAGAGTATTTAGGTATTATCTTAAAAATCAGACTTTTTTCAGTCATCCAAAAAGAATTTTTTAAGTACATGTACTTTGCTTTCTCCTCAGGGGTCACAGACTGGTGGCTAAATGGCAGGAAACACCTACAGAGGTGCTTTCTTTGGCCAATACAATATTTTCAAAAAATTGAATTTGTGACAGGCAGAACATACACTCTCTGCTTTAACCATATCACTCCCTATTGCCATACACCCGCCATTTAACTCATTTATATAATTTTCCTGGTCCCTATACATAGATGGATTAATTTATACTTTCCTTACAATATTGTGACCTCCTCAGGAAGATAAAAAAATCAGTACAGATTGTATACAACAATGGTGAGGCTTCAGTTTCCAATTATTTTAAAGCCTAGCCGCCTAAATATTCAGAGGACAAGCTCTAGTCTCGATTGCGTAGTATTAATTCTCAGATTTTAAATTTCCTTAACATTTGTTTTGGACCTCAGAAATTGGATTGAGAGTTGTACTAAAGAGGTTCTCATTGTTTAAGGTGGCTAAAAGTATGAAATATCCCTTTAAATGTGTGCTTTGAGTAAGATTTAGGTACGTCCTAATTTATATTCACATTGAATATAAATTATCTTGGTTTCACTTCTCAAGATATTAAATGAGCTGTTCTTAAAGACTTGATTAACTTCTTTGGTAGCTAGGTAACCACCTTATTGAACTTTTAGGCAAGCATTAGGCAGAAAGTTCAAGTCAAGGGTTTTGTGAGCCACCAGCGTATGTACTCAACTTGCTTTCACTGTGATTGATGTAGGTCAGAAAGAAAGTACTATTTAATATTTGAATTCATTAATTGTATTTTTCTTACTGATAGTGAAGTTTGGATTTTTGGGTTTTGCCTCCTTCAGCTGGGTCTAGAGATATGAAACTGTAGAATTACTGTAACTAAAATATTTATGAAGCACTTATTTTGTGTCACTGTGCGTCTTTCCCTCATTTAAACCTCACAACAATGTTATGTAGCAGGTACTATTATTAACCCTATTTTACAGATGAGGAACTTGAGGTTTACTCAAGTTGAGCAGTTTCCCCAAAGGTTTCATAACTAGCAAGTAGCAAAGCAAGGATTTGAACCCAGATCTGTCTGACTGCAAAGCTTCTGCTCTGCCCCACTGCACTCCACTGTTTCCACCTACGCCTGCCTTCTGTGTGACTTTACCACCTTTAGGTATCATATTTAATGATGGTTTTAATTTAAAGTACCTGGGAGCTCTGCATGCTATTAAATCTGCCCAATTTTAGAGCAGTTTTTTTAGAGCAATTTCTTGATGATAAATCTCTAAGCTATAATTTAAGCGGGTATCAACACTGAGCCAAATGTGTTTATACTTGAGATACATAAGGAAGCTCAGAGTTTTGAACTAACACTCATTCCCACTTTTTCTTGCGTATTATAATATCATAGAACTGAAAAGAAAGAACTATGCTTTCTTCCTCAAAAATAGGAAGAGTTATGACCAGGTGTGATAAAGGTGAAATGTGTTCTGATGGACTATAGCATGTTTATCCATTCCAAAATATTTTGCTTTTTGTCCTTAGTTATAATACATAGTAACTTCAGATCTGACTTTCAAGTTTAGGGAGTAACTATAGTTGGGGAATATAATATGTCTCCATATGTTGCATTTTTAAATTTTTATATATTTATTTATTTATATTTGGCTGCGTTGGGTTTTTGTGGCTGCACAGGCTTTCTCTAGTTGCGGCAAGCGGGGGTTACTCTTCGTTGCAGTGCGCGGGCTTCTCATTGCGGTGGCTTCTTGTTGCAGAGCACGGGCTCTAGGCGCGTGGGCTTCATTAGTTGTGGCACGCGGGCTTGAGTAGTTGTGGCTCGCGGGCTCTAGAGCACAGGCTCAGTAGTTTGTGGCACACGGGCTTAGTTGCTCCGTGGCATGTGGGATCCTCCCGGACCGGGGCACGTACCCGTGCCCCCTGCATCGGCAGGCGGACTCTCAACCACGGTGCCACCAGGGAAGCCCTATAGTCTTTTTTTCTTAAGTGGAAAGGAGGAATGGAAGCAAGGAGGAAATAAATTGCTAACTCGAAGGAACCAGTAACAAATTATACTCTATCTGAAGTGTGGTCTATTGTATTAGAATAAGTAATTTATTAAATGGACCAGAGTAATATAGTGGAACGTGCATCACCTTAGATAATAACTGATTCCTTAAGATTACTTCAAGAAATTTCAGTCAGGAAAAAACAGCTGCCCAGTTGTTTTCTTGAATTTATTAAACCCAATTAAAAATAACATTTTGAAGAAAATAATTTCCCCAAATCACAACATCCAACAATTCTTTTTTGGTGGGGGGCGGGGGCGTGCTGTGGGGCATGTGGGATCTTAGTTCCCCGGCCAGGGATCGAACCAGTGTCCCCTGCAGTAGAAGCGCAGAGTCCTAAACACTGGACCGCCAGGGAAGTCCCCAGCAATTCTTGAATGAGATCCAGTTTGTCCATTTCTTATAAATAAGTCTGTTAACTTAGTATACTTTAGGGCCTCCTGCTACCTTAGTTGACACATATTCAAGAAAAATAATTTGTTTCAATAGTAGCGTAAACATCATTAGAAAGAAATTTACTGGAGACATGAATGCAATCTAATATGATTTTTTAATTATTTCTGCCATTAATTCCTACCATTAGTGTGAATAATTGAGTTGGTTTTATAGTGAAGTAGCTTGTGAGTCATACTTGAGGGTTTTAAAGAGGGACTGTGAAGTTTTTTCTGGCTTACATTCAATTATGTTTTCATTATAGAGTTGCTATTACATGAAGAGGAGCCAGTGAACACTTTTCTTATTTCCTGCTATTTTAAAAATAATTTGATTACTGATTTGTATTTCTAGCATTGGTTTTTGAACTTTGTGCTCTCATTCTTTCTAGTGCATTTAAAAATCACCATTTAAGATGACAGCTGATTAAAATTGGCCTTTATTAAGGTCTTTCAGTCTTCTCAAGGAGGAAGGCCACGTTTTGGCTCTAGTTGCTTGTCATTTTAAGGATGTCTTCAAAATGTACAGTGGCTAAAGTTATCCTGCAGGCAGTAATTTTGAGTTTAAAATGGCTGTATTTAAGTTTGGGGGAGAATAATGGAAAAACAGAAAACAAATCACCTTTGAGTGATGGTTCTTACAGTGTCTGTCCATTTTTAGGGCAGTCTCTGGAGCTGTATCTCTTACCTGGTCTCTTTCCTCTCTACTCTATATCTTTGCATTATTTCATATAATATTTGAAAAAAGAAGTCATGTAGTATTAAAAACAAAGTACTACCGAACAAAGTGATAAGTAGGTTTTCTTAACCCTTTCTTTTCTAATTACAGGAACCTTTAAGCTTACAATAGAATTCACTGAAGAATATCCGAATAAGCCACCTACGGTTAGATTTGTCTCTAAGATGTTTCATCCAAATGGCAAGTATCACTTTTAATACAGTATTTCAAACTACTACACTGTTTATTTGGGAGGTATTCCACATTTCCTATTTGTCTGTAGCACCTGAGTATTTGTCTAGGCATCTTGCTGTTTCCTGAAAGCTGAACTTGTTCATGGTGGTCTGTTGCTGTCTTGGTCTGTGGTCCTAGAACTGAAGCAGTGAAGGGACATTGCCTTTGCTTGGAATCTGAGAGCCTCCTGGTTTTGATGATTTTGTCATTTACTTACTAAACAAAAATAAGGATGTTCTTGAGGTTTCCTTTTAATGTAAGGCCAGATTGGGGTAGTTTTGTGTTGTGATTATTTTCACTAGCATTTAGAGCAATAGTTTTCAGCTTTGGATGCAGATCAGCATTAGCGTGGGACATTTAAAAGCCATGGATGTCCCGGCCCCACTCCAGACCCACTGAATATCAGATTCTGTGGTTGAGTCCAGGTATACGGTATATTGGAAAAGTGCCACAGGTGATTCTAACTTACTATTTTGCTCTTTTATTTTTTTTTCTAGTAGTAAGCCTAGAACAAGTTGCCTTTTATTCAGGTTAATAATGTATTTTCCAGGGTATCAGATATTTTTATCTTCACACCAAAATGAAACCTTGTGAACTCTGAGCTATCTTGGTTATTTCAGATAGGAGATAAAGTTTAAAAATTTAGTGGAGTGAATTTCCCATAAGTCTGTCAATGATGAGGAACCCTCTTAAAAATTGTGCGTGGTTTCCTGGATAACAGGGCAGTCTTTTCAGAATAACAAGCGTTAGGTATCCTCCAGTTTTATACTGATTATGTTTGACATTCTCTGATCATCCTGTTTCACTAGTAGTGATTATGACACTTTTAGGAAGGTAACTAAGAGGCAGCTAAGTAGTCTTTTTTAAACCTCAAAAGCAAAGTATTCTTGACTGTGTTTGTCTTGACTATGATATTAAAACCTTAATGGTTTTGTTATGTTTAACATAACCTACTTCTATGCTCTTAGTCTATGCAGATGGTAGTATATGTCTGGACATACTTCAGAACCGTTGGAGTCCAACATATGATGTGTCTTCCATTTTAACATCCATACAGGTGAATTTTCCTTAATGTGACTATGGCCTTTGATATGTTTATATTAGCAATTGTTTTTGAAAGTCATAAGTAAAAAGTAGGTAAGACCTAACCCACCAGAAAACATACACGTTTGCCTAGCTACTAGCAGATTAATGTAACTGTAGACTATTATGCTAAGAGAGCAAATTTAGCTGCTACCTAGGACAATTCGAGTGTGTTGAATATACATATTGGGTTGGCCAGAAAGTTCGTTCAGGTTTTGCATAAGATGGTACGAAAAACCTGAACAAAGTTTTTAGCCAACCATATGTATATGTATATTTGCATTGAGGAACTGACTTTTTACAAATTGTCTCTATAGTCTCTTTTGGATGAACCCAATCCCAATAGTCCAGCAAACAGCCAGGCTGCTCAGCTGTACCAGGAGAACAAGCGGGAGTATGAAAAACGTGTTTCTGCGATAGTAGAACAGAGCTGGCGTGACTGTTGACCCGGGTGCAGGAAAAGAAGCAGCTGGTCATAAGAAAAATATATATTGATGTGTTTGTCACCTTCCTATTCATCAGTGTCATTACATTTACTTTATTAAAAGCAAAATAGCTGTTGTGCTGTTTCCATCTTCCCTTGCCAGGCTTTTCCTACCCCTTCTACCCTCTCCTTAAACATCAGAAAACACCCTCTATGAGATCAAATGTACTGTACCTGGGTTACGTGCAAAAAGTCACTAATGCTTAATTAATTCCTTTCCTGTTGTATCTCATTTCCAGTTTTATGGCAGTATTGTGTTACTGTACTTTACACTAAGCTTTTAAAATGAATGAATTTACAAGTGGTGCTTATGCATAGCTTGATGACCAGAATGTTATTTTTAACAGAATGATTATTGAAGAGTTTCACCCTGGCTGGTCCTTCACTTTTGTTGGATTTAGAAGTGAATTTTTGGAATATGGCCTATAGAAAACAGGGAAACAAATCCACATAAACACTCATTTTGAAAGAGCAATGGAAGCTAAAAAGGCTATGATACTAATATCAAACTAACGAGTTGTGTTTTGTACTGGTAGGAAGGAGAATGTTAAAGGGCTCAGCCAAAGGAGTGCAGCACAGTAACTGACACTTCCTCTCCTTGCAAGGTGTTCAATGGACACACCCAAGCTAAGATTCAGAATACTGAAGTCTTCTGGATTTTCACTTTTTAAAGAGGTGTGGGAGCAGAGGAATGGAAACAATCATTAGTTTTTAAGCTAGGGAAGGTTGGAGATCCTTTAATCCTTTTAAAGGAGCAGTGCTACCCTAGATGAACAAATTTATAATCATTGTTTTTTTTAGAGTTTTAATTAACCCAAGGAAGGGAACATGTCTGTGGTAAACTATTTTCCACTCAAATCCTCTGTTAATGCTGCATGCTTTAGTTTCTTCCTCCCTTTCAGTATTATAAGAACCTTAAAGTCAATGTCTGTAATCTTTCTTTGGATATTTATACTTTCAGATTGACAGTACCTTTAAGTAGCAGTGTGGGACAAAGCTTGTTTTGTCTGATGTTCCATTGTCACCTTTTGTGCATTTATCACTCTTCTGAATTTAACTTTGCACAAGTAACCCATGTAAAAAATGTACATTTTTCAAAACTTGTAAATAAAAATAACCTTAAAATTTTGTAGTCAAGGTATAATTATATTTTAGCTCAGTATGAACTTTTAGTATGTATTTATTGGACTCTCATGTCTACTCATTCCCCCCCTTAAAATAAAAATCATGGTAAAAGCAAAAATACAGATTCTGGGAGAGGGAGAAGAGTAGATACTGCTGGAGAGGACGTATTTTCTTTTCAGTCATAAGTGTTTAATGCTTTTTTTAAACATGCTAACAGATTGTAAATCTATTAGGTAAAACAAAGTTACTTCAGCACATATTACAGTCAATCGAGGGAACGAAATTGTGGTAAGGGGGGAGAAGTAACCTGGAGATTTACCAGCATCCTCAGAGACCAAGATCTAACTTGTTGATCCTGACATTCCACCTCTTAAAAAAGCCCTAGCCTAACAAACAAGCTAAATAATAAAATGGTATTTTAAGTCTCATGTAAAGCTTGGGAGTACAGGTATCCTCAATGTTACCTTGTTTAAACAAAACTCTGCTTTCTTCTGAGGAGCAATCTATCTCATTTTAGAGACAAGGACAGTGACTGTGGAAACTCACTTCTTGGGGAGGGGGGGTGGGCGCTAATTGAAATTAAGTCCTTATGGTGTATGTACCCATACATCCTCTAAGACATGGCACTTAAAGGAGCCTCAACATGAGGGAGCTCATCCTACACTGAACACATGAACTGGTTAGTTTCACCTAGAAGCAACATCCTTAAATGCACTTACTTTCTCTTAAGTCCATTTCTACTTCAAAGTAGAATGACATTAAATTGGTCTTTATTTGGCAGATTAGTTTTACATAAATTTCTTCATCCTACTGTGGCTGGATATCTTTTTTTTTGTTCTGTTTTTTTTTGTTTGTTTGTTTTTCTGCCACACTGTGCAGCTTGTGGGATCTTAGTTCCCCGACCAGGGACTGAACCCGGGTCCACGGCAGTGAAACCACTGGACCTCCAGGGAAGTCCTGTGGCTGGGTATCTTAAATATTGACACTGTTACTTATACTTGAAAAAATTAAGGTGAGATTGGGAATGTGCAAGTTTAATTTTTTTTTTGTACACCTCCTGAGAAACACTATTCCCAATTGCTTTCATGGGATAATCCTTTTAAAATCTTACAACGGCGTCAACAAGCTGACCTCCCAAAGCATCATATCCATGGTCAAAGGCACCACAAATCATTCATTTCAAAGTTTAATGCTGATTTGGCTTTTTTCTTTACAGTTTTTTTAAACAAATGCCACAGGCTGCCTGCATACAATAATTTATAACAACAATAAACCAGATTTGTGAGGTCCCCTT